>NC_032009.1:27119491-27120229 GCF_001865875.1 Lupinus angustifolius
AAAATGATCGCCCGATTTTACTTTACGGTTGGAACTTCGAATTTCGGCATTCCGAGTGAAAATATTTTAGAAAATAGTTATGGACCAACTCATGGTTTATCTTGACTCGAAATGTGATTACGAAGCCAACAGCGTGATCGGAATTTGATTCCGAGTTACGGAACTCAAAAACCACTTTTTGAGCCGTACCGAGTGAGATTTGACCCCGACAGTGGTCCAAAACCTACTCTCTCCAAAAATTATGAAAATTTACCACCAAATTGTAAATAGAATTATAAGACTAAAACTCAGCTAGAGTTTCGTCTAATTCTTTACCGAAAACTCCCAGAAATTCATTTTCGAAAATATAATTAATAAAAATATTAATAAAAACATATATTTTCAAGGTAGTAAAATTCGCGGTGTTACAATAGATAGCAAGTTCGTCCATAACGCATTTCTAATTATTTTTCACTTCGAATTCTGTGTTTCAAAGTTCTAAACGTAAACCGAAATCGGGAGATTTTTATTATCCGACCGGGTATTAGCCGACAATACTCGGGAATGATTTAGTCAAGAATGTGTCATCGAAAATGTCACATGACTTTCATGTAAGAAGCTTGCTTGTTAAGCAAGCAAAAATATATATCCTTTTACACAAAATCCCCTAAATCACTCAACAAATCCTCTCACTCCACCACCATTAGACACATCACCTATGCTAGTCTAAATCTACTTACTTTGCATTAAATTTTATGA
>NC_032009.1:27120329-27121675 GCF_001865875.1 Lupinus angustifolius
GGAGTTATATTTGTGTATTAAGAAAACCCGTACTTAATCAATTATTTTGCGTGCCTGGATTTTGTACGAATACTTTCTTAAGTTGTATGATTAGGATAGCTTAAAATATCAAGTATTGTGATGGTTATCCATGAAGGAACACCACTCAAGAAACTAAAATGCATTAGGATCGAAAACAATGGAGAGTTTCGATCCGGTAGCCCGAACTCCCTCACAAGTTTGGAGTTGCCTTGAGTATTAAGAAAGCTTGTACTTAATCAATTGTCTGTTTGTTTGGATTAAGTACACCAATATTTCTTATACCAATTTATGTTATGTTTATATATGCAAATATCATGTTTACTCTTCAATTATAATGTTTGAATGATTATTATGGGAATGATATGTATGTGATAATTGTTAAATTCAAGGTTTAAAAACATGTGATATATAAATGAGAAATATTTTCCTTGAGAAAAGTAATTAAAATGATATTCATGCTCTTCTCGCTTGAGCAAGACAGCTCTCGCTTGAGTGAAAAGTGTACAGAGAAAACGAGTGTTTTAGCTCGGGGCGAGACAACTCTCGCTTAAGCCACAAATGCCTCAAAAATGGATGTGCCCTCGCTTGAGCAAGACAGCTCTCGCTTGAGTGAAAAGTGTACAGAGAAAACGAGTGTTTTAGCTCGGGGCGAGACAACTCTCGCTTAAGCCACAAATGCCTCAAAAATGGATGTGCCCTCGCTTGAGCAAGACAACTCTCGCTTGAGCGAGAGTGCTCCATACAGACTTGACTTCTTTTTAAGTCGTCTGAACAATAGCTCTCATATATATAAGAGCCTAATGGCATGTTTGCCATGAAGTTATAAAGGTAAATAAATATGTGAAATTCTTGAAAGTAATAAAAGTAAGGAATTGCTTTGTTAAAGGCAATAGCCCTAGCTTGGGTGTGAAGTGTATTTACCCTTGGAAAAGACCGTGACTCAGATGATTGAACCCGGTTCCCGAAATCGTCAAACTTATACAAGTACCTTTGTTCTTGCACCTATTTAGGGCAAGGTTTCCGACTGTGGTGTCGTGATTAGGGCGATTCCCAAAAAAAGGATTACATGATATCACGCAGAGAGGTCGTCTGACCGTAAGAGGCTTGGCCATGTGGCCGTCCATGGTGATTCAGCGATGGTTCGTAGTGGTAGGGATGTTATTCCTCTATTTACGTGTTGACGTAAGATCGAGTCCCACAAGAAGCATTCCTCTGGGAGATGTCTTNTGACGTAGTGAAGAGGAAATATACAGGAGACGAACAAGTCCCGAGATGTTGAGAGGGACGGCAGTGATTCGTCAACAAAGTCTTGAGGGTGAGTCTAG
>NC_032009.1:27121775-27151314 GCF_001865875.1 Lupinus angustifolius
CGTCCTGAAATGGACAGTTCTTCGGAACATATCGATCATATATCCTTGCAAGGAATAATTTTGGTGCGTTCAAATTGGCTTGTTATGGAACCCATACTCTTGGTTATCTCCGAATAGTAGATTGGGAGGATATTGATGAAAGGATGGATGAAACAAGCATAACATTCATACATTGAGATTGTGGACTTTGATCCTCATAATCTGAGATTATAACATCATTCATCATTGTGCATTTTTATATGTGATGTATATATTGTGTTTATTATGCGTGTCTGTCTGGATGTGATATTCCGTGTAATTCCACACCGTCAATGAGTAATATTCATTAGATGTTTTACTCTCTTATTTATATTTGTCTTTTATTCGCGTTTTGTTCAAATGGATCATTTTGCCAGGATTCTGAGTTACCGTTTTTCGATGTCCCAGGAGAGGGCATAGAGGATTGAGGAAAACGGTTATACCTACACAGGCCCTTGTGCTTTTTGATTAGTGTACATGTGTAGGGTATTTATTTTGCGAGTATTTTATTTGGGCGATGATTAGGATTTCGCCTTGTACTTCGTACCAACATTTCATGATATTCTAATGAAGTATGATTCAAAGTTATATTGGGTTATATTTTTATTACCTTTTAGTAATGGTGTTTTTGATTTTCCACATTTTATGTTACTTAAAGTGATGTTCCGAAAATTAAACGAATATAATGAAATAAATTTTATATGACATCATTACTAAAAAAAAATACCAATTTTTGAACAAGACTTTTTGGAATAATTTTCGAGGCGTTACAATATGTTAGAAATGAAGGGTCTTCAATTATGAGTAGAAAATGAAGAAAAGAAAAGGTGGATTGGAAGATAAAAACAACTTGTAATAAATTTGAGTTTCAATGTATACGTGATTTGAAATATAAAACCCTACAAAGTAGTTTTGATAGATGGGACGAAATTAGTTTAAATTATTGGAGTAAGACCCAATCCTACCTGCTTATTCGGTATGGTTTGATCATAATCGGGTCTGAATATTGTCAGATTTCATCGGGTTTAGGGTCGGATTCAGATTTAAAAATTAGATCAGATCAATATTTATGATTGGGTAGGGACCAAACTTGACCCGTCTCGCCCCATGATTACCCACTCGTCATGTTTGTATGTATTTCTATTCAAATGCGTACAGACTAATGATACCTTTTTGTTTGAAAATATCATTAATTCTCTAATTTTTTCATCATATATATGATTAATAATATATACACATATAATTTTATATGTCAAATTGCATATTCATAATAATTAATAATATTGAGATATAATCTAAAAGAGTATGCATCATAATTAATCCGGTCTAGGGTGAGTGTTGGATTTAAAGGCTAACATAATCAATATTTATGGTCATGTTAGATTCAGGTCTAAAACCATGTGTGAGTTAAAAAAAATGTTTCAATCAACATTTAGAGACGGATAATGGACAAACTTTAATATGTTACAACTCTCCCCATATTCGCTCCTAGTTTGAATCATAAAGTACATACATCGAGTGTCAATCAATTTTGTGATGTTATTGCTGTCATTTGTTAACCTTGTCATTATTTTCTTTTTATGAGGCAAATGAAACAAATCTGCACTTGCAAAATCTAATATCATTTATAGAGTGTGTAGAATTTGTCTATTGTTGTAGAAATAACTAACATGGTGTGATTAATTTAGTTCCCCATGCATGGTAATTTTAATTATAAAGTTTAAAGGTAAATGTGTTTTAATATGAAATTCTAATGGAAGAAATACTCGATTGAAAAAATTAAATAAGTTAGCAAGGTATTGGAGAGGTAACTTCAAAGGCAAAATTGGGCCATATGATGAGCTTGTTAACGTATTGATCTAATTGAAACCAACTAACTCAACTTCAATACCACTCCACTAAAAATCTGATTATTTTTAGAATTATCTAAAATTCTGAATCATCACATCACTCTATCCTAATATATTTCACCCATTTCAAAATAGTTGTTCACTTAAAAGATATAATTTAATTCAAAATATTTATTCACTAATTATTTCAAGAGGGATACAAATAAAGTTTAAAGGATAAAATTGAAAATCATATATTATTTTCTGAATTTTAATAAAATTAATTACATTTCTTAATATAAAAAATATGTATGCATTGGTACTATACAAGTTTTTTACACTATCACTGCATTATCAATCATTTATTTTTTATCATTATTGACTTTTAAATATAAATATTACAAATAAATGATGTATGATTTATTAATTATATATAAATATTTATACGAACAATGCATAGTATTATACCATTCTTAATGTTTCTTTAGGTTATTTTGAAACAAATGAAATATGATTGTAGTTACTAGATAGTATTGTTATGCAAATTGCATGCTTGCTCCTTGTTGTATACAACATTACATTTTCCTTTCTTTTTTGGTTGTATAATTCTACACATTAGAGCAATAATCCACTCAAATCAATTCACTCATTAATTGGTTTGATTCCAGCCTAAACCAAAAAATCTGAGCCAAACCAAATGAAAGTTTGTTAGGCTTTAGTATAGTTTTATACTTTTGTATGAATGTTCATCCAATCCAACCTAGGTTAACCCAAATCCCTAATGATGTGCGAAAAACAAAAATTATCTACTGAACAAAAACCATCATCATTCATTCATATCCTACTTTTTCAGTATAATATATTTTCTATCTTAAAAAGTATATCATTATGTGTGTTTCGGAGGAACTGGACATGACAATCTTTTCACTTGATTCACTTGTGAAATATGTTTAGGGCCCAAGCCCGTTGAAAGAACCCAATTTTTCACCTTTGAAACCATCATAACCACGGTCAATAACAATAGCAAACAAAATAATGATTATAACATATTTCTTTATTTATTTTTAGAGAATAAAATATCTTATGATATACGTGGCATACTTTTACTATCTGAATAAGATAATTATCTCTTGGCATGATGAAATATTTTATTCTCTTATTTTTAATAGTAAAAGTTTAATTTCATTATAATTAAAATAATAAACGTACAATTGAAAGTTACATTTCTCTTTATTTCTGAAGTACTTAGATCTTCATCCATTGAGAGATACTAATTCCACTCATTGGTTGCAACACTAAATAGGGAATAAGGATCCTTTTCATTAATGGAGAGACAAGTGCATATTTTTGCACATATTTATAGTGAAAAAATACAATTTTATTATAATCAAAAGGGTAGATGTCAGTGGCGGATCTTGATCATAATTTTAGAGGGGGCATAATTATGATTTATACATAACTAACATATGAAATTATTAGAATATATATAAATTTTAAATGTAAAAATGATTTATTTTCTCATGTTTGAATTCCCAAAAAACATGATAGAAAATTTAACATAACAAATCTATCAAGAAATTACAAATATTCCTAAGCACAAAGAAGTTCATTATCTCTTATAAACATTATATATATTTTAAACTCATAAGAATAAAAAATTGAGCATAAAGTTAGTTTTTATGTCATCTTAAATAGAGAATCAAAATAATGTATGCATGAGATTGATAAAACTATAATATTTAAAATAAAATTTTAAAGAGAAAAATAAAGATAGAGATAACAAAATTAAGAGCAACATACATAAAGAATGGAATAACCCCACTAAAATTGATTAATCAAAAAATAGTTCACTAACAAAGAATAAGAACGCTCATGAATGGAATTTGATGCAACAAACAAATCATAAGTAATCATGTCATGACTTCATAATCATATGATAATGTGCCTATGGAAAAGTAATTAAAGAAAACTAATTTATAAAGAGTAAATATGACATTTTTAAGATGAAAAAATGGGTTTAAGTTGGAGAGTTATATGAAGCTATATCCTAGATGGGGGAGGGGAATGTGTCATGTGATACTAAAGAGAGTAAAACTTGATAGAGGATGAGAGTTTTGAAGAGAATATTGAATTTTTTCTTGTCCAATAAAATGTATTGTTCTTTGAGAAAAATGTATGCTCTAACAACGTATAAATTTTATATATTGTCACTTTATCATCCACCATTCATATCTAATCTTCGTTAACTCTTTAAAAAAAGTAATTTAATTGAATGATGGATGATGTAGTGAATGTGTATAAATATTTATACTAACAATACGCATGCATAAATATTACACTTTTATGCTTAAGTTTTGTTGTTGAATGTTGAAATATACCAAAAAATATATCTATAATAATTTTTTGAAATATTTGAGGGGGGGGGTCAACTGCCCCCACCTGTCCTAAGGAAGATCTGCCCCTGGTAGATGTGTCATTGGAAATTGCATTTCATATTGTTTTTTGAAACATTTGCCTCTCCATTAATGAAGAGACAAGTAGTATTTGTAGTGTACTTTTTAAGGCCAAAATTGTAACTTCAATAAAAATTAAAGGTCATAAATGTCATGGTCTTTTGGTTTTTTAGTGCATTTTCTTACAACTTGCCTCTCCATAGTTTAACTCAAAAAAAATGTGCATAGATCTAACAAAAAACTTTTCTTTCCTAGTTTGTGAAAAAATGAAGAAAAGAAAGAACCATCAAAATTCCAAATTTGTCATTCCACTATGAATGAATTCAACTAATAATAATCTATGTGAAAATAAATACAATGTAGTCAACTTCTTTGTTTATATTCATTTTTATGTGAAATTAGTTAACTTAATTTTATTTTTGTTGTTTATGAACTCGCAAATAAATAATAATTGTGTATGTTCAATAAAAATGGAGTGAAAAAAAGAAACATAATTACTTAAATTATCAACCAAGTGACAATAATAAATAAATTAGAAAGACAAAATGCAAATATGTGGAAGTGAGATAGTTAGAAATATAAAAATAATTGTCAAAAATGAATTATACTTTCTTTAGATACATTAGTGAGAAAAAGATATAAGATGTTAATGATTTTCATTAAATTTTATAAACAAAAATTGTTAGATTAAAATTAGTTTACATGTTACTTAAAAAATATTAATAAGTATTATTAAAAATAAATTATTTAGTTATGTAATTTATAACAATAAAAAAATAATGTTAAAAATTAGAGATACTTCTATATAATGAGGGTACTTAAGGTATTTTAAATACAATATATAAATGTGCATTTTTTCACTTTCTTTTAATTTTAATCATTTTGAACAATAAAAATTAACATATCATTTTTTATTATTTTTCTTTCTTTCTACTTTCTTTAGTTCTATTTTCATTTCTTAACAATATATAGCATAAGAAAGAAAGAGGACAACGTGGTTTGTGAATAACCCGCGAAAACCCCTGACCAATCAAAATCCTTGAAAACCTTCGCGGCTCATCACCATTCTGCCACGTGTCCTTATCTAGTTCTCTTCTTTTTCTTCTCCTTCTACTCTTTCACTGTCTCATTCAATCTTCCACGCCATGAATACTAGGGTTCAACATTGATCCTCTTTCTCTCTTGAATGTTCAAAACTTCATCAACAAATGGCTTCCTCTTCTATCACCTTATCCGACCTCAAATTTCTTGCTCCACAAATCACTCTCAAGCATCACGTTTCCCTCATTAAATTCCGCTCATGCAATTCCATTTCACGAAAATCCAGGTACTACAATGTTAAACTTCGCACGAGGATCCGCGCGTTGATTGAAGAAAGAGTGAGTGATGTGAAATGGAGCGAGAATGGAGTTATTGGAAGCAATGGCTCAATGAACGGTAGTAGTAGATTGGTGGTGAAGGAGAGTGAGAATAATGGAAATGGAAGCGTAGTGAAGTATGTGAATGGTAACGGTGTAGCGGCATCGAAAGAAGCGGTGGAAGTGGAAGATTTTGTTGAAGGTGGGAAAGGGAAAGAGGATGTGAGGAAGAAGAGAGTGGAGGAGATTGGAAAAGAAGACGCCTGGTTCAAACAATCTGGGAAGTCACAGGTTGAGGTATGAGTGATTGGCTGATTGCGCAATGGTGTGATTAGCTTGGTTAGTTAGGCCTGAAGCACATATGCTATCCCCACAAAGTGTGCGCTTGTGATCAGTTCAGTTGTAAAAAATATATTTAAGTTAAAAATTTAATAATTAAATATTTGATCACAAGCAGTATCACATGGAGTGATACACTTTGTGGGGACAAAAGATGTCCGCCCATTAGAGCCTGTTTGGTTAGGTTTAGAAAGAAAAAAAGTGATTCTACAAGAGTGCACTTTCACCAATAGTGTTTTTTAGAAGCATCATCCAGAAATAGGAACCCTCTCTAGCGAAAGATAGGGTCTATTTGTTTACAACAATAGTTAGAGTCTTAATCTCACTATGTATTCAGGTTAAAAAGTTGTGATCATCCTGAAACTTGTTTAGCATAAACATTGTTGTGACTTGTGAGAACCTAAAAAATTATGCTGATAAACATGTTTTTGAGAGCCTAAAAAATTCAGCTGATAAACATTTTCATTAACACAAAACCCAACCCAACAAACATATGGATGTCAAAAGTGTTTTTTTATCAAAACAATAACTTTTTTAATTTATGGAAAAGCCTTAACAAACAGACTCATAGCTTCTCACATAGTTGAATTTAAATATTTTTTTGTAAATGCTCGAATACACAATTGTGAAGTATCAGAAGTTATTTTTTCTAATCAAAATAATGTTTTTTTGGGTTGACTATGTTGTCAGTGTTGATAGATTACTTAAAAGATTGGTTGGGTTTATTGGCTGAGTCGTTAAACTAATCTGACTAACTTCTAATTAAGATATCCAAAGATGATTTGTTGATTGATGAGATTTTTGGGCTATGAAGCCGATGATTATAGACCAAAATGTTTTAGATTGCACATGAGATGAATGTCCGATTTTTCACAGGTAGCAGCTGCACCTGGTGGTCGCTGGAGCAGATTCAAGGCTTACTCGACAATTCAGAGAACATTGGAAATTTGGGGATTTGTTATAACATTTATCTTCAAGGCTTGGTTGAATAACCAGAAGTTCTCATATAGAGGTTTGTCATTTGTCAACTATAGATTATAATAGATGTTTCAAACCATTGGAAACTTGTGGTGCTACTAAGCTTGAAGAAGCTTCTTTTCATTGGTAGACAAATTTCGCGCATCATGAATCTGTTATGATCACCCAAGAGTTAAAGCACTTATTTTTAAGGCACTTTGGCATCGTTACAAGTTCTTTCTGACCTGAACCTTGGACACTCTGATTTTATGAATAAACAGTTGAAGTTTGTTCTATGTTAATAATAGGAGTGCTTTCTATCAGCTGTGAAAACTAAAATCATAATTCAACAGCTGATACAATTACCCATAGTACCTTCCCAATATGGCTTCTACTTTCTAATATTATCTTCATCGAGTGAGCATTCGAGTTATCCAACACAATCATAAGCCACTGACAAGGGATGCCAATATATATCACGGCAGGAAAGTTTAATCCTTGTTTTTGCAAGTGGAATAACATTGTGACTATGAATATTAGTATTACTATATTCATTTTCACCACCTGGTTCTCGCCTCATGGAAGATCTTAGCTTTTTTATATGAAGGTGTATGTATCCTTCCTCAATGCTATTACCGTGACATGTTTTACTTGAGCTTTTGAAGCTTGGAGTATCACTATATACCTTTGAATCTACATTATTTCCTACTTATACCATCATATGAATTAGAATTCTAGAAGTTGGAAAAGTTATGGCAGGTTGGTTGCACTTGCCGGAGTAGATTCTTACTTCACTGTCAGTGCCCAAGAACAACAATAGAACCTGTTAACATATGGATTATGAAGTGCTTTTCATTAAATTTTGAAGAATTTCAATGATGTCACCATCTGTTTTTATTTGATTCAATGATGTTATTTACAGGAGGAATAACTGAGGAAAAGAAAACCTTACGGCGAAAGACCCTTGCCAAGTGGCTGAAGGAAAGCATTCTGAGATTAGGTCCTACATTCATCAAAATTGGCCAGCAATTCTCTACGAGAGTGGACATTCTTCCTCAAGAATATGTTGACCAGTTGTCAGAACTTCAGGTTAAATTGTAGTTTAAACATCATTTATAAGATCATATCCATGTATGGGGATATTTTGAATTTGTTGCACTGTCTTTCTTATCTTTATTGTTATTTGTCGTAGGTTCTATAGTTTCATGGGAAAAGAGTAAATATGTGTCTAACTTTTAGATTTGTTCTTCATTTATTTGATTGAGGCGTGGCTTTCTATTGTCAACATTCTATTATTTGTTTTGTAAGAAATCATGTGGTAATTTGGCACCAAATTCATAATCATCTATGCATATTTATGTTGGAAGTCATTACATGACAGGCAAACTGGAGGCAGTGTTGTGCTTGTGTTCTTCAGTTTTAATTTAGTTAGTTGTAAATCTTGTTCGCCTAATTTGGCAGAAAGCGGTGCTCTTTGACACTAGAAGTGAAAATGTTTCACTTTCAGTTTAGAAAGCTGATGATACAATCAATCTTGGGGGGAAAAACTGAAAGCCTTCATCCAGAAGAGAAAACATGTTAAGGTTGCATTTCTTCAGGGCCTAAGTTACATCATTTTTTGGTTCAGGATCAAGTTCCACCATTTCCCTCGGAGACTGCTATAGCTATTGTTGAAGAGGAGCTTGGATCTCCTTTACATGGCATCTTTGATCAGTTTGACTATGAACCAATAGCTGCTGCAAGTCTTGGTAACCAATGTTTCACTTTTCATGTGTTTTTAATATAAAATGTCCAATTTGAGAAGGAAATGAGATCAAGTGTGCCTAAGTTTTAGATTTAAAAGTAATATTAAGTTACAAGAAAGATATAATGAAAGACTATGTATAAACCTACAGTCTTACTTACTAAATAAAAAATATATTGAATACTTTTTATATTACTTTTCATTTTATATTTTCTTTATTTGGCATTAGGAGGATTAGTGAGAGGATTTTGTAGCCCGATATAGCAAAATTCATAGTGAAATACTTTTCGCCCAATGCAGGTCAGGTTCATCGTGCAAAGTTAAAGGGGCAGGATGTTGTTGTTAAAGTGCAAAGACCTGGTCTCAAGGGTCTTTTTGATATCGATCTTAAAAACCTAAGGGTCAGTGTGATAAGCATTTCATATAACTCTCATGCTTATAGTGCAGCGTGCAACTTTGAAAGTATTTTTATCAATCTGTTGCTTTCTCCTTAATTTATCTTATAATTGTTAGTAACCTGACAATATAAGATCAAGACAAGTCTTATACTAGATTTTAACTATTTTAACCTGTATTTGTCTTATTCCTTTCATTGCATGAAGGATTTTTAATAGTACTCCCAGGTTCCTGCCTGTGAATATTTTGACAGCACTGCATAAAGTACCCAAACCTGAACCTTTTTTCCCTCCAGGTTATTGCTGAATATCTCCAAAAGGTTGATCCTAAATCAGATGGTGCAAAGAGGGATTGGGTTGCTATTTATGATGAGTGTGCCCCTGTTTTATATCAGGTGATGATATTTTGGAAAATTGCCGCACTCTTAGTTATTAAGTCATGTCTAATCACATCTTTGTTGGTGTAATTTTGTTGCAATGAATTCAAACTATAAGATTGTATAGGAAGACTACTAATTTGGAGTTTGATTTAAGTTTAGATTCATGTGATGGGTATGTAGGCTGGCTCCGTTCTTTGGAGTTGCACATGTGAGAACCAAGGAAGTTTCCTCTAGGTCATGGGAGACTTTTATAACAAAACTGTAGTAAATACTTTTGAAGGTTAATCGAGAAGCTCCTTAATAAAAAAAGAGATAACTAAGGATGTTACTTGAGTTGTTTTGACAGAAGGGATAGGATGGCCTACAATTTACCTGGATAGATAATGGAGTAAAATGGAAGAAAAGGATTTATGATGTGCATGTGTAGAGGCATGCTTGCTTAGTATTTTATACGTCATCAGTTGTTATCTAAAATCAAGAACGGTATAATTACTTTGGAAGTGTTAGAGCGTATCCGATGCATTAATAAAGGGGTTCTTGTAGCAATTGTTGCAAAGGTTGGGACTTGGGAGGGTCAAGTTCTGGATCTTGTTATTGGTTCCGTATGACGTTTGCTTGTGTTTCCTTCACATCCTCAATTTAACATGAACTAACTATTTTCAGGAGATTGATTATACCAAGGAAGCTGCTAATGCAGAACTCTTTAAGAGTAACTTTAAGAACATGAATTATGTGAAAGTCCCTACAATCTTATGGGATTATACCACACCACAGGTGTGACCTTCATTTCTCTTAGATATATTACAAATTTGCATAACTACGTCTTTCCCATTTTACTTCTGATATTTATCTGTAATTTTACTATTTATCCAATGCAGATTCTAACAATGGAGTATGTTCCCGGGATTAAAATAAACAAAATACAAGCTTTAGATCAGCTGGGTGTTGACCGTACAAGGTTAACAGAATCTTTATCTTTTTCATTTTTGGAAAAATAATTGGCAATGTTACCTTCTACTTCTGTGCATTTCAACAACTGAGGATGGCATCTAAAATTGAAATGCATATAATGTTTGCTTTATTTTCTTCAGGTTAAGTCGATATGCTGTTGAGTCTTACTTGGAACAGATTCTATCCCATGGTTTTTTCCATGCTGACCCTGTGAGTTCTCATGTTTCATGATTATCACTCAGGAAGTTCAATTTGTTGCTTCTAGTATGTGATTAATTTGTAAGTTGTTGATGCAGCATCCTGGAAATATTGCGGTTGATGATGTCAATGGTGGAAGATTGATCTTTTATGATTTTGGAATGATGGGAAGGTATGTTCTTTCACCTTTCTGTCCCTTTAAAATGTGAATTTGCAAGTCACATTTTAAACTTGTTTAGATGATTGCATTGTAAATATGATGAATGCTGCTTCCTACAGTATCAGTCAAAATATCCGAGAAGGTTTACTTGAAACTTTCTATGGAGTTTATGAGAAGGATCCAGATAAGGTAAAGTAACTGTTTTTGTGGATGAGGGTTTCTCATAATGCTATGAACAATCTAGCATAAGATACATTCTTGCCACTCAATTTCTTACCAATTGAAGTTGGTGCACTGATGTAGGTCCTTCAAGCAATGATTCAAATGGGTGTTCTTGTCCCAACTGGAGATATGACTGCTGTTAGACGGACAGCACAATTCTTTCTCAATACGTAAGTTTGTTCAACCCATTTAGTGAGCATAAATTAAAAGTAGAAAAACCTCCAGACTCCAGTACTTAGGGAAATGGTTTTTCTGGAAGTCTATATCATTAAATGGAGAATTATATGGGTTGTAAATTATTGATTGCAGTACATGCTGAGGCCTCTTAAACCAATCTATTCTAAGTAGGATAAGAATATCCCTTTATCTTAGAAAAGGTAAATATTTTTTCGTTGACTGGGGTTTGTGCTGAAGCACTTGCGATCCTAATTAGTTTATGTTAGAGATATATTGATATTTGCCAGTGAGGATTGACTCAACTGGTAGGACCAAACTGCATTGAGACAAAGGTCTTAAGGTTTGATTATTGCTTAGTGATCCTTCATTGGTAGGTCATAGTCCTTGTTGAGGCTTGTGGCATGCCCTAACCTTTGAATGAGGCAGCCAGCCCTACTGTTAAACTTCTCTTCTCCAAAATGAATAGGAACATAGTGATATTTGAAGTTTGTTACTGCACATTTCTTACTAGTTATTAGATCGTCTCTTATTTTTATGGTAGGACAACTTGTTTGTACTGATTAGTTATGCTAGCAATCTCTGACCTCAAGTTCTTTAATTTTATTTTTCTATAGTTTTGAAGAGCGTTTGGCTGCACAAAGGAGGGAGAGAGAGTTGGCTAAAGCTGAAATTGGATTCAAAAAGCCATTAACCAAGGATGAAAAAATAATGAAGAAGAAAGAACGTCTGGCTGCTATTGGTAATGTACCTGGTCTAATATTGTATGTGTATTTAGGTTTAGATTGTTTGGATGTATGCATAGAACAATTATAGTTGATTAAACTGGCCAGATTTGAAGATGATAATAGATAATTTCTACGTATATTGTTTGGGCTATTCGCTAAAAATTACCAGTATGTTATTATTTTATCCAGTAGCTTTCATGCAGGTGAAAATCTGTGTGCAATTCCATATGCTATGAATATTAAGCTAGTTTTCCTTATTGGTTAAAATGATTTCTTCCTCGAAGTTTGACATGACCAGCCTCAACTATAAATATATGATCTGTCTGAATTTCCATTACTTAAAATTATTTGTTTTCGTGTTTGGTTAGTGCATCTTAGGTTTGATCGAAAGGAACATAATGGGAATGAGCATCCATATAATTGTTGAGTATTCCATTCCAATGGCGATGGTCCACTGTACAAGAATGGCCTGGCCGGTCCAGTATACCTGTTCATCTGTACTTTTTAGGCCTGAAATTTTTTGCACAGGCCAACAATTTTCTTGTATATTTTCTTTAATCGATTATAAAATGGAATGAAGTCATCATTCAGTTCCTGTTTATAGCAAATGAAATATAGGAATAAACATTCCTTTCTAATCCATTTCCACTGCCATTCGCATTCCCATTTCATCAAAAATCTTTCCATCAAAGGAAACATGGCCTTAGTTCAATAGCATCATTCAACTCATAGGCTTATTACTTGTAGCTGTAATCCTTTAAACAGGTGAAGATTTACTATCCATTGCAGCAGACCAGCCCTTCCGGTTTCCTGCTACATTCACATTTGTTGTTAGAGCCTTCTCAGGTAAATATTGTCAAGTTAAAAGGGTTACTTTGCATGTTCTATGCATGTGACTGCAATATAACAAGTCAACATTGTTTCTGCAGTGTTGGATGGCATTGGAAAGGGTCTTGACCCCCGTTTTGATATTACTGAGATTGCCAAACCGTGAGCTTTCTCTTGATAGTTTTATATTTTCAAGATATTATAAATATCAAAAGTTTTAACTTATATGTTTGCAATATATAACACAACTAGCCTTCCTGGACTTGTAGTTATGCTCTGGAGTTGCTAAAATTTCGTGAGGCAGGAGTTGAAGTCATCCTAAAGGCAGTCACAAACTTGTTCTACTGTGCTTGAATTCAGTCCGAGTATTATGATTTTCTTTCTCATATCTTTCTTATAACTGTACAGGACTTCATAAAGAGACGGGACAGACAATCTCAAGCATTTTACAACTTATTCAGACAGGCTGATAGGGTTGAAAAGCTTGCTGAAATTATCCAAAGATTGGTTTGTGTTGGATTTTCATTGATATAATTTCAGTTGCTTATTTGATTTGTATCTTTTGTTTGTTCTGGAGTTATGATATAATTTCACTGCATTTTCCCACAGGAGCAAGGTGACCTGAAGCTCCGAGTTCGAACTTTGGAATCTGAGAGGGCTTTCCAACGTGTTGCCACTGTCCAGAAGACAATAGGGAATGTGAGTGAAGCTGGTATATGACTTAGTGCTTGTTTGGTATAGATGAAAGTTTGTAGTTTTTGTTTATTTTTTAAAAAATAAGCTTAAAGTTTGAGGCAACCTACATATATTATAAGTTCAGCTTATTTTTGTGGGAAAAAAAAGTTAAAAGTTGGAGCTCCTCCGCCATGGGTTGTTTATTTCAAAGTTGGCTTATTTTTCTATTGAAATGTCAATTCCAATTTTATCCTTAATTTCAAGGTTATCTCTCCTCATTTACTCTTCCATCAAACTTCATATTGAAAATGTGTGTCATGTTTTTAAATATTGATATTGGTTTTTATATTGTCTTTTATTTTAATTTTTTAGGCTTTGTCATGAAGTAATAAAAATTAAAAAAATTATATTAAAATATATATGATGATAAATAATAAAAACGTATATTTAAAAAATATGTAAAAAACAATCGAAATAATCACAATATACATAAGTAATTTCGTACCTTTTTTTATAACTAATTTTGTAATAAATAATTTTTCTATCTTACCTAAACATTAGCTTACATTCAGTTTTTAGCTAAGTTATCCAAACTTAAATAGATTATAATATTACAGTTTATAAATAAATAAAAACATAATTTATAACAAACGCATGCATAGTCTAATTATAAGTTTCCTCTTTTCTTGGAATTTGGTTTGAATCTGTTTGACAACCTGTAATTTTTCATGTATCTATCATTCTTTGGAGCTATGCATGACCTTCAAATTTATTATAATACTATAAGTGACTGATAGCTGTTGGCTGGTCACGCTTTCAATGGAAACAACTTATTAAATTATGGAAATGAGAATGAATATTTTTACTGCTTCATGTACTTTATTAAATAAACTTACTTGCCTTTCCATCATTATAGTTATCTTTATCAGTTTTAAAAAATTAAAATAAAATTGGGACCTTATGCATTTGTGAATGCCCATACATGCAGGTGTATGTTCATATGTTGACACTTGACACAAGTATATTCCATGCATAACTTTATTGTAAACCAAATTCACTTTTTGTATATTTATCTCTTAAGGTTAATGTATGCTATTTTTATATGGAAAAGATGAGAACTTTGGGATGATGCATACTCATGTTAACTTTTTGTCAATTAACAGGCAGTAGCTGCTGGGAGCCTAATAAATCTTGCAACAATTTTGTATCTCAATTCAATTAGTGTAAGCTGTTCCCATCCCACTTTACTCTCATGGTGATAATCAAAGTCAATTAATTGATTATCTGGTGGTACTTTCTAGATTCTCAATCCCGTGTTATCTTTTTCAGGGGCCTGCCACCATAGCATATTTCTTCTGTGCAATCTTTGGTCTTCAAGTTCTCATTGGTATTGTGAAGATCAAGAAGCTAGATGAACGGGAACGGTTGATTACTGGGACTGCTTGAGCAACTACTAGGTGATTGTTGGATTATTTTGTTAAAAAAATGTTCAGGAGTTAATATGTATTGTTCACCTTAAGATAATATGCTAGAATGTCATTTAGGTGGGGAAAAAGATTGTTTGGGAAGTTTTTGGCATGAAGGATTTTTTTCGTCATCATGGTGCTTGTTCATGCCTTGTGACCTAGTTGCTATAGATTCTAGTTGTGCAGACAGCCCTTCCATTTACTGGGATTAAGGTTGTACACATCTTACCCTTCAAACCCCCAATAGTGGGAACATGGGCAATGGGTGCCCTTGTTATCGTCTTTTTTTTCTAGTCTATTTCTCTTATTTCAAGGATTAGGCTGCATATATATGAGGCTCCTCATATTTGACCCATAATGGTAGGAATCTCATGCACTGGGTCACCTTCTTATATTGTCTGGTTCTAAATTTGAAGTTTCATTTTGGTTTTTGAGACTAAGCATATTCAACTAGGAAACTCTTAGATTTAAGAAAGTCTTACTTGATGGCATTCCTAAGTATTAAGAGTGCTGTGTCCCAATGCCTTCTCAAGTTGTTATTCGTCACCACTTTATAACAGAATTTGCCACGTATGTTAATAGGTCCTTATCTTGCATAAATGTAAATTCATTTGTCCTTGATACTTATCCTCCCTTAAAAGAGCAAAAGAACAAAGAAAAAGAGGAGCCTGGTAACACTCTTGAGTTTTGTCTGTCCTTTCATTCTCTATTTTCAGTTTCAGTGTTATGATAGCCTTTGTCGTAATTCTTGTAATGAAAGATAGGCTCTCTTTGTTTCCCACTCTTGAGAAAAATGAACCGTGATGCTATTGATTTAAGCGAATGACTCTGACAGGTGCAGATTCTGATGTGTACCTCTTAATTTCTTGTCAAGGTACATTAATGTGGAACTATTATAATTCTGAGAATACTCTTGGATTCCTAGACACATCTATTCTCTAGTACTACGAAGTTTGCATACTAAATGTAAGCATGAGTTACTTGAAAATGTCACTAGCATGAAATACTGATTCCAAAAGTTTGTCACATAATTGAGATACAATCAGAGTTAAAAGATTCTTCAGCTGTAAACTGCTTGATATTTTTAATTAATTCTCTGTAGTTTCCGTTGAACATCGTTCTGGGGTGCTTCATATGACTTCTGTTGCTTTTGTTTGATTTATCCCATTTCAGATTCAGGCTGGACATGTAACTCATGTTATGGCCATGTTTACAAGTCAACCTCATTTGCATCAAAAGGATTAGGAGATCAAGTTAATAACTAAATTTTGCAAGACATCATGTGCAGAAACTTAAAACTGACAAGTTTGCTGGAGTCTTTTACTCTTCGATTGATTACTTTGCTAATATGATCATGCTCTGAGGTAAACAAATGGTCAGCCACATTTTTGTTGTTAATATAAACCCTCCCTCTCCTTCCAAAAGTTTTTTATCAAATAAGAGTTCATTGGTGCCTTTTTACCTTGTATCCCTGTAATTTATAGCATATTAATGTATAGTTCATTGTTGTATTTACCATATGGTATGCTTCAGCATCCAACAATATTTGACAGCGGGAAGCCTTGCTTGTAACTTTACATGCATAAATTTGTTAAATGAAAATACAAGTGTAAGTATTTGTCATCTAAATTCCAATATTTTGGACTTAAGTTGCCCATTAAAATTTAGTTTTTTGTGATAATTGGAGTTCCATGTGAATATGTCCTGTTTGCTCCTTTGTCCGAACTAGAATCTTCATTTTAGACAACTCATTTGACTTTGGTCTCCTGAAGTTATTTGTTTATATTAGAAATCAATGAGCTTGTGGTCGGCAAAACTCTTTCCAAACCATAATGAAATTATGTAGCAACAACCAGACATTTTTCTTAGGATCGGTTACACACATTGAACAATGCTATAATAAATCATGTTTATTAACAAAACATAGAGAAGTCTTTCACAATTATGTCACCTATAGTTTTTCTTACTTTCCCTATTCCTCTAGAAATTGTATTAACCTCCATTTGGTCTATTTTCTTTACAAGGGTTATTACTGCCCTCTTCCACACATGTTTAAATCACGTAAGACACAATTATACAATTTTTTTTACAATAGGAGTTACTCTAATTTTCACCCTTATATTTTCATTTCTAATCCTATTGTGTCTAGTCATTTAGAGCAACATTTTCATCTATGTTGTATGAAGTATATCCTTTTGTTGACATTTTATTTCCCAATATTCAGTGCATATAATTTGTAATAAAATTTTTCTTAAGCTTAAGTCATACTTTTTATCATATGTCATTTGAAACGTTCAGTCATTTCATCTACCTACTTGAATCATATGGTCACATCTTCAATTTCCTCATCATCTTGTAGGATTAACCCAAAATTACCTAAATCTAGTAACTTAAAGTATAATATGATCTTCAATCCTTAACCCTACCGTAGGGATTGTTCATCTCTTGCTAAAACTATACTTCATATACTCTATTGACTTGTACAAAATCTAAGTGATTCTAAATCAATACATAATATCAGTTATATACTTAAATTCTTGAGTATTTTATTGAGGAATCTACTAGGAGAATCCGTTACACTAAAAAAGATAAATATAATACTCTTATTTTTTAAGATTAAAGGTTAGACATAGAGGTCAAAACATGAGCCCAACTAACAATGACTCGTATGAGTGCAAAGCAAAAACAGTAATTGCCTAATTTTCCAACTGATTAAAGAGCTCAGTGATAATTTTCGAAAGAAATTTTGTTTACATCATTATGTTTATGCTTTCATTTCAGTCTTGTTCTGAACTGTGCAACCTCCACCAAATTCAAGTGCCAACAGTTATACAATAGACTTGACTTGACTTTCATTGTTTTCTTGTTAAAATGTTACTCATTGCTTCAAAAAATGCAGTACTCTGGGTGTGAGTATCCACTGTCCATAAGGGAAGCATTAAGATAGGGGCTTTATAATTTGGGAAAAGTAAGCAGATGTTATACAAAAGGGGTTGCTCCATCTTTGCAATATGGAAACTAACACAAAGAACAAAGATGATACAGAAATAGTTCGAAATTAAACGATTTTCAACCCATGTATTACTTCCATGTTATTTTCCTTGAAAACACAAAGGGGTGATCCATGGACAGAGAGAAGCATCTCACCAAGCTTGGGCTGCCTAAATGTTTTAGATGACATCCCAACAGACAGCTTCTTATGTTTCACCTGCAAAAATTATCAGGGCTAAATTAATGTCTCCAGCTGTTGACAAAAAGTTATCAGCACATCTATGCCATTCCTTGCCTAAGATTTAATAATCTTATCTCATAATTATCTCTTATTTATTATACTTGAGCAGTATTAGACTACTAGGTTATTGAACATATTTAGAATATTCGATTAAAAGATGTGAATGTGGCTTATTGTTTTGGTAATGAAGTTGCTTGAGAGTTGAATTTGTCGGCACACTTCAACTGAACTATATGAATTCTGTGACTCAGAAAATGATGCAAGAACTTTATCCCTATCTATATATTTTCTTCCCACCAATACACAAGGCTCCTACCAAATTGAATCTGAAGAGAGTAGATGCATGCAGTTTACCTTTGTAAACGGAGAGGTTGTTTCATTATCCTATCTATATACAAGACAATAAACAACTCTCAATAACTTTAAAATAAGTTAGATAAGAAAATACACATCCCAGAAAATAAGTATAAAAAATAGAGAAGTAGGTAAGAAGATACAAACCCCTGGACAAGGAAACTGAGGAGCTCCTTGCGTTGTGAGAGTTTGAGTTTCAGATGGCTCCTCCAAAACCATCTCCTATGGAAGTGATCCAACAGTCCCAGAACAAGGGGTGTGAGATTTGATGATAAAAACAAGGTGTGTTTAGCTTTTGAAATTAAACATCCAGTTGCAGAAATGATAATTGATAATTCCTTTTATACAAACATAAACTTTCAGCTGCCATCGTTCACACACCTAATTAGATTGTGAAGAAGACAAAGAAACTTTTTTAGGAAAAATAAGAGCGTTTAATTATTTAAAAATTAATCACATTTTTCCTATTTCACTCCTGCATAACTAACTACCAAATACATTACTAATTTATATTCTATACAAACAACTTCATACTAATTTTGGTAATATACGATATAAAGGTAGTGTTTTTATCCAATCCAAAGTTCAAACAGAATAAGATTATGTTAGAATCAATAAACATATCATAATATCATAAGAGTGTAATATCTATGTATTGATCATATAAAGATTTATACACAGTCAATGTATTATCTATCATTTATTTGGATTATTTTTTTGAGTTTAAAATATTTGCGATGACAGTTTAAAGTTTTTTACACTGTCAGCACATCCGTTAATTTCTATTACTTTTGTTTGAGAGTCAATAATAATTATGATTAATGATTCACTGACAATGTAAAAATCACTTACATTATCCGTGCATACATACTAAATCCTATTTGAAGAGTAACGATGCAATAATAGTGTAAAAAACTTTTGTATACATATTTTTCTCATATTATAATAGGTTATAAATGAAATGATCTATTCTTCACATCTAACCCAAATACACCTAAGAAAGAAATAGAACATACACCCACCTCAAAATCAACACCACCAAGAAAGCCTCGTCTCTCTGCCATAAGAAAGTACAAATACAATTACAATTCATGTAAAAAATTAAAGACTAAAAATTGATGCAATTGCACTTTAGATAAGTTAGTAACTACCTGCATCGATAGATAATATTTGCAGAAGAGAATCAACCACTACATTTTCTTTGTTTTTCCATTTCACATAAAAAATCTTGTCTTCTTCACCACTCATTACAATTGAGAGGTTCGGGAAAGTTTCATCAAAGACTTGTAATAATGGTTTTTGAAGCTGTTCCTTGCTGAAATACGATCGAATCAAATGCAACTCCGTCACCAAATTCTCAATCTCCACGTCGCGGACAACCCTAATGGCATCAATTTGTCGCTGCAATGCTGAAAAAAATTAAAATTGAGCCAAACAATAAGAACACAACAATTGAGAAAGAGAGTTGAATTATTATTATTATTATTATACCTTGTTCGAGTTGAAGGAGCGTGAAGTAACGTGATTCTTGAGTTTCAATTTCATCGTTTGCTTTATTGGCTCTTTTAAGCTTTGACATTGTCACGTTGCTAAAATGAACACGCAAGTCTCTCAGGAAAATGAATTTGATAAAAGATGGAAGGAAATCAATGCCGCAAATGGCTCACGTATTTAAGCATAGTTACCTAAACAAGTGGGACTCTATGGTACTCATACAGGTACGCGGTAAATACTATGTTATCTATCAAATATATATGGTATGCAAAGAGTATACTTTCCTAGTTTTTGTGACACAATTTAGCTACTATATTCTTTTTTTATCTACAAATTAAATGGATACATATCATATTTTTTAAAATTTAAATTTAATTAACTAAATAAATTATTTACTTTTATTAAAATAAATAATTATACAAGTTCAATTACTAACAGGCCCATTTAGATTTTAATATACTAATTAAATGAATTCTTATCATATTTTTAAAATTTTAAAAATAATTAACTAAATAAACTCATTTTTAAATACATAAATAAATAAGCCCAATTACAAAAGGGCCATTTAGATTTTAGGATCACATAACTCATTCTTCCCTATATATCCTCTTTCTTTTTCTTGTGTTTCTCGTTGCCTCCTCTTTAGTCTACCTCCTCTTTTCTCCTCTATCTTTATCTGATTTTTGCCTTCAATGGTGGTTTTCTTGGGACTAAGTATCAATACACGAATTGGGATATATTGATACGCAAAAGCACCATGAACTGATTCGCGGTTCCCCAACCAAACCAACGAATTTGATTTCTATGCTCTATACCTCTTGAAATTGGATTAATCTTCATTTGATCTTAATGACTTCTAACAATCTCCTCTAGATATGCTCAAAATCCTCTAAGATGCAATTCAAACATATTTTTTATAATGGGAGCTACCCCAACTTTCTACTTAATGCACTCATTTAAAATCCTACATTTTCTTTTGTATCAACTCACCCTATGCAACATTCTCTCTCAATTTCTACATTGTTGTATGATTGACCATATTTGACAATTGCGAGAGCTATTTCCTACATTTGGGTGATGTATAAATAGAAAAGGTACATGACACCCATCATTCCTGTGTGCCATAATGACTAAACAACGACGAAAGAGGTGCAATTGTAAAACAATTGATCCAAATTTAGATGGAAATACCTTTGATTCATGAAGACGATAAAAAGTAGGGCACATGTTTGTTAAGTGCCAAAATATCGTATTTGAACTATCAACTTCGTGGTACTTTAACTCTTTATTTAATCCAATTTGTTGGCTAATCGATCCTAAAAGCATAAAATAAAGAGTTAAGGTTTTGTGTCAACAAATGTTAACCCTTTATTATGTAGTTTAACTCTTTATTCATCCTAAGTTTTTTTTTGCACAAATATCGACTAGGCTCAACACAAAGATCACATTGAGCGAATCAGGCATCAGTTGACACCTACACTTAGCGCCCAAGCCACACTCAACGGAGGAAGACCTACGCTCAATGCAATCCCTGTGCTGATCACACCAAAGAATTAACAAGTATACGTTCAGTGCACCTACATGCGCTTAGCACAAAAGGGAGGTGCGCTCAGCGTAGATATTGCGCCCAACGTAGATATTCTACCCAGCGCAAGCTGGTGCATTGAAAGGTAGCGCCTAACTAGATGAAGAGTTGTGATCAACGCACAGGAAGTACGCTGAGTGTAGGAGCCAACATGCATACACTACTTAAGGAGTTTCAGCTCAAGCTATAAAAGACATACTTGATACTATCATATTGTAATACTTATTTTCTTAGTTTTTAGAGAGTTTAACTCACTCAGATTGTGGGAACTAAGTGTAAGCACTATAAGAGTTAATCTTTGCTCATTTATGAATGATTCTACCACTGCATGAGTTGTGTTTTATCTCTATCTTACTTATATTACATGAACATGAGTAGTTAAGTACTCCATTGTTAAGATGGAATGTAATATGAGCTTGATGTATTCACATTGATTCATTATATATATTAAATTCATAAAGTTTTGATTATTTTGAGTTTTTTCATGTACTTAATGTTTGCTTTAAGTTTGATAATCTTATTGCACATATCTTGAATAGGATGCTTAGACACATACTTGCATAATTCTGACTTGCATAACTCATCAATTGATATATTTTCTAGACATAGACTTGATCAACTTGCAATCTCATGCATGTTATTTCATTGGTATCTAGACATAGAACTAATTTGTAACTTTATAACTCTAAAACTTGTTGGCATAGACTACTAGATATAGATGTATGCTTAACAATTTATATAACTTACTCTTATTAATCTAGTTGCTAGACATATAGCTATTTTGATAAGATATTAGTATAGACCAAAACCTTGGTGGCTAATACAATTGGGGTCTTAAATTTAACTCAACTTTACATGCATAGACTAATAGACAAATAAGTATGTTATGCGGGTCATAAATCTTAATCGTATGAGTAAAGTTACTAGACATAGAGCTTTGTGGTATAAGTTGCTAAATTGACCAATACATTACCTTTTAGTAATCTTGATGTCATTTGTGTGGAATAATCATTACTAAGTTCATTTACATTTATGAATCATGTGCATATGAATAGTAAGTGTGAAGTTCAATCCAATCCCTTTTTATCATTGTATTACAATCTTGAATAAATTTATGTCACCAAACAAATAACCTTCGAATAATCACTTAAAATAATAATTAATTGAAAACTATAATCTAGCATGTCCTTATAGATATGAAAACTCCTTACTTTATATTTGTTTGTGACATTGTTGATTCTTTTATATACCAATTGTGAGCATGTTAGTAATGTTATATGATAAAAAGTAATTAGTTTCTTTACTAAAGTTTAGGTATGTTGAGACATGAGGGATCCGTGTCTTTTGACTCATAGAGGTTATGGAAGTAAGTACCAATAATTCAGTAGCAAGGTTCACACATTACTTGTAACTAGTAAGATTCACACTCACACCTTAGTGGATAGCAAATAAATCAAGCACACGTCTAAGTTGTCAAAAGCATAAGAAGGAATAATGGTGAATTATGGTAGAGGCTAGGTAAGTTTACTGTGAATTATAGTATAGAATAATACATTCAAATGGATCAATGTATAATACATTCAAATGGATCAATGTATTTTGATCCAAGTGGAAGGGTCTTAGGTCACTGAAGTATGAAAGAATTATATGAAGATATATGTATGTCGATACAATTAATAAGATCTTTATAACATATTATAAAAAATAAATTATATTAGCATTTCCTAAGTTTTAGTGAAATTATACAAAAAATTTCTGCATTTTTTAAATTTACAAAAACTCACTGATTGTTTTACGTACATTACACTGATTACCCCTGCATAAGAAATAAGTGTGACCTTTACAAAAAAAAAGAATGATAAATATGATATATTATGGAGACAAGTTCAAAAAGTGTGCGAGTCAAATTTTTTGTTCGTTACAAGATGCATAAATAATTCTAAAGAGATATTGTTTAAATCACTCTTATACAATATTGTAATGAACAAAAAATAATGAAAATGTATTGACTCGTATAATATTTATACTTGTTTTCACAATATACTATGTTTTTTTAACTTAATTACACTTATTACTTTTTGTTTAAAAAATCACACTTATTTCTTATACATGAGTAATAAGTGTAATGTATGTATAAAATTAAGGGGTTATTTGTATGTGTAATAAATGGAGGAGTGATTTATGTAATTTCACTAAAACTTAATGAGTGTTAGTATAATTTATTCTATTATAAATTTAATTTTAATTAAAATTTAGTCCTAAATGATGATACCAAAAAATATAAATGCATTTATCTCTAAATACGACGTGTTGTATATATTTCTATACAAGCTTTTCTCACTACAAGATCTCAAGTTCCATAATTGGATTCATATATATAAAGATTTCTATATAATTAATATATTATCTATTATTTATTTATCCTACTTATATTTAAAAGTTAATAATCATTGATATAAATAATTGGATGATTGATTATACAGTAATATAATAATATAACAAACTCTTATAGGTCTATGTTTATATCTTTTTTCTCCTATAAAAATTGTTAGTTATTATAGGATAGAACTGAATAATACTTTGAGGAACAAATAAACAATATAAACTAAAATTGAGGCTCGATCTGATAATGTATGGGCTTAAATGGATTTTGCTAAAATGAATCCATCAAACTGACTCAAATTAACCCAATTTAATTGCTTGGATTTGTTTTTTCAAATTGATAAAGCCAACCCATACCAACTTATATCCGCAGAATGGAAGCATCAAGTTTTTTTGTTATAGCTTAACAATACAAATTATACAATTATTCTTTTACATTGACAACTAAAAAATTAATTTTATAAATATTTATTAATAGGAAATATGAAAATAAAAAATATTTAACTTGATACCGATATAACATGGCACATATGGTTTAAACATTTTTATTAAGAAATGTTTTTTACTAAGGTTGAATTTGTAATTTCACTGACCTATAAAATATGGCTGAGTAAGAATACTCCTTTTACTCCAAAAGTTACCTCATTCTCTAGAGGTTTATGTTATCACTATGCTCACATTTCTTAGAAGTTATTAATTTGCTAGATAAAAGTGGTATTGAAATTACATTGATCTCCAATAAAATGGATGACTCGTATAATATTTATACTTGTTTTCACAATATACTATGTTTTTTTAACTTAATTACACTTATTACTTTTTGTTTAAAAAATCACACTTATTTCTTATACATGAGTAATAAGTGTAATGTATGTATAAAATTAAGGGGTTATTTGTATGTGTAATAAATGGAGGAGTGATTTATGTAATTTCACTAAAACTTAATGAGTGTTAGTATAATTTATTCTATTATAAATTTAATTTTAATTAAAATTTAGTCCTAAATGATGATACCAAAAAATATAAATGCATTTATCTCTAAATACGACGTGTTGTATATATTTCTATACAAGCTTTTCTCACTACAAGATCTCAAGTTCCATAATTGGATTCATATATATAAAGATTTCTATATAATTAATATATTATCTATTATTTATTTATCCTACTTATATTTAAAAGTTAATAATCATTGATATAAATAATTGGATGATTGATTATACAGTAATATAATAATATAACAAACTCTTATAGGTCTATGTTTATATCTTTTTTCTCCTATAAAAATTGTTAGTTATTATAGGATAGAACTGAATAATACTTTGAGGAACAAATAAACAATATAAACTAAAATTGAGGCTCGATCTGATAATGTATGGGCTTAAATGGATTTTGCTAAAATGAATCCATCAAACTGACTCAAATTAACCCAATTTAATTGCTTGGATTTGTTTTTTCAAATTGATAAAGCCAACCCATACCAACTTATATCCGCAGAATGGAAGCATCAAGTTTTTTTGTTATAGCTTAACAATACAAATTATACAATTATTCTTTTACATTGACAACTAAAAAATTAATTTTATAAATATTTATTAATAGGAAATATGAAAATAAAAAATATTTAACTTGATACCGATATAACATGGCACATATGGTTTAAACATTTTTATTAAGAAATGTTTTTTACTAAGGTTGAATTTGTAATTTCACTGACCTATAAAATATGGCTGAGTAAGAATACTCCTTTTACTCCAAAAGTTACCTCATTCTCTAGAGGTTTATGTTATCACTATGCTCACATTTCTTAGAAGTTATTAATTTGCTAGATAAAAGTGGTATTGAAATTACATTGATCTCCAATAAAATGGAGGCTAATCTTACATTTGAAACAATAAATATTACCTTAAAAATGGCAGCATAATTTTTCAAAATTAAAGTCTTTTTAATTATTAATACAGATGTTTAGCACAATTAGTAAATAGATGTATTCCTTACTTGAGGTCGTTTCATATATTGTTTATATGGTGAAGAAAACTTTAATATGGCGGAATGACTCACTTAGATGATATATAAACTGGAGAAGAAATTAGTTTTCAATTATTAGTTATATAACACCCTTACATTGAGATAGAAAGTCTTTTATTTAATATCACACGAAAATTGAGATTGCTATTCAATAAATATTTTAGTTTAAAATTGAACTCATAAATGACTTATGAAGATTATAAATTTATGGTAAAAAACTTTTCTCAATCGTCAACTCTCTTAATTTTCCATTTTTGAATCTATTGATTTTTTTAATATTTTTTGGTAGAATTTATTTTTATATTTTGCCATATAAGATTTTTTTTGGTATTTTTTAGTATGAGATTACAATTCAAACTAGTAGGATACCCATGCATTTGCACGAGCGAAGTGTTTTATTAGGGATATAAATTTAAAGAATTGAATTTCAAGGTTGTATAATAAAAGGAAAGAAGATTTTTTTATGATGTAATAGTTTTTCATGGTTTCCCACATGTATCCTCGCACTTGAGACAATCCTATCCGAGCTATGAACATCCACATGTATGTGGGGCTAACTCTCCCAGTGTGTTTTTTTTTCATCCACAAACATTGCTTAAGAGGAATCAAACATGTACCACTTGAACTAACACCCGTTGGTTCTCACTTCCTTTTATATCTTCATTTCAAAACTCTCTTATCATGTAATAATTTGTAAATAATTAAATTATTTTATGTTAAATATGTAACATTGGAGGTTGTTAGTTTGTATTTAACCTCATAAAATTGAAATAAATAACACATTAGAGTTTAGAAAAAATAATAATGTAGTCACAAATCTTAAAGTAGAAGTAAATGTTATAGGTTTTTAAAAACTTCATTATAAACAACATTTCTTATTGACATTAGAGCTTTATCATCCTTATCATATATCAATATCTTCAATCATTTTTTACTTTGCACTCTTACAATTGTCATATATAATTGCCTGAAAACTATATTTTTACTTATATTTTACTTAACTTATACCTTGACTTAATGTCTTAATTTTGAATTGCCCAAAAACTATATTTGAAAAAAGTAGAATCAATGTTATAATTCTACATTACGTGTTAATTAATTAATTTGAAAGATATTTGTTCGTATTTATTTATGAACTTATCTATGTTTTGAAACTTATTCATTTATCAATAATTTTGAACCACACTATGAATTAGAAAGAGATGGTGAGTATTTGCCTAATAAATAATAAAATAATAATGTAAATAAGCAAGAGAAACAAATGATATTTGATTAAGACATGCAAGTCTTAAAAATTATTATGACTTTGTGGTTCTTTGATTCTTGCATGTGTTAGGATAATAATCATGACTATTGATATGTTATTATATAAATTTTGTTGTATGACCTTTCCAATGAGTACAACTAATAACATCATCGCTGCTTAAATTTTTAAAATTAAGTTAGGAAAATTACAAACATTTATATAAATAAATAAAGCAATATTATTGATGGCTTTTTTAAGTGTGTCCCAGTCTGGAGAATATTAGTTCATCAACAACTCCAATAATATCTATTTGGATCAATAAAAAAAGTGTTATCAAGGTTACAAATAATTAAAGTATTTATTGAGCTAAATTTTTTTGACTAAACTAAAATGAAAGAAGTATTTTGATTTATTCAACTAACAAATCAGTATGAAAATTCTCAGGTAGTATGTCCCAAAATTTTTGAAACAATATTCGTAGTGTTGTACCAACAATAAGTTGTATCATATAATAACTTGTATCTTACTATAAAATGCAATTTATGATTACATTCATTGAATTCATCTTTCTTAACGGTAAATTGTATCTTACTACCCTATAATACATAAAACAATATATTATTATAAAAGAAAATTGTATAAACTGAATGTTTTATTTGACATTATATAAAATGGAACATCGCTGTCCATCAATATCATTTCAAAATGTCCTGGTTTTGATGGTATTCGAACATACCAAAGATAAACAATTCTAATAATAAGAAGATTGTCATAATTGATTTGTTATTTTTAAATATTCATAATAAAAGTACTTACATTTTTCCATTAATATATCTAACATTGTTATCTCTTAATTAAAATAATATAATGATAGTAATTAAATATTATGTAAATTTTCATTCGTTATATTCTCATCTCTTATACTAATATATATTCAAAAGCTATTATAGTTTTTAATCTCCTTAATCTAGTATCTTTAATATTCTATTTATGTTATACTTCATATTATTACTATTTTAATATAGTATAGTAACATTGCAATATTAGAAGCAAACACTAAACCCTGAACAAAATATATCTATAATGAGTGTTGCCTAAAATTAAAGAATAAAAAATAATTCCAAAAAATATAACTAAAAAATGTGTTATAATGCATACAACATTGTATATTTTATGATTGTTTTTAATAAAATAGAGGTTGTAACGCTTCGAAAATTACTCCAAAAATATAGCTCAAAAAGGGTAAATGTTTTTTGAATAATATAATATAAAATTCTTTTCCTTATATTCGTTTCATTTTCGGAACATCACGTTATGTAACATACAATGCGAAAAATCAAAAACCATTACCTAATAGTAACCCAAAATAATTCAACATATCTTTGAATAATACTTCATTAAAAAGAACGGGAAACATTAGTACCATATACAAGGTGGAATGAAATCTTCGCCTATGCTGAAACTATACAAAAAGGCTGAGACATTCAACACATCAAAAAGTACCCTACACAGATACCCTACTCAAAAAGCAAAATAGAAATGGAAATGGCTCCTAGCGGCTATTCCAGTGTCTACGGGTGCACTATAATACTTGCTCTAGTCCTTCTTTATATCGAAGTCGGAGGAGAGGTTTACTACCTCAATGGAGTCCTCGATGCAGATTAACTCCACACACTCATCCTTTGCAGCTTCTGGCTCCTCCTCAGCCTCCATCTCCTCCTCTAGGTCATAGGACGAATGCTGCAACCTAGTCACCGTGTTGAAAAATAAATTCGAGAGGGTGTTTCCCCTCCTAACAGATCGTCCCTTAACAAGGTGCCAATATGTTGAGAGGTTTATTTCTCTCTCATTTTTGGTGTGTTCTTTTTTATTTGATTAAGTAAGTGAACTTGGTTTTATTCTTTGTTCGTCATCTCGGCTTTGTTGAAATAAATTCCAACGCCGGTATAATGGTTTCAAGAATATTCGAGTTACAACTTACTTCTTAATACTCATGTGAATGAGTTATTCCTTCTTTGCCCCATCTCGACTTTGTTAGAATAAATTCTAACGCCGGTACAATGGTATCGAAGCAATCCCTTATTATATAATTATTAAGTACCTTTGAATACAATCTCGGTTTTGTGGAATAAATTCCAACACCGGTTTAATGGTATTATAATATAAAAAAGTGATGAATAGTTAGTTGTTAGAAAAAAATAAATAATTAATGAACAAAAGAATAATAAATTTAAGTGACCTTTTATTTATTTACTCCCTTTCGGGTTCATTATATTAACAAACCAAACTTCTTCCTTAAGGAAGGTTGGTATTAAAGAATAAATAAATTGGGGAAAGTAAATG
>NC_032009.1:27151414-27165993 GCF_001865875.1 Lupinus angustifolius
GTTAAACATATTTTGATGGTTTTGTTAATTGATTTTCACTTAAACAATTTAAAAAGAAAAATAAACTAAATATTAACAAATTCTTGAGCAGACAAGATCATTTTGAATAAGAAAAATATTTCTCAACTTCTTATGAGTTTGAACTACTTAGACAAGTTCTTATGTTTTACTTTGATTAACTCCAAACACCAAGTTCTAAAATCCTCCTTTTAGTGTATGTCCTAAAATGGTAGAATGATAATCATTTATATTTNTATTTATTACTAAACAATATTACATCCATAAAGAGACTAGGTTGTCACACCCTAGTCATTGACGACTCTAATATTGAAGTAGTAATTAATATAAGATCTTAAGAAAAATATGTTTAACTTGGCAAATAAACTAAGTTGTACAACTACTTCTTAGTTTATTTGTTAAGTGTTTGAGACAAGTAATTTTATTGACTTGAAATCATTTTTTAGGTGATCAATCTAAAAAGAGCATTAAGTACTTCTCAAACAAATAAAATTAACCAAAGCACCTACTTGAATGATTAAAGTTCAAACTTTTTAGAATATAAGAAGAAGTAGAAATACATAATCATATTCAAAAGAAATGATAGGAGCATGAGCCACTCATTCAGGGATTGGATGCTTTGAGTTCCAAATGAGATTACAAAATTGATTTTTGCATCTAATTTGCATTCTCCTTTTCTCCTCTTGAATTATAAACTAAAATTACAAAACTTACTTAAACAAAGTTCCTAAGAGCTAAGAACAAGAAGAGAGAACTTCAGGAAGAGAGAACTTTAGAGAAGAATTTCTAGTGAGAGATATGTGAATTAGATGTGGAATGGATTCTTTTTGCTCGAGTGAAATGCTCTCTATTTATAGATATTCTTTCTGGGCTGCTGAGCTGCTTGTCAGCCCCGCTAAGCAGCTGACCAAACCCTTCAGCATGGGTTTGGTCCCTTGATCAAGTAGCTTAGTCACCTCCTTATGCTTGACTCATCAAAGCTAGTTGTGAGCTATGAAACCAACTATTATGAGCTACTCTTAAAAAGCCTATGGTGGGCTACTTGAGGTGAGGTCATTGGTGACTTCATGTTTTTGCTTGTTGGTTAAGTCAAGTCTGGTGCACACCGCTCAGCGCACCTGCTTCACTGCTAAGCTGCTTGTTCAGCAGCTTCTGACCGTGTTGACAAGGATGTGGCTTGGTGCTTGCTGAGCTAACATGGCCTGATGCTTGCTGATCTGGTCAGGAGTCTGGTTCTCCGCTGAGCTGCTTGGTTGGACCGCTGAGCTGCTTGGTTGGACCGCTAAGCTGCTTTTTCAGTAGCTTGGGCATGTGCCAAGCTTGTGACTGACCGTGTCAAGCTTAATTTTGACCGTCCCAGGAGTAGTCTGGTCCTAGGCTGAGCGGCTAAGCAGGTCCGCTCAACTGCTTGCTTGAGCAGCTTTGTCTAGGTCAGGCTAGTGTCCAGGTCAAGTTGGTTTCTAGGTCAGCTGCTTAGCGTGGCTTGGTCCACACTTAGCTGCCTGGTTGAGCACCTTGGTTTTTGACTTCTTTGTCTTTTTGACCATGAGTCTCTTTTCTCTTCTTTTCTTCATTCTAAATCCTACAAAATACATAAAAAAGAAATACACATACAATTATTCAAGATTTTGATATTTTATACAAAAAATATTGTTTTAAGTTGGGTTTTCTCAATTATGTTTAAGATAAGTGCCATAAAAGTGTATGAAATTTAGGTATGTTTGGCACTTATGACACTGCTCTTGCATCCGCCTAAGGTTCTGGCATGGTCCGCCGAACGACTTTCTTCCATGGTAGGGAACTAATCACGTTGTCCTAACTCCGTTACCAACTGGATGGTCCTGCAGCATCTGGTCCATGAGGAGTCGTAGACTGAATCGATGGCACGACAGGTGCCGACCTCCTATTAGGCAAGGTAAAGGAAGCCTCCAGCTCCGCATGATGGGATGGAAAGCATTTTGTAGAGCCATCGCATACCATCTCCAACTCTAAGGCACAAGGGCCTGTGTAGGTGTACCGATCCCCCTCAATCCTCCATGCCCCCTCTTGGGACATCGAGAAGTACTAACTCCGAATCCTCGCAGAGCGGTCAATCTGAACAAGAACATGAACCGAAGACAAACATAAGGGAGTAAGACACCTAATGAATATTACTCATTGACAACATGAAATTACACAGAATATCACATCCAGATAGACAAGCATAATATACACAATATTTATCACATACATAAATGAAAATGATGAATGATGTTATAACTCAAATCATGAGGATCAATATCCACGAGCTCAATGTATGAATGCTATGTTTAATTCATCCATCCTTACACCAATATTCCCCCAATAAACTATTTGGAAATAATCGAGAGTACACGTCCCATAACAAGCCGATTTGAACGCACCAAACTATTCATCGCAAGGATATATGATCGATCTGTTCTAAAAGAACTATCCATTTCAGGACGGTGTCGTATCAAACACTTTCTGGGCATCCCTCTCATCGATCCTGATTGCAAAGATGGGTTGTCAGAGATCATCTAGTTTGCATAGTGAGAACTATCCGATCTAACATAATACCTCATCCAAGAATACAAGGGATTCGTCTCACCTAGAATCTCCCTCAAGACTTTGCTGATGAACCACTGCCATCGCCGTCCCTCTCAACATCTCGGAGCTCATTCGTCTCCCGTAAATTTCCTCTCCTCTACTTCATTATCCATAATGAGTATGCATACTAACCGAGGTTAGCTGATTAAATCTTTTAATCATTCTTTTACATGATCGACCCAACCTAAGTCATCTCCCAAATGGATGCTTCTTGTGGGACCCGATCTTACATCATCACGTAATAGAGGAATAATATCCTTACCATTACGAACCATTGGTGAATTACCCTGGATGGCCACATGGCCAAGCTTCTTATGGTCAGACGACCTCACTACATGGTATAATGTAATCCTTTTTGGGCATTGCCCTAATCACGACATCACGGTCAGAAACCTTGCCCTAATAGGGCGCAAGAACAAAGGTACTTATATAAGTTTGTCGATTTGGGCACCAGACTCAATCATCTGAGCCTCGGTCTTTCCCAAGTGTAAATATACTTCACACCCAAGCTAGGGATATTGATTAAGAAATCAAACAATCAGAAACAATAAAAAATATTGTCTGTCTCTCGCTTAAGCAAGAGACTATCGCTCAAGTGACAAATTCATCAAAACAAACTCAATTCTCTATCTGGCTCTCGCCCAAGTGAAAAATCCACCAAAAACTGGTCGAAATCCTTATCTGGTCCTCGCTTGGGAGCCTAGGCGAGGGTGGTCCAATGGCCAGGACCACTCCCTCGTCCTTTTGGGCCACCGGGTCGAATGCTTCCGCTGTTTTCGATCCCTATGCGTTTTAATTTCTCGAGTGGTATTCCTTCGTGGTTAACTACCATATTAGTTTGTATTATAAACTATCCTAAGCATACAACTTAAGAAATTATCTGTACCTAATCCATGCACACAAATATTTGATTAAGTACAAGTTTTCTTAATACACAAATATAACTCCAAAATATTTAGATAGTTTAGGAGATCTAGGTGTCATATTGGACACCACTATGTCACAATGTATTCTCCCTCACCTTATATTGTCGTGTGCTTGATTTCCTTTACTTGTGAGTGAGTTGGTTGTCCGACTTTGTTGGTTGTCCGACTTTGAAAGCTTCGAAACTAAACAAACGAAAACAATTTAGTGATTTGAGAATTAAATTTTTACATAATAACCCTAAGGTAAAGACATTGTTTAACTCATTTATGAACTCAATAATTTTTATCCATCCGGTCCAAGATTCATATTTTTGAACAATCCTTTATCCTTGAAAGTCTTGTTCCCAATTTCCAACGTTTTCAAGGTAAGTTTTTAATAAAGTTTACACTTTTGTCACCGATATATTTATATTTTCATGGAGACTTTTTAAGCCACACTTCACCATTTTAAGATAAGTTTCTTAATCCAAGTCCACACTTTTTAAATCAATATCTCCCAAGTTGATCTTACCACTTTAAAGCAAGTCATCTTAAGTAGATTCCGTATTTTGTATAATAGTTTTTCATGGTCATTTCAACACATTCTTGATAGTGTTGATCTCATTTCTTTAGTTAAACTTACCACTTTAAAGTAAGCTTATCTTAACCACATCCATACTAGAACTAATCTACTATCCAAGACTTCATAACACTTTAAGTTTATAAAGTCAAGACTTTTATAAGTCATCTTTTATCCCAAATCATTACTTGAACTTGAAAGTCAAAGAGTATCATTTACTAATCAAACCTTTAACTCATAATATTTAAACAACTTTTTTTCACAAAAACCCATCCCTAAATATTTTGGATTCAAGTTAGAAACTAAAATTTTCCTGAACACATATAGGCCATTATTTAGACATAATGCCAAGGAAAGTTTTGATTTTTCAACTTATCATTAAACACTTTAAAGGCCCCTTTGATGACAAAATCTTCACGTTTAAAACACAATCAAATATCAACATTAAAAATATACTATTCTAAACTTGTCCAAGACTATAGTTTTTCAAGCCAAAAACAAGTGGGAAAATCCAAACTTTGCATGGTTAGAACTCCTTAAGGTTCCTTTGATATAATAATCATCACCTTTAACCATATTCAAATACCAACATTTATTTCTAGCATTAAACCCGAAAAACAATTATTTTACACTTGTTCAAGGCTATGGTTTTTCAAGCCAAAAACAAGTGAAAAGTTTCAAACTTTACATGGTTCAAAACTTTTTAAAGGTTCTTTTGATTTCAAAGTTATCACCTTTAACTAAAAATCAACAAAATGCAAACTTTTAAACACTAAAAACAACACCATGAACATAAAAAGAGTTAGGATGATTATTAGAACATTTCAATGGTTGAAAATGTTCAAAACATGCATATAAATATCATATTAAAATTTCATAAACATCTAATGGTTAGATCTTAAGAGATGAAGAAATCAAAATGAAGAACTACCTTGAGGGTTATTTAGAAAATGCAAAAGTGAAGAAAGAGTGTGAAAATGCCAGGGTAAAGACCAAAGGTTTTGGATCTTTTAAAGAAAATAAATCAGATTTTGGAGTGGGTAAAGACCAAAGGTTTCTTCCAAAAAGTGGATTGGGTAAGAGGTAGATGAGTGATTTAAGAGATTTTGTGCAAGAGATGTGTACTTTTGCTTGTTTGACAAGCAAGCTTCACTCATGAAAGTGATCAGAATTCAATTTCGACTCGAAATAATATTTCAAAGCTAATGGCGCAATCAGAATTCAATTTCGAGTTACTGAACTCAAAAAGGCCGAATTCAGGTGAATTTGGGCCCGATAGTAGCTTAAAAACTTTCCGTCACAGAAAATTATAAATATTTACCACAACATAAGAAATTACAAAATAAGACTAACACTCAACTACGGTTTAGCCTAAATCAATACCAATTAATTTCTAAAATTAATCATTAGTAAATTAAATAATTAATAAAACATACACAGAAAATTCACGATGTTACAAAGGTAGAAGAATCAATTACATAATCACAATAAAATCAAATCAATGACATACTTTTTCAGTAATTTAGTAAAAATAAGACTATTGTTATATTAATTTCATATTGTGGCTCATTATGTTTTATCGTCTTCGATTTATATACAAATTCTTGATTTTATAATTGATCTTATGTGTATCTTTATGAATTTGTGGTTTGAAATATACTAATAATGTTTCAAATGATTGAGTATTAAGTTTAATAATATTGTTTTATCTTGTTTTTTTATACTGAAGGATTTGATGAGCTATTAAGATGAAATAATGTTTCTAATCTATTTGAAAAACACGTTAATATAGGATTAGATGAATTTTTTGTGTGGTAATTTTATTGAAATGTATAAAGATATTCTCATAAGTTATTTGTTATTTTTAAATATTCCTAATTAAAATACTAATATTTTCAATGAATATATCTACCATTATTATCTTTTAATTAAATAATATAATGATAGTAATTCTATATTTTGAAAATTCTCATTCGTTATATTCTCATATGTTATACTAATATATATTCAAAAACTGTTATGATTTTTAATCTTTTTAATCTAATTTCCTAATATTTTATTTATGTTATACTTCTCATTATTACAATCTTAATATTGTAACAGTAACATTACAATATTAGAAGCAAACATTAAACCCGAAACAAAATATATTTATAATGAGTGTTGACTAAAATTAAAAAATAAAAATAATTCAAAAAAATATAAATCAAATATGCATTATAAAGCATACAACTTTATATATCTTATGTAACGCCTCAAAAATTACTCTAACAACATTGCCCAAAAATGGGTAAATTTTTTTTTGTTTGAATAATACAATATTAACTTATTTTCCTTACATTCGATTCCATTTTGGGACATCATGTTAAGTACCCTAAATTGCGGAAAAGACAACAATCGTTACCTAATGGTAATCAAAAGCCACTTAACATATCATGGAATAATTCTTTATTGGAAATAACAGAAAATGTTTGTACGAAAAACAAAGCGAAATCAAATATTGTCGAAATTGAAAATATACAAAGTAGACCGATTTATTCAACACATTAAAAGTACCCTACACAAATACTCGCCTCAAAAGTAAAATATAAATGGAAATGGCCGCTAGTGACTAGCTCCAGTGTTCGCGGATGTGCTAGAACACTCGCTTGGGTCCTCCTTCGTATCAGAATCGAAGGAGAGGTCTACCAACCCAGTGGAGTCTTCTATACAGACTAACTCCACAAAGTCCTCCTCTTTGGCTTCCAGCTCTTCCTCTTCAGCCTCCATCTCTTCTTCCGGGTCATTGGATGAACCCTACGACCTACCTGCCGCTCCCACATCTTCTTGAAGATCGCGCATCGTCCTTCGAGCATCTCTCCTCCATGATGGGGAATTGAGCACGTCGTCCCAACTCCATCTCCGAGTAGATGACCGTGCAACAGTGGGTTCGTGAGGGATCACAGACTGAATGGATGGTGCAGTAGGTGCTAGTGTCCGAGCAGGTAAAGTGAAAGAAACCTCCAAGTCCGCATGATGTGAGGGGAAGCACATCGTAGAGCCATCACAAACCATCTCCAGCTCTGAGGCACAAGGGCCTGTGTAGGTGTATCAGTGTCCGTCATTGCTCCATATCCCCTCTTGGGACAATGAAAATTGGTAGCTCTGAATCCTCGCGGTATGGTCCATCTGAACGAGAACGTGAACCGAAGACAAGTAGAAAGGAAAGGGAGTAAGACATCTAATGAATATTATTCATTGACGGCGTGTAATTACACAGAATATCACATCCAGATAGACGCACATAATATACATAATATATTTCACATACATTAATGCAAATGATAAATGATATTATATCTCAAACTATGAGAATCAATATCCATGAAGTCAATGTATGAATGATATGTTTATTTCACCGATCCTTACGCCAATCTCCTCCTAATAAACTATTCGGAAATAACTGAGAGTACAGGTCCCATAAAAAGTCGATTTGAACGCACCAAAAATATTCCTCGCAAGGATATATGATGGATCTGTTCCGAAGAATTGTCCATTTCAGGATGGTGTCATATCAAATACTTTATGGGCATCCCTCTCATTGATCCTGATTGCAAAGAGGGGTTATCAAAGATCGTCTAGTTTGCGCTGTGAGAGTTGTCCAATCCAACAAAATACCTCATCCAGGAATACAAGGGACTCGTCTCACCTAGACTCGCGCTTAAGACTTTGCCGACAAATCACCGCCATCATCGTCCCTTTCAACACCCGTAAATTTCCTCTCCACTACTTCATTATTCATAATGAGTATGCACACTAACTAAAGTTAGCTGATTAAATCTTTTAATCATTCTTTTATATCGATCGGCTCATCCTAAGACATCTCCCAAAGGAATGCTTCTTACGGGCCCCGATCTTATGTTATCACGTAATGTAGGAATAACATCCTTACCACTACGAACTATCGCTGTATTATCCTGGACGACCAAATGGCCAAGCCTCTTACTGTCAGATGAACTCGCTGCGTGGTATCATATAATCCTTTTTAGGCATCGCCTTGCTCACGACGTCATCATCAGAATCCTTGCCCGAATAAGGCATAAGAACAAAAGGTAACTGTATAAGTTTGTTGATTTGGGCATCGTGCTCCTCGTTCGATCCACGATCTCTCCCAATTATTAAATATACTACTCACCCATGTTAGGGTTATTATCTAAGCAATCAACCAATCAAAAGTAATAGAAAACATTGTATGTCTCTCGCCCAAGCGAGAGATTATCGCTCAAGCGGCGATTTCATCAAAATAGACTCAATTCCCTGCCTAGCTCTCGCTCAGTGAGACCCGGTCGTTCAAGTGAAAATCCACCAAAAACTAGTCAAAATCACCCTTTGGGTCTCACTCGAGCGAAATAGTGTCGCCCAAGCGACCAACATTGCCCAGAACAAGCAAAACACCTATCTAGCCCTCAACTAGGCGAGAACCACTCGCTCAAGTGAGGCTGGATCGCCCAGGCAAGGGGAGTCTAGTTGCCAGGACTACTTCCTCGTCCTTTTGGGCCACATGATAAAAAATCTCCGCTGTTTCCGCTCCCTACACGTTTTAGTTTATCGAGTGGTGTTCCTTCATGGATAACTACCATAATACTTGATATTTTAATCTATCCTAGGCCATATAGCTTAAGAAATCATCCATACTTAATCCATGCATGCAATCATTTGGTTAAGTATGTGTTTCTAAAAAAACAAATATAACTCCCAACTTTTGAGGCAGTTGGGAGATCCAAGTGTCTTATTCGGACACCACAATGTCACGATGTGTCTCCCTCACCTTAGGTTGTAGAGCGGTTGATCTCCTTTAAGTGAATGGGTAGGTTGTCCGACTTCGAACGCCTCGAAACTAAACAAAAAAACCAATCCGTGATTTGCGAGTTAAATCTTTTACCTGCTAACTTTAAGGTAAAGACATCATGTTAATCTATTTTAACAACATCTGAGACTTTCATCCATCTGGTCCAAGATTCATATTCTTGAACCATCGTGTTCATGGTCATTTCAACACCTTCTTTACAAGGGTTGATCCCATACTCATAATGACATTTTAAATCAAAACATCCTTTGATTTCATACTCATCATCTTTTATAAAAAATAAAAAACATGCATATTTTTAAACACTAAAACAAACCCATGAATAACAAGGTTTCATGGTTTCAAAACAACGATTTTCTAAGTTCACGAGAACCCATTTTTCGAGTTCTTGAGTATGACAAGAGTTAGGAAGATTATTAGAAAATTTCCACGATTGAAAATGTTTGTAACATGCATACAAACATCATACTAAAATCTCATAAACGCTTAACAGTTAGATTTTAAGAAATGAAGAACAAAAAAGAATGAAGATTTACCTTGGAGTTTTTGAGAATCAAAGTGAAGAAGAAGAGTGAAATGCCAAGGGTTTCTCTAAGTTAGAGGGGCTCTTTTAAAGACAATGAATCTGATTTGGGGAGGGGAAAACCAAAGGTTTTCAAAGAGTAACTTGTGTAATGGGTAGATGAAGGGTTTAAGGGGTTTTGTGTAAGAGATGAGTATTTTTGCTTGCTTGCCAGGCAAGTTTCACTCATGAAAGTGAAGTGACCTCTTCTGTGAAACATTCGCGATTAAAACATGCCCAAGTATTGTCGGCTAATACTCGACTGAATATTAAAAATCTTCCGATGATTTCGGTTTATGGTTAGAACTTCGAAACACAGAATTCAGAGTGAAAAATATTTAGAAATGCGTCACGGACAAACTTGATGTCTATCTTGACTCGAAATAATATTCTGAAGCCAACGACACAATCAGAATTTAATTCCGAGCTACAGAACTCAAAAACACGTTACTGGCCGAACTCGTGCAAATTTGAGCCCGACAGCAGCTCAAAAACTTTCTGTCAAAGAAAATTACGAAACTATACCAAAAAATAATAATTCACAAAACAAGACTAACACTCAACTATGGTTTAGCCTAAATCATTACCTATTAATTTCTAAAATTAACTTTTGTTAAAATACATAATGAATACAACATACATCGAAATTTCACGGTGTTTCAACCCCCCACCCACTTATAAGATTTTAGTCCTTAAAAATTAAGCGTACCTCTTAAGAAAACAGATAGGGATAGGATTCTCTTATGGCCTCCTCGACCTCCCAAGTCGCATCTTCTTCGTTTGCTTGACTCTAGATCACCTTAACTTGGGCAATCTCCTTGCCTCACAGCGCCTTCACACTTCGATCAACGATCCTCAATGGTATAGTTTCAAAAGTGAGATTATCCTTTAGCTGGATCAAATTGGGTTTGATTATATGCGACATGTCACTAATGTCTTTTCTGAGTTGGGATACATGGAAAACATTATGTAGGTTCGATAATAAAGGTGGCAAGGCTATTTGGTAAACTACTGGTCCGAATTTTCTAAGGATTTGGTATGATCCTATGAATTTAGGGGTAAGCTTACGGGCTTTAAGCATTCTGCCAATGCTAGTTGTCAGAACCACCCTCATGGTCAATATAGAAGTCAAGACTGGTCAATACAGAAGTCGCGAAAAAAGACCTTAGTATTTTTGAATATCTTGAAAAACCAATTTCCTTTAATAGCCAAGCCTCATTACAACCTAAATAAGACCTTAGTGATTCTTGAAAAATTTGTGCAATCAAAGTAAGTGTTAAGCTGAAAAACAAAACTAAATTCTTGCAAATCAAACAAGTTGAGTTATGAGTGAAACACTTACTCCATTTGGTTCCATTTTTGAACTAGTGTGCAAGAAACACTTTTGTTAGAAAAATATTTGCTTAGGTCAATTGTTACACATTTTTGATAACAAAAAACATTTAAATTCTTGTTTGAAGCATTATGTGTCAAATTCACAATTCATGAAAAATCTCATTGGAATGTATTTTTAAACATGCTTATACATTTTTGAAATCATGTTGATCATCATCATCATCATCACTTTTTAGCCAATTTGATTTTCGGATAAATTTCACCTTTTGTTCGAGGACAAACAAAGTTCTAAGTTGGGGGGAGTTTGATAAGTGCCAAACATACCTAAATATCATACACTTTTATGACACTTATCTTAAGCATAATTGAGAAAAACCAACTTAAAACAATACTTTTTGTATAAAATATCACAATTTAGTATATTTGTGTTTGTATTGCCTTTTTATGTATTTTGTAGGAAATAAAATGAAGAAAAGAAGAGAAATGATTCATGGTCAAAAAGCAACAAAAGTCAAGAAAACCAAGGTGCTCAACCAGGAAGCTGAGCATGGAACAAGCCCCGTTGAGCTGACCTGCCTGAGCTGGCCACCTGCCTGACCTGGACCAAACTGCTCAATCAGGCAGCTGCGCGGACCTGGTTAGCCGCTCAGCCTAGCACCAGACTAGGCCTGGCACGGTCAGAAATATGCTTGACACGGTCAGACACGAGCTTGGCACAAGCCAAGCTGCTGAACAAGCTGCTCAGCGGAGAACCAGACTGAGAATAGGCAAGGTAGGCCGGAGGAGAGATTTCTTTATATCCCGGGGAAAAAGATAGAACGAAGGATGAATTTATCTCATAATTTATCAATTTGGCTGGAGAGGCCAGACAAGCATTGCGGTTAGACAGAGCATTCCTTCCATCTCTCAATGCTTTGGCGACCCCGAAACTAGAATTAGCTGCAGACTTATTGATCACAGCCAGGGTCAGCTCTAGGCTAGCAAGTAGCGAACCTGAGACCAAAGGTAGGCTACTATGCAATAAAGCCTAGTTTAAGGAGGACGGAAGGTAGAGCGTGGAGCATTTTCTTATTATGTACTTCTTTTTGGCTAAGTCTTTTATTTTTCCGGCTAGCTCTAGCCCTAGTAGAGGTCCGAGTAGACTAGACTATAAGGGCCAGCGTCCAAGGACCTGCCAGACCGCTGATCTCACTTAAGCACTCGACGTCACAAATAGCAATAAGAAGGGGCAGGGTCAACGATCACTCACGTCACGGGCAGCAGATCCGACGAGCTCAACTTCCACTGAAAAGAGAGGCTAGACCTCAACCTCAGATTCGAAGCCTGATGGTAGAGATTCCCCTGATCTTCTTCTTGGTGGTACGGCTCCAAGGGCTAGGCCTTTCCTCCGCAAGCCTATTAAGTTAAGTAAGCCGGGTCAGTACTTAAGTTGGCCTTCACCGGCTAGACCTCCGGGAGGACGCCAGTCTTTTTCTCTTCTATGTTTATTGTATTTTTTACAGAAAGGCAGGAATGCCAAGGAGTGATCATTATGTTCTCCTTTACAGCAAGCATGAACCTCAAATCATTCACTGTAGGTTGTGCATGATTTGTGTTCCTCTGAATCAGAATATATGCAATCAGATAATGTAGGAGCCTATTCTCTACGAACAGCGACCCAACTTTGGTTAATTCACCCTGAACATACAACTGAGGTCTACGCAAACAAGATTTATACATATCAGCAGCGTCAAAAGGTTTTTTTGTTTGCCCAACCACAGTCTCCTAAGCTAGACATTACATGATAAACCACCCACGTTCATAAAAATGTCTTCATTTAGCTCAAACAGTTTTCTAGCAATCATTGACCAATACTTTCCATCCTTATATCTAAAGTTGGCATAATACTCCCTAACTAGAGCAGGGTAGATATTACCTTTTAATTCCAAGAAGGGGACAACCCCTTGTGCTTGCAAACCATGCGGAAAGTTGAAGTTCTGTTCCGCTAACCAAGTCAAATTTGCAAACCTTATGTATGTTGGTTTCCTCCCCTGAAATTTAAGCAACCGGGTTTCTTGCAAAATCAGCGAATAATATGGGTCCCCACGGTCTTGCCTTGCTTGTTGAGATGGCACGGCTTTTAGGACACGTGATGGACATTGAGCGGTTGTCTTGACTCTTTTAGCACGTCCTCTCTTCATTGATATTGAAACTGAACCGTGATGAAGGTTTAATGGAGGGATTTAGGGAAACCTAAGGTAGGGTTATCAATTTAGGGAAAATGTATTTCTTCGAAATTGGAGATGGAGAAGCCGGTTTATGGAGTGGAAGTGGAGTGGGGTGATTTGGTTTGGGCTAGTTTAGAGCTTACGAATGATGTTGGACTTATTCCTCTGCGATTTGAGAGAAAAGGGGATGAATGGAGTTTTGAAAATTGTCGTTAATCATCTAATATACTGATGCCGTTAATCGATTAACATCTTGTCTTAATCGATTAACCTGAGTTAAAGATACCAGGGTTCAAAAAATTAACCCAGGTAATTGATTAACTGATGGCTTTAATCGATTAAATGCATCAAATACAACATTTTGGATGTTTTTGAAAGCATGCAAGGATTTGAAACTTTTTACTAATTCAGTTTTAAAAAATCACATATATACATAAAGCTTTTATACATAGAATCATGGATCATGCAAGGAATATTTAGCATTCAACATGTTTTCATTTTAAAGCATACAAGGCAAATAAGTCATGCAAGGCAATAACATAAGCTCAATCAAGATATTTTTCATCAAGGATTCCTAGTTCTCTTCGAAGAACATAGAAAGTATCTCGTGAGAGGGGCTTGGTGAAGATATATGCTAATTGCTTAGATGTTTCAACAAATTCTAACACACAATCAACTTTTTGAACATGATCACGCAAAAAATGATGCCTTATTTCAATATGCTTGGTTCTTGAATGCAAGACGGGATTCTTGGAAATGATAATAGCACTTGTGTTATCACACTTAATAGGGATCTTTTCCAATATGAGCCCAAAGTCCTTAATTTGCTACTTCATCCAAAGGATTTGAGCACAACACACGCTAGCGACAATGTATTCCGCTTCAGCGATGGACAAAGCAACGCATGCTTGCTTTTTACTATGCCATGCCACTAAGGAACTGCCTAATAGGTGACAAGTCCCACTAGTGCTTTTTCGATCCAACTTACACCCAACGAAGTCAGAATCAGAGTAACCTACCAAGTATAAGGAGGTATCCATAGGATACCATAATCCCATATTTATTGTTCCTTTTAAATATCTCATGATATGTCTTACATCAATATAATGTGATTCTTTTGGAAAATCTTGAAATCTAGCACACATACAAATGCAAAACATAATATCGGGGAGGCTAGCAGTTAAATATAATAAGGAGCCGATAATCCCACGATATTTAGTTACCTCAATAGCTTTTCCCTTTTCATCTTTATCAAGATAACATGCGGACGCCATATATAACGCCCCGAAAAATACTTCTCAAAAACATTGCGGAAAAATGGGTAATTTTTTTTTGAATAAAGAGATTGTATAAAATTGTTTCCTTTTTAAAACCTTCCTTTTCCGGGACATTACTTTAAGTAACTCGAATGCGGAAAATCAACTTATCGTTATCGAATGATAACTTAACCCGATTCACAATTTCCTGAATAACACAATGCATATAATTAGTTAAGTCATAATGAGTTCATACAAACTAC
>NC_032009.1:27166093-27166662 GCF_001865875.1 Lupinus angustifolius
CCAACGGCATAATTTGGTGGAGATGACATTCTCAGACTCGGAGTCTTCTTGAAAGGACCTCCTCCAAGAACCCGGCTCCTCTGGGCTCTGCTGGATGACGAAGCATCCAAACAATCTGACCATGTCCTCCGACCGTGGGAGGGAACCGCGCCATCAGTCCTGACTGGTGGGTGTTGGAGTCCTACATCTAGAGACATCAGTCCCGCTGGCGGCAATGTGAAAGAAGCGTCAATGTAAGCGTCAGGGTGAGGGATCATCATCAATGACTTGTTGCACTCCATGTGCAATGACAGACCGCAAGGGCCTGTGTAAGTGTATCGGTGCCCATCACTGACCCATTGTCCCGCCGGGGACATCGTGAAGTGATAGCCGCGAATGTGGGTGCTGTTGTTGGCCATCTGCATAGTAAACATATACAAAACAAGAACAATACAACAGAGAGAGTAAGACATCTAATGAACATAAATTCATTGACGGCGTGGACTTACTCAGAATATCACACTCAGACATAAAATATATTTAAACATATAATTCATCATTTATCATCAACATCATGAAGAAATTCATAA
>NC_032009.1:27166762-27169492 GCF_001865875.1 Lupinus angustifolius
AAATCTCATAGGGTGGCTAATGAGATCATGAGATATTTGAGAAAGTGATGGGAGATTTGCTTTATGAAAGTCAAATCTCACATCCCAATGCAAAATGATCACCTTGTGGACACATGCGATAACCATGCCCGAGTATTATCGGCCCATACTCGATCGGGTATTATAAATCACCCGATCCTAATATCCGATTAGAATTTCGGATTTCGGCATTCTGAGTGAAAAATATTTAGAAATTAGGTATGAGTGTACTCAGAGTCTATATTGAGTCGAAATAAAATTACGAAGCCAACGGCGCAATCGGAATTCGATTCCGAGTTACGGAACTCCAAAAGACACTTTTTGAGCCGTACCGGGCGGATTTCGGCCCCGACAGTGGTTCAGAACCGACTGTCTCCAAAAATTACCAAAACTTACCACAACATCGGAAATAAAATTTCAAGAATAAAACTCAACTAGAGTTTCGTCTAATTCCTTACCGAAAATTCCCAGAAATTCATTTTCGAATATATAATTAATGAAAATATTAGTAATATCTTATAATTCAAACTCGTAAAATTTGCGGTGTTACACCATAGGTGTGGATGCATCTTTACATTGCTCCATATTGATCTTCTTTAGCAATTAATTGCAGTACTTCGATTGATGAATGAAGATGCCACTTTCCATTTGTTTGATTTGAAGCCCAAGGAAGAAAGTCAGCTCAACCATCATTGACATCTCAAACTCGCTCTGCATCAACTCAGAAACTTCCTTACAAAGGATGTGATTAGTAGATCCGAAGATAATATCATCAACATATATTTGAACAAGTAAAACATGATTATCTAATCTAGGAATAAAGAGGGTGGTGTCGACCAAGCCTCTTTCGAACCCTTTTTCTAGTAGGAACAAACTCAATCTATTGTACTAGGCTCTAGGAGCCTGTTTTAGGCCATAGAGGGTCGTCTTGAGTTTATACACATGGTTCGGGTATTTGAAGTTTTCAAACCCTAGAGGTTGGTCTACATACACCTCCTCTTGAATATAGCCATTTAAAAATGCGCTCTTAACATCCATTTGGAAGAGCTTAAAGTTCATGATCGATGCGAAGGATAAGAGCATCCTAATGGCCTCAAGTTTGACTACAGGGACGTAGGTCTCATCATAATCGATGCCATCCTCCTGGTTGTAGCCTTTGGCCACTAAGCGAGCCTTATTTCTTATTATCAAGCCATATTCATCTAGCTTGTTATGAAAGACCCATTTGGTGCCAATCACAGGATGATCTTTTGGTTTGGGGACCAAGTCCCACACATTATTACGCTCAAACTAGTTTTGCTCTTCTTGCATAGCTATACCCTAGTGTACATCCTCGATGGCTTCATCGATGGTCTTTGGCTCTATTTGAGATATGAATGCAACAAAATTATAGAAATTACATAAAGAACTACGGGTTACCACCCCATAGATATGTCACCTAACACCTTATCGAGTGGATAATCCTTTTTAGTTTTCCACGCAATAGGCATGTCCTGATATTCTTCTTCTACTGTTTGCTCACCATCTTCTTGTTGGATTTGGTTCATGTCCTTTGATTGAACTTCTTCTTGTGTACCTGAAATGTCATCAGAAAAACCTTTCTCTTCTCTTTTGGAGAAGATTCGTCAAAGTGAACATGAATAGATTCTTCTACTTGTATGGTATATTTATTAAACAGACGAAAGGCCTTACTATGTAATGAATATCCAAAGAATATGCCCTCATCAGGCTTCGAATCAAATTTTCCTAAAGATTTTTTTCCATTATTTAAAATAAAACATTTGCACCCGAATGCATGAAGATGAGAAATATTCGGTTTTTGACCTTTAAGAATGTCATAAGGTGTTTTAAAAAAAGTAGGTCTAAGTAGTATTAGATTCATTACATACATAACATGCAATATGAATTGCATCAGCCCAGAAATATTTTGGAGCCTTGCTCTCATTTAGCATGGTCCTCGTGAGTTCCTCTAGAACTCTATTTTTCCTCTCAACAACTCCATTTTGTTGAGGGGTACGGAGAGCTGAGAACTGATGCATGATGCCATGCTTATTAAAAAACTTATTAAATTTATGATTTTCAAATTCTCCGCCATGGTCGGATCGTATGTAAATAATTTTAAGGTTAGACTGATTTTGAATTTGTTTGGCTCGACATTTAAAAGATTTATATGCATCGCTCTTTGATGCTATAAACAAAGTCCTTGTGAATCTAGAAAAATCATCAACAATTACCAAAGCGTAATAACTTCCACCAAAACTCATAATTTGCGATGGTCCAAACAAGTCCATATGGAGAAGCTCCAAGGGAATAATTGTAACACCGCAAATTTTACAATTTTGAATTATAAGATTTTACTAATATTTTTATTAATTATATATTTGACAATGAATTTATGGAAATTTTAGGTAAAGAATTAGACAAAACTCTAGTTGAGTTTTAGTCTTGAAATTTTATGTCCTATTTTTTTGTAAATTTTGGTAATTTTTGGAGACAGTCGGTTCTGGACCACTGTCGGGGCCGAATCCGTCCGGTAGGCTCAAAAAGTGTCGTTTTGAGTTCCGTAACTCGGAATCGAATTCCGATCGCGCTGTTGGATTCGTAATTTCAAGTTGGAACAAGTTGGAAAAGTAGAAATTTTTGTTAAAAAGGATGTTAAGGTTTATGAGTACATGAATGTCTCATAAAACTCTTAAAGGATACTTTGAATAA
>NC_032009.1:27169592-27170091 GCF_001865875.1 Lupinus angustifolius
AATGTTTTAAATCGGAATATGGAGTTTTAAGTATTTTGGTAACGATTTTAGAAATATCGGAAACTAACGGATTTTATTGTGGTAGTTACAAAGATTTCAGTGTTCGAACCTTGCAACCCAACCGAACCATAGGGATTTCTTAAAACACGCTTCATTAAGGTGAGAGAGAACACATCGTGACATAGTGGTGTCCGAATATAACACCCAGATCTCCTAAACCATCTCAAAGGTTTTGGAGTTAACTTGGGTTTAAGAAACCCAAGATTTTTATGTTTGAATGCTTTTGAATATATGTGATTGTTGATGAAATGTGTTGAATATTTTATATGAATGTTGCTGGAAATTTTCTGAGTGCAGGTGGTTGAAAAACCATGTTTGAATGTGTCTTGATTGTTGAAAATAACAAAAATTAGCATTCTGTCCAAATTCCAATAGTCTGGGCGAACTAGGAGTCGTCGGGGCGAGCTCTAGCGACCAGGGCGTCGTCGGGGCGAGCCCG
>NC_032009.1:27170191-27171250 GCF_001865875.1 Lupinus angustifolius
TCATATCTGAGTGTAATATTCTGAGTAAGTCCACGCCGTCAATGAATTTATGTTCATTAGATGTCTTACTCTCTCTATTTCTCTTATTTTCTATTGCTTGCTTTTCGGACGTGTGCTCGTCAGGTAGACAGCTCGGCTCGGATTTGGAACTACCCGTCCATGACATTCCAAGAGGGGACATGCAGAATTGAGGAGAGGCAGTACCCTAGCTTTAGAGTCAGCCACTAGGAGTTGCTTATCATTTTGTGACTTTTGAAACACTGACGGCTTCAGCTTGTTCATGTCTTTGTTTAGTGTTGGTTGGCGATGATTAGTATTTCCGCCCTTTCTTTTTGGATTTTGTATATGTTAGTGGCGATGTAGTTTCCGCCTTTGTTGACTTAGTTTGTAAGAACTAAAGATAACTTAACTGATTATATGCATTGTGTTATTCAGGAAATTGTGAATCAAGTTAAGTTATCGTTCGATAACGATAAGTTGATTTTCCGCATTCGAGTTACTTAAAGTGACGTCCCGGAAAAGGAAGGTTTTTTTGAAAGGAAACAATTTTATACAATCTCTTTATTCAAAAAACAAATTTCCCATTTTTTCGCAATGTTTTTTAGAAATATTTTTCGGGGCGTTACAATAATAGTGGATATCGCATTCTTTTTATTAAAGGAATTATTTACTTGTTTACATTTTTGAGACATGTCACAAGAATCCTGAGTTTTAAAATCGAGTTTTGGCAGACCGATAACCAAATTATTTTTAGACAATCTCTCTAAATGCTTCACATGAATCTGAGCGACTCGTCTATGCCAAAGCCAGATGTCATCTTCTTTTCAAATAAAACTTTTTGAAAATAAGGAAGTGACATCTTCAAGATTAACCATATAAATATTATTTACATGATATCTGACAAACTTTATATTATTAGATAATATGTCACGAATTATACAACAATCAGAATCAAATGACACACGATTACCTTTGTCGCATAGTTGGCTGATGCTCAACAGATTATGTTCCAAACCTTCTACGTATAGAACGTTCTCGATTATAGCATGGGTTGAGTTG
>NC_032009.1:27171350-27179690 GCF_001865875.1 Lupinus angustifolius
TTCCCGGTGCCTAAAATTCTTCCTTTGTTGTTGTCTCCATAAGTGACGAAACCTTTTTCTTTTAATGACAAGTTTAGGAATTTTGACTTGTCTCCAGTCAGATGTCTCGAACATCTGCTATCAAGATACCAATGTTGCCCATGTGTTCGTAGACATACCTGCAAAATAGATCACCTGCTAGTTTCAGGTATCCAAATTATGTTGGGTTCTTTTTTTGTTAGTAACTAGGGAGTTATCTCCCTTTCTTACCCAAGCGTAAACATCACTAGGTATCCTATATTTCCTGATATAGCAGGAATGAGAGGTGTGGCCATGTGTGCTACAATAGAAACATGTAGGAACTCTATTTTTCTTATTACACTTTTTATTTGGACGAGTTAGAGGTCTCCTATATGGTCTATTCCTATGGGATAGGGGAACATACCGTAATCCAGTGTGGTCACCAACATTTCTCATTTTACTAAGCAAGGTATCTAATTGGTGTTGACTATTTATAAGTTTTGCGAGTTTTTCATTTAGTTTAAAATTCTCGTTTTTCAAGCCCTCGCAAGACTCACAAGTAGTTGTTTGACGTAAATTATTTTTAGAGCAGTCGCATGAAGTACAAGAAAAAATTAGATCTAAAGTTTCATTTTCCAATTTTAGCTCATCTAATTCTTTTTGTAGTTGAATTATTTTCTGATCATTTAGCACAATTATTCTTTTTCTATCAGCACTAATTTTTGCTAATTTCTTAAGCTTTTCATGCATCTCAACATAAGCATCATATAAAACATCATATGAGGGAGAATCATCGGAAGAGGATAATGTGTCAGAATATACCTCATTTTTAGAATCCTTACTACCTGGTCTGCAAGCCTCATCTGTTATGGTCATTAGGCATAGCTTGGCAGTCTCCACTTCATCCGATGTGCTTGATGTTGTTTCTTCCTCCGGTACATCCCAAACAATGTATGCCTTTTTCGATTTGAAGTCCCGGGGAGTGCTCTTCTCTGAATCAACTCTCTTCAAGTAAGTGGGACACTCGAACTTCATGTGACCCGACTTACCATATTCATGGCAAGTGAAGCGCTTCTTAGTTGATTCTCGCGCTTCTTTCTTTTGAAATCGCTTGAAACCTCCTTTCTTCTTCAGAAATTTTCGAAATTTTCGCACAAGATGGTTTACCATTTCTTCATCAATGTCTGAGTCAGAGTCGTCATTGTCCATCTCTTCAGTGGATTGTGATATTGTAGCTTTAAGAGATATTCCTTTCTTTTTCCGATCAGACTCCTCATACATGGCCAGTCGCCCAAGCTCCATCTCATGCTTTTGAAGCTTTCCGAACAGTGTTGCCAAAGGCATGGAATCTAGATCCTTAGACTTCATGATTGTCGTCACTTTAGGTTGCCATCTCTTGTCAAGACAGTGTAAAACTTTATTAGTGAGTTCTCCTGTGGTAAATTTTTTATCTAGAGCAATAAGATGATTAATAATGTAAGTGAATCACTTTTACATGTCACCAATTGATTCACTCGGTAACATACGAAATAATTTGTATTCATATGTCAATGCACTCAGCCTGGTGTGCTTGACCTCGCTAGTGCCTTCGTGAGCCACTTGTAAAGTGTCCCACATTTCATTGGCACTTTGACATTGAGATACCCGAAAGAATTCATCGTAATATAGGGCCGAGGTAATTATATTTTTGGCGCGAAGGTTCCACTGAACCTTCTTGCACTCCGTATTGGTCCATAAGCTTTTGGGCTTTTCTTTCGGTTTGCCATCCACTAAGTGAAGTGGGATGAATGGACCACTAATTACGGATTCCCGAATGTCTGAATCAATAGCCTCTATAAATATCTTCATTCGGACTTTCCAGTAGGCGTATCCCTCGCCACTGAATACGGGAGGGCGGTTAATGGATGCGCCATCACTGCTAAAGGGGTTGGTGGAACGCATTTAAATTCCCTAAGGATGACGTAGATACGGTTGAGCTAGCATGACTTACTAGCTCTGATACCACTTGTTAGGTATCAGTGGCCTAGGAACACCTAGAAGGGTAGGGGGTTGAATAGGTGTAGCGGTTATCAATGACCACTTCTCGCACCAAAACCCAGTTCTGGAAACAGCCCAGTTAATCGATTAACAACTTGTCTTAATCAATTAATACCCACACATAACAGAATGGTTAGAGCAACAAATTGCATAGTATTTAAAATCAAATGAGTAGAGATAAAGCATATTGTTTTAAGCAATATTAAAAAGTATATGGTAGGGTACAATTATGCAACATATTAGCTATTAACTCGAATTGAAACAACAAGTAAAGTAAAGAAGATTTAAGGAGAGAACAACGTGCAAAGATGGATTTTTATCCTAGTTCGTTTGCGGTCCACTGCAAACTACATCCATGCCTCCCCTTCTGATCTTGGGAGATTTTCTTCTTCACAATATTGAATATACGTATAATCACATACACCAATTCAATTTACAAAACATAGGATGCTTCTTTATTGAAATCTAGAACACCTATCCCTTGGTTTGACTCTATCTATCGCCTAAGAAAACCTTTCTCGTGAAAAAGCCCCAGCCAAGATTCTTGTTCTCAAATCAAGACCTCCTAGTCTTGGTGAAGAACCCATATCTCTGTGGTGGTAAGACACCAAGAGATCAATCCAATACACACAAAAATAGATTACAACATCAAGGTATTATAGGCACAATAATGCTTGAAATATTACAATGAAAGACCTTAAGACTAACCCACTCACAATTCACTCAAGCCATTAAATACATGTGAGTTAATCAAAAACAACAATCAATATATCTCTCTAAGAATCTTTACAAATAATGAATGAATCAAAGAATCAAAAATGCATGTTAATCTCTCTAAGCATATGAAAAACAGTATATAAATCAAAGAATAAAAAATGCATGTTAATCTCTCTTCCTCACACATGCAATTCTCTCTTGCAAAAAAAAAACAGAATGCAAAAACGAAATCTGCTCTCTAAATCAATCCTATACAATGGAATGCAATGCTGCATTTTTCTGGAAGTTGCCTCAACTTATACAAGGCAGTTTTGACAGTTGAATTCGTTGCAATCAGTTAAGTAGTTAAAACAGAAATCCGTTATAACACAAAACAAACGTGAAACAGAATTGATTAACCAGTGCAACAGAATTGAAACAGAAACTAGTTGTAACAGAAACACTGATATAACAAAAAAATAGTTGAGTTAATCGATTAAGTCACCACGTTAATCGATTAACCAACATATTAAAACACGTGGTTCAAAACGTAAACTTCTCATATGTTATGCTTAACTCCTATACATGTTTTAGCTATTATATTATGCCTAATATTCACATATAACATGTATGATTAATGCATGAACATACAATTAACTAGATGATATGTCTCATGGATGTGATATGACAATTATAATGACTTGAGAGACTTGCACCTAGGTTCACCTCACCTATACTCACTTACTAAAGGCACACATCCGATACTTACTTAGAATAATGACTCTATTTATATCCTAGTCTAGATATGACCAATGAGCTCTAGGCATATTGATTGTTGAGCCATCTTCAAGCTTTAATAGAACCTTGTCTTCATCAAAACATAGGCAAAGCATAACTAGTGCTATCCTTGACACTTTGCACTTTCAGATTGTAGTAATTTGAACTTGTTCTTTGTCTCACCTATTCTCTTAAATTGCATAATCAATTAAGGATCACTAAGGTCTTGTTTTCAGTTGTAATGAGGCTTGGTTTGGACAGTCATGGTTTTTCTTGGTAATTAAGTTAAGTTTAGGTCAAAAGAGAGCATTTTTTTGAATTTTTTTCTCAGTGAAGCATTTTACTCTACTGTTTTTTTTCTATAGTTCTCTTTTTCCAACCTCTTAGCTTTTGAACCTTGGCTTCTTGTGGGATTTTCTTTGCATTTCTCAATTTCTTTTTGATTTTCACTTTCTTTTATAACTTTGTTGCTGATTTTGTAAAGAGATTGAAAAATTCTTTTCTATTTCTTTTTAGGAAGCCAAGTCCACCATGCCCCCCCCCCAAACTTAATTCTTTCAAATATCCTTTAAAATTTTAATGCTCTCTTTAGAACATTTGTTTTCAAATTTGGTTTCATGGGATATTTTGAAAATAATGTATTACTTTGTTTGGCTCAAAGGGGCTTATCAATGGATAATCCTAATTCTTGGTTAGTCTTTTGGCCATTTGGTTCAACTAAAGAAATGACATGCCTTGATCACTTCCTATCAATCTTATGCAATTTAGAGATTTAAAGACTCATACACGTTTAATTACACAAATTAAATGGTGATTTAACTTTAATCCTGACGTGTTTGGCTCACTCTCTCACTTGTCTAGGATTTACACTTCTTAATTTAAAAAAATGTTTGCAAAGATCATGTTACACAAATTTAATTTTCATATGCAAAAAAATTTCAAATTACAACATTATATGATTTTTTTCACAAAAAGTTTAGTATATATCTCATTTTGCTCAATAAAAGCTTAAGTCAAGATATGCTTTGCCTTTTAAATCATGTAGTCATGCCACAATATTTTCATTTAGCCACTTTGAATTCGGTTTTTGAAGTTTTTTTTAGTTTTAAGGATAGTCAAATTACTTTTTAAATAACTATACAATCTTATATATACTATTAACTTTCTTTAAAAAAATTCATATGCATTAAACCATGTTCCCTCTCTTTAAATATAGCTTGTCCTCAAGCCAATGGAAAAATTGGTCTAAAGGAGATGTTTGATGAATATGAAATTTTCTAAAGAATAACATAATTTTTACACACAAATTTAATTAAACATAAAACTTAACATAATATTAAATATAGTAGCAACTTAAAATTTAGTAGCAACATAGTAGCAATAGTACTAAATATTCAAAATAAAATAAGGGAAATGAACTTGAAAGTGCATGTAAGGAAAAAGAGAAAACAAGAAAGAGCTTTCTCAATCTTCATCCTCCTCCTCACTTGGATCTTGTGATCTTTCCTCGGGCCATTTAGTTTTGGCCACAAACTCCTCATAGGATCCTCCTTTAAAGGTGGATCTTTTACCAAAACTGTTATGTAAGCTCTTGTAGATCCCTTTGAGCCCTCGATAACATGCCTTTTGTTGTAGATTTTGCATGTGTTGCTCTTGTATGATGGCATCTATCTTGGAAGTCATCGTCCTCCCATGAGTAGTTTGTTCTTGGCCCAAGTTGCCAATTTTTTTTAAGCTCGACCCGAGATTGTGAGATACTTTTCTCCTTGCGGTAGGTGTTGATATATGATGCATTGATTTTTGTCTTCAATGCCGTGACTTCCTTGTATGGCCCAGGTACAAGTTGATACTTGCAAAGGTTGGTGATCAATGAAGGCGGAATCATTGTAAGAATTCCCCTCGTGATGCAATCATGAATAACATCTTAGATGACTGCAGCAATGTTAATGGAGTCTTCATCATATATGTAACTGATGAGCTTTGCCTTGGGAATTGACAAATCTGAAACATGTGAGGATGGCCATATGTTGGAAAGCACAAAAATGGCCCAAATTTGTGACATTTGGGTCATGCAAAATCTGAAGACTGGCCCACTTTGATTGAGCTCCAAGCCTTCCAAACACAAGCTTCTTCAGACATAGGCTTCATCATGTCCTTCACTTTCCCCTGAATATGCAACACTTAGCTTCAGTTGAAAGGTGCACAAATCATGATCATTTGATGGTGATGGGTTCCATGGGTTGCCCAAGTAATCATTTATCATGTACTTGTCATAATACACTTGGGTCTCATTCACCCATGTGTACCGATTCATCTTTGCTTCAATTGAAACAATGGAGTTGGCATAAAATTGCTTCACCACGTCCATTGAAAACATCATTTTAGGTTGAGCAAGCTTTTGCCAACCGTACTTCTCCACTATAAAAGTGAAGCCTCCAAACTCTTCTTCATCTAGGTTGACAATCTTCTCCAAATTTGTTGCACTTTTGAGAGTTCTTTCTTTGAATTTTTTCTTGGCATCCTTCGAAGCAAATTTGGTGCTCTTATCTTCATTAGTGGCTACATTTCTTCTTCTTGATGAACTCCTACAAATTTTTTAATTCCAACAAAATATTTTTTCCAAACTAAGGAGTTAGTCATAAACATCAAGATTTGAAGTTGATTAAGGCATGCACTTTAATTTGACATTTTGTTTTTGAGAATATTTCATATATGGCCGAATTCCTTCATGTTTTCACAAAGTAAAAATATGTGATGCTTTATTCAAAAGTGCACAAGTTTCAAAACAAATTTAGTCAAGTTTGGTTATTCAATCATGTTCCCTTTATTAGTGATTTTTGAACAAGTTTTATGCCTATTTATATTTATAGTGTCCGGCCAACATGAGTTTTCAAAGTGTTGATTTTTGAAATTTTTTGCTAAGAAATTCTTAACTTTGAATTTTTACTCATGTTTCCAACATATCTCATTCTTTTTGGTTGAACCATTTTGAAAATGTTTCACTTTCACCAAAACAACTTCTCTTTCTATACAATCCACTTTCACAAAAGTTTTGAAAGGCATGCTGATCTTAAGATGTGTGGTTCAATCCAAAATATTATGATAGAAAGTTCAAAAATTATTTTCAAGTATTCATGATCTTAATTTCTATTATATGAGACATATCACGACATTTTTGTTTAATCATGACAAAGCACATTTGTTCATGTTTAAAATCAATAAGCATATACATCTAAAAAAATTGTGACTTTTTGAAACTTTTTGTGTTGGGTTTTCTAAAGAGATTATGTGTTTCTAAAAAAAATCCCAAACAAGAAGCTTCAAAAATTAGAGGAAGAATCACATATATATATAAAAAGAAAAAAGAACTTACATGATGGATGAAGAACTTGAGAAAGCTTTTAGGGAATGTGAAAGCTTTTGTGTTTTGAAGAACTTAAAAAATGTTTTGGTGCTTTCAAATTAGAATATTGAGGGGTTTAAATAGAGTGGGGAAATTTCTTGGTCAAAAGTTTCATTTACGAGGATAAAGGAATCCCCTTTTGGTGGGATTTTTGTCCCCTAGGCACATGGCTCATGTCAGGCCTGCGTTGAGTGCATGGTAACCCCCTCTGGGCGGTGGGTCAGACTTCAATATTTGATCGAGTTTGGTTGAACCATGACCATGACCATTTTATTAAATTAACCACACAATTTATTATTAAAGGTTGATATCAAAGAATAATAAAATGATAAAAGAATAAAGTTAGAAATTAACTGTAACACTGTGTTTTTCAGAACACTTTTAATTAAGTAATTAATATTAATGAATTAATTATAGAAATTAATTAGTAATGTTTTAGGCTAAACCTCAGTTGAGTTTTAGTCTTTTATTATAATTTTCTTGCTTTCCCTATTTTTTCAAATTTTTTGGAGAATAAAAGTTTTCGAGACGATTTCAAGTCGTTTTATCGATATTTCGCCCAGATTTTGAGTCCTTAACTCCGAATCGAATTCCAATTTCGCCATTGGCTTTGAAATATTATTTCTAGTCAAAATAGCCACAAAGTGTATCCATAACTCATATCTAGATATTTCTCACCTCGAAATTCAAGTTTCAACGTTTCGGGCAAATGTCCTAAATCAGGAGATTGTATATTTGCAGACGAAATTATCCGAAAATGTTTGGACACGACATTTATTAGGAAATTACATCATATCAATAAAGTTGTAAGTCATCATTTTATGAGTCACTTACTTGTTATACAAGTAATGCAAAAGCTTCCAAAAGCCCCTAAATCACTCAACAAATCCTCTCACTCCACCATAATTAGACACATCACCTATGCTAGTCTAAATCTACTTACTTTGCATTAAATTTTCTGATTTGATGAGAGTGAGGCTCTCCTATAAATACCTCAACCCATTCTCTCATTTTTAAGTAAATTCCCTATACAAACTAAGGTAGTCTTTTATTTTCTCTTCTTCATCTTCTCATACTTCATAGCAAGTTCTGAGCTTTTATTATGTTTTTCATAAAATAGAGATTATATTTGTTCTTTAAGAATTTTATGAAGGCATAACTAAAGGGGATGATAATAAAATCATATGAACCTTTATGTAGTTTTTGACTTTTGTAAATCTTGATATTTCATCCTTGTTCTTAAATGGAAAAACTATATATTTTGACAAGGTGAGATGAGTTATTTGTTTGGAAATATTAGAAATTATTGTTAGTATTTGAATATGTTTAAAATGTGATGATTTTAACATCAAATGAACATTTAATGTGTTTAGGAAAAAGTTTGTATTTTATTCTTGAAAGTTTATGATGTTGATGAGTTGTTGTTG
>NC_032009.1:27179790-27186368 GCF_001865875.1 Lupinus angustifolius
TAAACTTAAAGTGTTATGAAGTCTTAGATGGTAAAATGATTTAAAAATGTTGAATATTAGTTAAGTGAACTTACTTTAAAGTGGTAAGATTTACTTAAAAACTTTTGATTTAAAAGTATTGATTTTGTTTAAATTGACTTGCTTAAAAATTATAAGTCTAGCTTAATGATCTTATTTTAAAAGGTTAGTTTTAGTAAAAATGTTTTACTTACAAAAAAATAAGATTTATGAACTATCGGAAAAATGTAATGAAGTGGGAATACATGTCTAGAAATATTCTGTCTAAGGAAAGACTTGCTATTTAAGGGTATCTTTATGACTCACCTCTCTTTCCTGGGAACTAGCCTCGTGCATATCCACGGATTACGACATAAGTCCGGTATAAGTTTTATTGAAAATCTTACTATAAAAAGTATTATTTGATTGTAAGACTTTCAATGACAAATGATGATTTAAAGATATTCAACCTTGAATCGGATGGACGAAAGCAATTAAATTCATTTTAAATCGGAAGTTTTATCTTCGCAGAAAAAGTTATTTCGTAAGTATAATAATTATCGTAAGTTAACTCATTAACGTTATTTTGGCGTAATTAAGAGTTTGAGAGGAGTTCGTATCAAGTAAGCTCACCTACAAACAGAGAACCTAGCGACCCGACAAACTCAGGTGAGGGAGAAATCGTTGTGACATAGTGGTGTCTAAATATGAATCAGGACCTCCAAACTCCCTCACAAGTTTGGAGTTGCCTTGGGTATTAAGAAAGCTTGTACTTAATCAATTGCCTGTTTATTTGAATTAAGTACATCAATATTTCTTATACCGATTTATGTTATGTTTATATATGAAAATACCATGTTTACTCTTGAATTATAATGTTGGAATGATTATTATGGGAATGATATGTATGTGATAATTGTTAAATTCAAGGTTTAAAAACTTGTGATATAAATGAGAAATATTTTCCTTGAGAAAAGTAATTAAAATGATATTCAGGCTCTTCTTGCTTGAGCGAGATATGTAACGCCCCGAAAATTACTCCAAAATCTCTTGCTCAAAAATAGGTATTTTTTTTAATAATGAAGCCATATAAAATTTATTTCCTTATATTCGTTTCATTTTCAGAACATCACTTTAAGTAACATACAATGCGGAAAATAAAAAACACCATTACCTAAAGGTCATAAAAATATAACTCAATATAACTTTGAATCATATTTCATTAGAATATCATGAAATGTTGGTACGAAGTAAAAGGCAGAATCCTAATCGTCGCCCAAATAAAACTACTCGCAAAATAAATACCCTACACAGGTACACTAATCAAAAAGCACAAGGGCCTGTGTAGGTATAACAGTTTCCCTCAATCCTCCATGCCCTCTCCTGGGACATCGAAAAGCGGTAACTCGGAATCCTGGCAGAATGATCCATCTGAACAAAACGCGAATAGAAGACAAACAGAAAGAAAAGGGAGTAAAACATTTAATGAATATTACTCATTGACAGCATGGAATTACACAGAATATTACATCCAGACAGACATGCATAATTACGCAATATATACATCACATACAAAAAAATGCACAATGATGAATGATGTTATAATCTCAGATTATGAAGATCAAAGTCCACAATCTCAATGTATGAATGTTATGCTTGTTTCATCCATCCTTTCACCAATATCCTCCCAATATACTATTCGGAAATAATCAAGAGTATAGGTCCCATAACAAGCCGATTTGAACGCACCAAAATTATTCCTCGCAAGGATATATGATCGATCTGTTCCGAAGAACTGTCCATTTCAGGACGGTGTCGTATCAAACACTTTATGGGCATCCCGCTCATTGATCCGGATTGCAAAGAGGGATTCTCAGAGATCGTCTAGTTTGCGCTGTGAGAACTGCCCGATCCAATAGAATACCTCATCTAGGAATACAATGGACTCGTCTCACCTAGACTCACCCTCAAGACTTTGCTGACGAACCACCGTCATCGTCATCCCTCTCCACATCTCGGGGCTCGTTCGTCTCCCGTAAATTTCCTCTCTACTACTTCATTATCCATAACGAGTATGCACACTAACCGAGGTTAGCCGATTAAATCTTTTAATCCTTATTTTATATGATCGGCCCAACCTCAGACATCTCCCAGAGGAATGCTTCTTGTGGGACCCGATCTTACGTCAACACGTAATTAGAGGAATAACATCCCTACCACTACGAACCATCGCTGAATCACCCTGGACGGCCACATGGCCAAGCCTCTTACGGTCAGACGACCTCACTGCATGGTATCATGTAATCCTTTTAGGGCATTGCCTGAATCACGACATCACAGTCGGAAACCTTGCCCTAAATAGGCGCAAGAACCAAGGTACTTGTCAATTTTGGGAACTAGACTCAATCATCTGAGTCATGGTCTTTCCCTAGTGTAAATACACTTCACACTCATGCTAGGGCTATTGCCTTTAACAAAGCAATTCCTTACTTTTATTACTTTCAAGAATTTCATATAGTTATTTACCTTTATAACTCTTTGATGGCAAACATGCCATTAGGTTCTCGTATATTAACAAGCAAGCATCTTACATGAAAGTGATGTGACCTTTTCGATGACACATTCTCGATTAAACTATTCCTGAGTATTTTCGGCTAATACTCGATAGGATAATAAAAATCTCCCGATTTCGGTTTACGATTAGAACTTCGAAACACGGAATTCAGAGTGAAAAATAATTAGATATGCGTTCTAGACAAACTTGGTGTCTATCTTGACTCGAAATAATATTTCAAAGTAAATGGCGCAATCAGAATACAATTCCGAGCTACGGAACTCAAAACACGTTATTGGGCCGAATTCGAGCGAATTTGGGCCCAACTGCAGCTCAAAAACTTACGAAAATTACGAAAATCACAGAAAATTACGAAAATTTACCAATAAATAAGAAATCACAAAAAAAGACTAACACTCAACTAAGGTGTAGTCTAATTCAATACCTATTAATTTCTAAAATTAATCGTTGTTAAAATAAATAATTAATAAAGCATACACATAAAATTCACGGTGTTACAATCCCCCCCCCTCCCCCACTTATAAGATTTTCGTCCTCGAAAATTAAACGTACCTCTTAAGAAAACAGATATGGGTAGGACTCTTTTATGGCGTCTTCAACTTCCTAGGTCGCATCTTCTCCGTTTGCTTGACTCCAAATCACCTTCACTAGAGTAATCTCCTTGTCTCGTAATGTTTTCACACTACGATCAATAATTCTCAAGCGCATAGTTTCAAAAGTGAGATTATCCTTTAGCTTGATTGAATCGGATTCGATAATGTGCAACAGATCACTAATGTACTTTCTTAGTTGAGACACATGGAAGACATTATGTAGGTTTGACAATAAAGGTGGCAAGGCTATTTGGTAAGCTATTGGCCCGACTTTTCTAAGGATTTGGTATGGTCCTATGAGTTTCGGGGTAAGCTTACGGGCTTTAAGCACTCTTACAATACCAGTCGTTGGAACCACCCTTATGAGCACATGATCTCCTTCCTCAAAACTGAGAGGGTTCCTCCTTTTGTCATAATAGCTCTTCTGCCTACTCTGAGTTGTCTTCATGTTTTCTCTTATCATTCTGATCATTTTTGTCATATGCTGAACCACATCGGGTCCTAGTATCAGATTCTCCCCTGCTTCTAACCAGCATAATGGTGTTCTGCACTTTCTTCCGTAAAGAGCTTCATATGGCGCCATGTCGATGCTCGAATGGAAACTGTTGTTGTAGGTGAATTCTATCAAATGCAAGTAGTCCGCCCAAATTCCAGAGTGTTCCAACACACATGCTCTCAGCAGGTCTTCCAAAGATTGAATAGTCCGTTAAGATTGGCCATTCGTCTGCGGGTGGTAAGTTGAACTCATACTCAGTTTGGTACCTAAAGCTGTTTGCAAACCCACTCCATAATTTCGAAGTGAAACGCGGGTCTCTATCTGAGATGATATTCATAGGAATACCATGCAATCAGACAATTTCTTTGATATACAACTCCGCTAGCCTTTCCAAAGAGTATTTCATATTGATTGGTAGAAAGTGAGTTGCCTTTGTCAAACGATCCACTATCACCCAAACCGCATCATAACCTTTTTGGGTCTTAGGAAATCCTCTCACAAAATCCATTGCGATGCTATCCCATTTCCAAACAAAATATCCAAAGATTGAAGTTCTCCTCCAGGTCGCTTGTGCTCGATCTTTGCCTTTTGACATGTTAAGCAACGCAAGACATGCTCTGCTACTTCTTTCTTCATACCAAACCACCAGAACATCTTCTTCAAGTCTTGATACATCTTGTTAGCTCCAGGATGAATACTTAGTTTGCTCTTATGGGCATCATCCAAGATTTCCATTTTCAAATCGGGGTCTCTTGGCGCACAGACTCGGTTCTTGCATCTCAACACTCCATCAGTTCCTTCTTGGAATTCTGGGGCTCTTCCTTCAGCCAATAAGGTTCTCTTCTCTTGCAGTTCTGGATCGAAACTTGGCAAGCCTTTCAGTTGTTCCAGAAATTCATTTGTTACTGAAAGCATACCTAACATCAAACTCTTAGGTTTTACTTGCACCGCAAGGCTTAAATTCCTGAAATCCTCAATCAATTCCATCTCCTTGACCATCATGGTTGATATATGCAGAGACTTTCTACTTCTTTTTGTCGAACAGATACTTCAAGCTTTTATGATCACTGAAGACTTCAAATCTTACTCCACAGAGGTGATGTCTCCAGATCTTGAGAGCAAATACAATCACAGCCAATTCCAGGTCGTGCATCGGATAATTCTGCTCATGTGTCTTTAATTGTCTTGAAGCATAAGCTACCACCTTTTGTTGTTGCATCAACACACAACCTAGGCCTTGTTTAGACGCATCACAGTAAACATTGTAGTTTCCCTTCGGGTCTGTTAGAATCAACACAGGTGCTGTAGTCAATCTTTTCTTCAATTCTTGAAAGTTTTCTTCACAGTTCGCCGTCTAGACGAAAGCCTTGTCTTTCCTTGTTAATGTAGTCAGTGGCAATGCCAATTTCGAAAATCCTTCAATAAACTTCCGATAGTATCCTGCTAAACCGAGGAAGCTTCTGATCTCCGTTACCGATTTCGGAGAATTCCATTCCATCACCATTCCTACTTTAGTAGGGTCTACATCAATTCCTTCACTTGATATTACATGTCCAAGAAAATTCACCGATTCTATCCAAAATTCACACTTTGACAGCTTGCCATAGAGTTGGATGTCTTTCAAAATCTGCAATACTGTCCTCAGATTCTTCGCATGTTCCTCCTGATTCTTCGAATAAATTAGGATATCATCGATAAATACGACCACAAATGTGTCGAGGTATGGATGAAAAATTCGATTCATGTAGTCCATGAACACCGCAGGAGCATTGGTTACACCAAATGGCATCACGAGATATTTGTAATGACCATATCGCGTCCAAAAAGTAGTTTTCGGAATATCCTCCGACTTCACGCGTATTTGGTGGTACCCATATCTAAGATCGATCTTTGAAAACACTTTAACTCCTCTCAATTAATCCATCAAGTCATCAATTCTCGGCAATGGGTACTTGTTCTTGATGGTGACTTTGTTCAACTATCGATAGTCAATATACAGCCGCATACTGCCATCCTTCTTCTTCACGAATAATACTGGAGCACCCCACGGCGAAACGCTGGGTCTGACAAATTGATTTTGTAGCCAGTCTTCCAATTGCTTCTTCAACTCTGTTAACTCCAACGGTGCCATCCTATAGGGAGCTATAGAGATCGGTCCAGTTCCAAGAACTAGATCGATATCAAACTATATCTCCCGTACCGGGGGTAAACCAGGATTATCATCCGGGAACACTTCGGAAAAATCTCTAACCACTGGTAGGTTCTGAATCTCTTCTCCACCTTTCTTCTCCAATGAGGCTAGCAGCATAAATACTTGAGTTCCATCCTTCAAGAGTTTCTTCATTTGATTGGTAGTGGTGCTTTTGGTTTCATAATAGGATTCAATGGGGTCTTTGGGGTCACTAAAGATCACTGTTTTGTTAAAGTAGTTCAGAAGAACATGGTTGTTAGACAGCCAGTCTATTCCTTGAAAGTGCGCATGTCAAGATAGCACTTTGGAAAGCTCTCTCTATATCTCTATGTGTTTAGTTTTGATGAGGACAACTTGTGATTATGAAAGCTTAAAGATCATCAACAAATCAGCATGCTTAAGTCTCTAGATTGGTATTAGACTTAGACTAATAGTTAGTTTAGGTTGAGTCTAAGGCTTAGGTAAACTCTATACATGTCTCATATGCATAAAACTTTAAATCATTTTAAGTTTTGAGATATGTCATATATAATATGTTCATGCATCATATAAATACATGTAATCTGTGCATCCTAGGCATAAACTTAGTGTTGAACATGTATAAATTAAGTGAATAACGTATTTGAGTTTTGTAATTTGAAAATACACTTAGAAATATGCTGTTAATCGATTAAGGCATGATTTAATCGATTAACATAAGTGTTTGAAAAGTTGTTGAAACTGAAA
>NC_032009.1:27186468-27186850 GCF_001865875.1 Lupinus angustifolius
AACTGCGTTTTCAGAACTGAAGTCATAACTTGCATGTTGTATTTTTTAGAGAGTTAGAGGATATTTCGTGTTTAGTGTTGCATCTATATGACATTGCATTTGTGAGATTAGAAAAGAGAGAATTCTATGCTTTAGGATTGAGAGGCATTTCATGTTTAATTTCTCACTTTTTCACCTCACATGTTCATGCATTCATTGATGTTTTTGTGAAGATTTTGCATTCTGTAAAAACTGTATTCAACTGATACATTGTCATTTTATATGAGACTTGTGTTAGAGTTTTAGAGTAAGATCTGAATTCTCTGTTTTGACCATCATAATTGCTTAAGTTTACTCTATGTTTTTGCTGTGAAAAGTGCTTGTAACATTGGGAATCTCAAGG
>NC_032009.1:27186950-27187963 GCF_001865875.1 Lupinus angustifolius
TCAAAAGAAAGAAGCGAAGGAATCAACAAACAAAGGCAAGAACACCAAAGATCGCTTCACTTGCCACGAGTCCGAAAAAGTAGGACACATGCGATTTTAGTGTCCAACCTATCTGAAAAAGGTTGATTCAGAAAAGAGCACTCCCAGGGAATTTAAGTCTAAGAAAGCCTACATCGTATGGGATGTACCTGAGGAGGAAACGACATCAAGCACCTCTAGTGAGGAGGAGTCAGCAAAGCTATGTTTGATGGCTAGATCTGACAACGATGGGAATTCAAGCACACACGAAGATAATCATGAGGTATATTCTGACACCTCATCCACTTCTGATGACTCACCTCCTTATGATGTTTTATATGAGGCTTATGTCGAGTTACATGAGGAACTAAAGAAATTGGCTAGAATAAACGTTGATAGATAAAGGGTAATCCTCATAAATGAACAAAAAATAAGCAAACTACAAAAAGAGTTAGATGAATTAAAATTAGAAAATGAAACATTAGATCTCATCTATTCTTGTAGCTCATGTAACTTCTCTAAAAATAAATTATATCAAAAACCTGTCTGTGAGACTTGCGAGACTTTGTAAGAAGACAATTTTAAACTTAAAGAAAAATTCACACGTCTCACAAACAGTTAACAACAACTAGACACTATGCTAAGTCAAACAAGAAATGTTGGTGATCACACATGATTAGGTTATACTCGCCCTACCAGAAACAAAAGACCATATAGAAAACCTGTAGCTCGTCCTAAAAATAAATATCACAAACACACACCTACAGGTTTCTATTGCAATACATATGGTCATACCTCATATTCATGTTATATCAGAAAGTATGGTATACCTAGTGGTGTTTGTATGTGGATAAAGAAGGGAGATGTCTCCCCGATTACTAATAGAAAGGGACCCAATATCAATTGGGTACCTGAGAAAAGCAAGTGATCTTTTTGCAGGTATGTCTTTGAACACAAGGACAGAAATGGTACCTAGACAGTGGGTGTTCGAGACA
>NC_032009.1:27188063-27189509 GCF_001865875.1 Lupinus angustifolius
CACTTGTTGGGCAGTTCATTAGTTGCATGGCACAGTAAAAAGCAAGCCTGTGTTGCTTTGTCCACCACCGAAGCGGAATACATTGCCGCTGGTGTGTGTTGCGCTCAAATCCTCTGGATGAAGCAGCAACTCAAGGACTTTGGTCTTAAACTGGAAAAGATCCCCATTAAATGCAATAATACGAGTGTCATAAACCTATCCAAGAATCATTACATTATGGGCATCATTTTCTGAAAAATCAAATTTTCTGAAAAATCATTAATGTGAGAATCATTACATTATGGCAATAATACGAGTGCCATAAACCTATCCAAGAATCATTACATTATGGGCATCATTTTCTGAAAAATCAAATTTTACATGATTTTAATCGATTAACCATGCCTGTTAATCGATTAAAACCAGCAGCTTAAGTGCAGACAGCACCTCGGTTTCACGCTTTTTCCGGCATTTTTTCCACCTTTTTTCACTTGTATGTCTCTGAAATTGCAACTCAACTGATCCAAGTGCTATAAGGTAGATAAACCTCTCCCTAATCCTCTTAAAACCATCTAGAAATCTCACATTATCATCCTCATTCCATCATATTCCAGAAGCTGGCTCATCCTCCACTCGGGACCGCGGTGACCCCTATTATTCGCTCATTCTGCAAGAGACCCGTTTGGCGAAGTTTCTAGGATGCAAACCCACTTATGTAAGGTATGTCGACTTAACCTGGATGGCGGAACAAAATTTCAGCTTTCCACATGATATGGAGGCTCAGGTAGCCGTTAAATTTTTTGAATTAAAGGGACAAGTTTACCCTACTCTAGTTAGTGATGAAGTTTCTGGTAAACTGTTTGAGATTAGTGATGAAGTGTTTATGAATGTCGGTGGCTTGTCATCTTCTAGTTATGGAATAGGAGATTGCTCATGGGTCAAGGATAACTTTGATCCTGCTGAGGTTTATCAGTCATTACTTAGAGGTCCTCATTTGTATATTCCGGGTCAACTGACCAAGGTTGGGTCATTATCTGTTGAGAACAGGTTGTTACATTATATCATTGCTTATATTCTGGTATAGAGGAACACAAATCATGCGCAGCCTACTGTGAATGATTTGCGTTTCATGTACGCTGTTAAGCATAATGTAATGATTAACTGGCCTGAGGAAATATTGAAGATTATGAACACTGTGTCTCTGTCTCAGTCGAAGCTGCTTCCCTACAGTATATTCATTTCATGCATTGTAGATTATTTGCATATAGATGTTTCTAACACCATCATTGTTGAGTATACTGACAAGGATCATCTGGTTGGTGAGAGTCTCATTCATAAAATGGGTATATACAAGTATGGTACTACTTGGCAATACCTGGAGGACTACACTACTATTGATCTGGAGTTGTCCGATGATGATAATTAGGGTGGCTTGGGTGATCAGAATGCTACAAATCAGGGGGAGCC
>NC_032009.1:27189609-27192543 GCF_001865875.1 Lupinus angustifolius
GATTGAGAGGCATTTCATGTTTAATTTCTCACTATTTCACCTCACATGTTCATGCATTCATTGATGTTTTTTGTGAAGATTTTGCATTATGTAAAAACTGTTTTCAACTAATACATTGTCATTTTATATGAGACTTGTGTTAGAGTTTTAGAGTAAGATCTTAATTGTCTGTTTTGAGCATCGTAATTGCTTAAGTTTACTCTATGTTTTTGCCTTGACAAGTGTTGTACCATTGGGAATCTCAAGGTGTCTTACCACCAACGAGATTGTGTTGTATCTTCGATAGCTTATTATTCTTGATAGGAAGAATAGGTTCTTGGCTGGGGCTACACCGCAAGAAAGGTTTTCTTGGGCGGTAGGAAGGGAGTCAAACCAAGGAATAAGTTTCTTTTTCGGTTTAAACCAGAACCGCTTACACCCTACAGAAAATTATGAAAATTTACCACAAAATAGGAAATCACAAAACAAGACAAACACTCAACTACGGTTTAGTCTAATTCAATACTAATTAATTTCTAAAATTAATCGTTGTTAAAATAAATAATTAATAAAACATACACAAAAATTTCACGGAGTTACAATCCTCCTCCACTTTTAAGATTTTCGTCCTCGAAAATTAAACGTACCTCTTAAGAAAACAGATAAGGGTAGGATTCTTTTATGGCATCTTCGACTTCCCAGGTCGCATCTTCTCCGTTTGCTTGACTCCAAATCACCTTCACTAGGGAAATCTCCTTGCCTCGTAATGTCTTCACACTACGATCAGAAATTCTCGAGGGTATAGTTTCAAAAGTGAGATTATCCTTTAGCTGGATTGAATCGAGTTCAATGATATGCGACATGTCACTAGAGATCACTGTTTTGTTAAAGCAGTTCAGAAGAACATGGTTGTAACTGATGCCAAACATTCCTAAGATGATATCTAGTTGGGATAAGGGTAGACATATTAGGTCTACTACAAAGGTTCTTTCATCTAAAGTTATGGGACATTGAGAACACATAGTTGCTACTATGACAGGTTCATTTGTGGGTGTGGATACAATTAGGTCATAGGGTAAAGACGCAATAGGTAATGTTAATCGGTTGACAACATCATTAGATATGAAAAGGTCGCACCCGAATCAAACAACACAGATAAAGAAATCTCATTAATACGAGAGCTATAACTCTCATATATACGAGAGCCTATTGGCATGTTTGCCATTAATAAATTGTAAAGGTAAATAACTATATAAAAATTCTCGAAAGTAAAAAAAAGTAAGGAATTGCTTTGTTAAAGGCGAGGTCTGAGGGTGTGATATTATGCCCACACAATGAGATCATTTGACTATAAGAGGCTTAGCTAGAGGAGTCGTCCAGGATGATTCAGCGATGGTTCGCAGTGGTGCTGAGAAGTATTGTGTTGTGCCCATGCAGCAAGATCGTCTGACCGTAAGAGACTTGACTTGAGAGTCTTCCATGATAATTCACCGATGGTTCGTAGTGGTGCCGAAATTATTCTCTTCTTGTTTATATGTTAATATCGGGACCCACTAGAAGCATCCCCGATGGGAGATGTCTTAGGATGGGCATATCGCTAGAAAAGATAGATTAAAAGACATAATTTGCTAATTTCGGTTAGGGTGCATATCCACGGTAAAAAATGAAGAAGTAGAGAGGAAATGTCCGGGAGACGAATGAGCCTTGAGATGTTGAGAGGGACGGCGTTGATGGCGGTATTCGTCAGCAAAGTCTTGAGGGAGAGTCTGGGTGAGATGAGTCCCATGTATTCCTGGATGAGGTATTCTGTTGGATCAGACAGTGCTTACTATGCAAACTAGACGATCTCTAACAACCCCTCTTTGCAATCAGGATCGATGAGAGGGATGCCCAGAAAGTGTTTGATATGATACCATCTTGAAATGGACAGTCCCGTTGGAACAAATCGATCATATATCCTTGCGAGGAATAATTTTGGTGCGATCAAATCAGCTTGTTATGGGAACTATACTCTCGATTATTTCTGAATAGTTATTGGGAGGATAAAGGGGTAAGGATGGTGGACTCATGCATCGCATTGAATACATGATATTCTTCGATATTGATTCTAAATTCTCGAGTTTTATACGTCATTCATCGTTATTATATGCTTGTATGATCACACGATATATCTATACTCGTGTATTATCTTGGTGTATTATTCCGTGTAATTCCACGACGTCGATGACAAGTTTTTCATAGATGTTTTACTCCCTCTCTTTTCTTCTGGTGTATTTTTACGCATGTTCAGATGGACCAATCAACACTAATTCGAGGTTATCGCTTCACTATGTCCTAGGAGGGGACATGGAGTGTTGAGGGTAATCGACACACTTACAGAGGTCCTTGTGACCTGGAGCTGGATTGGGTAAGAGTTGTAATTACAATATCTCACCCCGAGATCTCTCTGTACCTTACACACTCACTAATATTTATACCTTGGAAAATACTTTTCCAAGTCACTCTATCCCCTTTCTATTCACATCCTATGAAAGAAAGATTGTTTGCAATGAATGAAGAATTACAACAATGACTTTGGATTGCCTTTACAAGTATGAAATATTATATCACTTGCAATCCAATCAACTCTCTTTGTATGCTTAGTAACAATATATTTATGAAAACTTTTGAAGCAATTACTCATAATAAATTCTCTATTGAAAGTTTAAGAGCTCAGTGCAAAAGTGCAGAAAAACTGTGAGAGAATTTATGAGAGTTGTATGAAAGTTGTGTGAAAGTTGTGTATTAATGTTGTGAGAGTTAAAGTCTTTATATAGGCTTTCCAAACACCCGAGGTGCCTTTCTGAAAGTGTAGGAGTTGTTTGGAGTGAAGAGATTTTGTTTGGAGTGAAACCATTTCGTTTTGAAATCTGAAATCTCATTCAACAGTCATCAGTAATCGATTACTGACATTGG
>NC_032009.1:27192643-27196104 GCF_001865875.1 Lupinus angustifolius
TGTGCAGCGGATAATATTGCAGAAAATAAACAAGTAAAGAGGAAAGGGAAAGGAGAGTACACAAGTATTTTATACTGGTTCACCTTCTTGTCCACCGAATGTTACGTCCAGTACTCTTGCAGCACAAGAGATTTTCCACTAAATATTAAGAGTTATAATTACAATATCTCACCCTGAGATCTCTCTGTACCATACACACTCACTAATATTTATACCTTGTCACTCTATCCCCTTTCTATTCACACCTTGTGAAAGAAAGATTGTTTGCAATGAATGAAGAATTACAACAATGGCTTTGGATTGCCTTTACAAGTATGATATTATATCACTTTCAATCCAATCAACTCTCTTTATATGCCTAGTAATAATGCTCAATATATTTATGAAAACTTTTGAAGCAATTACTCATAATAAATTCTCTATTGAAAGTTTAAGAGCTCGGTGCAAAAGTGCAGAAAAACAGTGAGAGAATTTATGAGAGTTGTATGAAAGTTGTGTGTAGATGTTGTGAGAGTTAGAGTCTTTATATAGACTTTCTAAACACCCAAGGTGTCTTTCTAAAAGTGTAGGAGTTGTTTGGAGTGAATAGATTTTGATTGGAGTGAAACCATTTCGTTTTGAAATCTGAAATCTCATTCAACAGTCCTCAGTAATCGATTACTGACATTGGGTAATCGATTACCCAAACATACTGTCCACTTAATTTTTAAATTCGAATTTGAGTAATCGATTACACCATTTGGGTAATCGGTTACTCAACTTTCGTAAAACTGGTAATTTGTTATTCAAATGTAGTAATAGATTACTCTGAGCTGTTTTAAGTTGGATAACTCTTTTTCTCTCACATGTAACTTGTTACTTGAATGAAGTAACCTGTTACACATCTTTTCAAAAATTGTTTTAAGTATTTTCAAAGTGTTTCATTATTCTTTAAAAATAGTTTGAGCATTACTACTTTGTATATTTAAGAGTTTTAGGATAGAAGTACCTATAGAGACTTAATCTAATCTTCTTGAAGCTTTGTTCTTCTTTGTCTTCATAAGTATTCTTCCTTTTCTTCTTTTTGGTGATGTTGGTGTCTTCATCAAAACCTTGCCAAGGTCAGGAGCAAAGATCTTCTTCACAAAGTGCCACTCGTTGGAGCAGGTTGTCACACCATACTTTAGGCTCCATTAACTTTATTTAGGCTTGAACATAAGTTGCTTAAAATAGATGCATGATATGGCAAGTGAACTAATGTGTAGGTTATACTTTTTAGTTCACTTGTCAACACTTTAAGATGAAGTATTTTGGATCTTTAAATCAAGTTTTAGGTGATCAAGCTAGAACCGCATTAAGAACTTCATCAAGAATCAAAACTTAACCCAAAAGTAATAACTTGAATATATTGATTTCAAAAGATGATCAATTAAAGAGAAGAAATTATACCATAATCCAAGTAAATTTGTAGGAGCATGAGTCATCTGTCTATGGATGAGAAGCTTTTGGTCCCAAATGAGATTACAAAATTATGTTTTTGCATCTCATTTTCCATCTCATTTCTCCACTTGAAATAAGAAATAAAAACTACAAACTAAACTTACCAAAACTAATTTGGAGTGGAAATTCTCCAAGAAAATTACAAGAAGAAGAAGAGAAGAATTTGGTTCAAGTGTGTGAATGTAGGAGTGAATGTTAGAATGAAAAATGGAATGTCTTTTTGCCTTTGAGGTGGTTGCTATTTATAGGCCTTCCTGGAACCTACTGAGCTGCTTGTTTCCACAGCCAAGCTGCTGACCAAACCCTTCAGCATGGGTTTGGTCACTTGGCCAAGCAGCTTAGTCACCTGCTTGAGCTGAGTCACCAAATCTATGGCGGGCTACTTGGCACAGCTTTTGTGAGCTACCTCTGAAAAGTATATGGAGGCTGCTTGGAGTGAGGTCATGCATGTCACGGTTACTTGGTGACTAAGTCAACTTGACCAAGTTGTTGGGAGTACACCGCTAAGCTGTCTATATGGCACCGCTGAGCTGCATGCTTGAGCAAGTCTGACCATGCTGGTGGTGATGTGGCCTGGTGCTTGCTGACCTAGTCAGGTGTGTGGTTCCAACTGAGCGGTCTAGGTGCTCCACTAAGTTGTCTGCTTGAGCAGGTTGGCTTGTGCCAGACTTGTGTTCTGACAGTGCCAGGTTGGTTCTGACCGTGTAATTTTGATCTGACTGTGCCAGGTTGGTGTCCAGGTCACGCTGGGCGTGGGTTTGGTCCAAGCTAAGCTTCTTAGTGAGCAGCTTCATGTTGACTCCACATAGGCTAAATTTTGATGAGTCATGCTTATGTGTTGAGAATTTTGGCCTATTTTGAGCACTTTGTATGCCTTTGATAAATTCTTCTCTTTTCTACCTAAATCCTACAAAATACAGTACAAAAGAAATATACAAAGCATATTGATAAGTGCCAAATATACCTAAAATTCATACACTTTTATGGCACTTATCTTAAGCATAATTGAGAAAAACCAACTTAAAACAATACTTTTTTTTATAAAATATCACAATTTGGTATATTTGTGTTTGTATTGCCTTTTTATGTATTTTGTAGGAAATAAAATGAAGAAAAGAAGAGAAAAGATTCATGGTCAAAAAGCAACAAAAGTCAAGAAAATCAAGGTGTTCAACCAGGCAGTTGAGCGTGGAACAAGCCCACTGAGCTGACCTGGCCACTTGCCTAACCTGGCCACCTGCCTGACCTGGACCAAACTGCTCAACCAGGCAGCTGAGCGGACTACATAGCCACTCAGCCTAGCACCAGACTAGGCCTGGCACGGTCAGAAATATGCTTGACACGGTCAGACACGAGCATGGCACAAGACCAAGCTGCTGAGCAAGCTGCTCAGCGGTCCAACCAAGCTGCTCAGCGGAGAACCAGAATCCTGGCCAGATCAGCAAGCACCAAGCCACACCCTAGCCAACACGGTCAGAAGCTGCTGAACAAGCAGCTCAGCGGTGAAGTCGGTGCGTTGGGCGGTGCTTACCAGACTTGACTTAACCATCAAGCAAACCATGAAGTCATCCATGACCTCACCTCAAATAGCCCACCATAGGTTTTTTAGAAGTAGCTCACAATAGCTAGGTCTCATAGCCCACAACTAGCTTTGGTGAGTCATACACAAAGGTGACTAAGCTACTTGGTCAAGGGACGAAACCCATGCTGAAGAGTTTGGTCAGCTGCTGAGCGGTCCAGCTCAGCAGCTCAGCATTCTGGCATAAGGCATATAAATAGGAGGCCAATTCCTTCGAGCAAAACAGATTGAAATACACCATTTCTTCATAAATTCCTCTCAAAAACACTTGGAGACCATAATTCTCTCATCTTGGAATTCTTTCTTCAGTTCTAAGTTCAGAACTTTCATTTTCAAGTAAGTTTTTGTAATTTTTAGTTAGAATTCAATAGGAGAAAAGGAGAAGGCAAATGAGATACAAAAA
>NC_032009.1:27196204-27196608 GCF_001865875.1 Lupinus angustifolius
ATTATGTGATAGGTAATTGCTTCGATATCATTATACCGGCGTTAGAATTTATTCTAACAAAGCCGAGATGGGGCTGTCGCGACCCGATTTTCGGTTAGAAGACCGGCTCTACGACTTGGGAGGAGGCGAACTCGTATTCTACCTCTTCCGATTGATTTGGAGTCGCCACTATGTTTTTTGCGGTTAAAACGTAGAAAACTCTATGGTAAGCCCAATGAGGATAATATGGTCTTTAAGCAGAGATTCTGAGCTCGAGAGTCGATTATGGATCAGGGAAGGTATTAGCACCCCGTCCGCCCGTATTACAACGGTACCTTCACTAATCACATGGACTTTTATACCCTTAACAATTATTTACTTAGAATTATTTATTTTTATTATTGAGCCTGACAATATTGATTTTG
>NC_032009.1:27196708-27198608 GCF_001865875.1 Lupinus angustifolius
CCGGGGAGTTAGAGACGACTCGAACCATAACCTCACTATAAAATCCCAATTTATTCGGTAAAATAATATTGGGTTATTTTTAGAATTAGGTAGCAAAATAGGATGGGGAATTATTTTCTATATACATGATTAATAGCTTAGAGACAGCATTGGTTGTAGACCTTCTTCTCATTTTCGGAGAAGTTAGAGACAACTCGAACCATAACCTTACTATAAAAATTCCATGATTAATTTGATGATATAATTTTCAATTATTTATGTGTATATAATTTAATGATAAAATAGTTTATTAGTTATTAATTATATATATAGAATTAATAGTTTAGAGATGGTGTTGGTCGTAGACCTCATACTCGTTTTCGGAGTAGTTAGAGACGACTCAAACCATAACCTCAATATAAAAATCTCATAAACTTTATTTAATAATATAAGCGTTGTTTTTTATTTTTGTTCAAATAGATATTAACGAAATTTGTAGGGTAAAGATACCATTATTATTTTAAATGTAAATTCTATCTACCTTATTCCAATTATCAAAACAAATATCTTTAAGCAATGATCAATCATATGATATGAGAATATAAGGATTTTAGTAGACTTTTTGTTAGGCATAATGACATGATTGTTAAACAAATAATATTAAGGACTTAAGATTAATTAAAACAAATAGTTAAAACTAATTAACATAAATAAAGCAAATCAATAAAATAAAAAAGGGAAGGTACTAAAAGATCAGGGGTAACATACGGTTACCCCCTTTGCCTAGAATTATCACACCTAAAGGGATGAAATCCCTAAAGCTCTCCCAATGGGCACGATTCAGCCTCCAAGTGAGGTGGTGGAGGTTCGCGACGGCTTATGGTGGCTCGGAGGTCTGTTGGTGGCGACGGAAATTTCAAGGGAGTTCACGGTCTCCTCTCTCTCTTTTGAAGTTGCAGTGATTCGGTTCTTCTCTCGGATGGCTTGCGGTGGTTCTGTTGGCGGGGATATAATCACGATTGGGGTCATCTCCTCCTCTTTTCCTCCTTTTGGTGGTGACAGAGGTTCAGGTCGCGGTGGTTTAATGGATTCAGGATGGAAGAATGGTATCTCTTGAGGTAGGGGTTTACGGTGGTTCGGTAATCCATTCTCGCAGTGGCTTAAGGTGGTTCTGAATCGGTAATTTATTATTGCGGTGGCTCACGGTGGCTTCGATTCGAAGGTGAACTCACCTTCTTCTTTACTTTTTATTTTTTATCCAGTCCATTCGTCTCTTTCCTTTCGTTTTTACTTTTCGTTTTATGAATCGATGGCTTTGGCATCTGTTATTGCTTCCTTCTTTTCGAATAGATGATTTTCTAATTATGCTCATATGCAGGGTGAAACATTATTTAAGATGTTTATCGAACCAGGATAGTGGCCCTTGTTCTTGCGCTGGTAATGACGGAAATGTCGTTGGCCCGTGAGTAATTGCTCTTGGGCTGTCCGGCAGTAGTGAGTATTAGCTTCGCTAAGGACTTTTCACACAAAGTGATATCAACACGAGTTGGTATTTTTTACTTTAACAACTGTCCAATGCTCCAAAATATGTGTGTTAGATGTATGTATCTTATTTGATATATAGGTTATCCTAAGGGTATTCTACTTGTAATTATGTAATGAAAATGATAGTTGTCTTACTTGAATGTGTTCCTATCTACACATTGCTTTTACTGACTCCCTGCTGAGTTCCTGCTTTTTGTTTTCTGGTTCCTGCCTTTTGTTCTATGGTTCCTTCCTTTTGTTCTATGGTTCCTTCCTTTTGTTCTATGGTTCCTGCCTCTGTGTGTATTTGGACTGTTGTGTATCTGCTCAATCTTTCTTATTTTTGTGTTCTCTTTTTTCATGGAGTGCCCAGGTTTTTTTGACAATCTGTATGTTA
>NC_032009.1:27198708-27199172 GCF_001865875.1 Lupinus angustifolius
TTGCTCTGTTTTCGATTGTCCTCCCCTTTTCTTTTGACTGAGTGCCCCCTTTATAATGCTTGTGAAAGATCTTTTGGTTTTCCCAAATAATAACCAGAAACGTACACAACCCTTTTACTNAAAGCATCTTTTCAATTCTTGCTTGATGACTCTCGGCTGGATCATTTAGTGCTGGTGTGGTTTATTCTAACAATGCCAATTTATTCCCCTCTGAATCTGGTTTACTGTTTGCATCTGGTTTGTTTTCTTCTCTGAATCTGGCTTGAATATCTTTGGATCTGGTTTACTATTCGAATTGGTTTATTACAAGACTGTTTCTTTTCACACTAATCTATCAAATATCTGAATTTGGATTTCCAGGGAGTATGCTTTGATTAACTGGAGAGTGAGAAGCCGCGGGGAAAGTTGTGTGAGAAGGAGATCCTCCATGATGGGGAAAATTTGTGCTCTATGAAGGCTGACCT
>NC_032009.1:27199272-27199564 GCF_001865875.1 Lupinus angustifolius
TATTAGGAGCCCCTGGAAATCCCCCTGGAAGTTGAATCCACCATACATGTGGCCACTTGATTGTAAATGAATGCACATTTGAACATGTACCATTATAAAATGAAGGATCTAGTTGTGCGTATGAAAAGGGCAGTGTTTTAAGCACAATCATCAAATAGCATAAAGTTGTTGCTGTAGTGAGATTTAAGAGAAACCATTTTTCCTTCGTGAGATTAGCAATAATGAGCTTGTTGATTGTATGTTGGGTTAATTTTTAAAACTTATAGCACTGTTGTAAAGTAGCTGAAGTTAA
>NC_032009.1:27199664-27199994 GCF_001865875.1 Lupinus angustifolius
GAATTTTAGCTTTTGTATTATCCATAGTTTAACTTCATGCTTCAAAGAGAAAAAAATGAGAAATTGTAATTTTTGGCAAGCTCATAATTGGTTTTCTTTATTGTTTCTTGTGCTTTTACGTGCTTTAGGATGATGATAAGAGATAAGGGTTCCTTGTGTAATTTTTAATTGTGGATGTTCAAAGCTGCTTTTGTAGAGTTTGTATTTGATTGTTTCATGCAGACTATAAAATGATCAATAGCCTCAACATTTTCACAGCAAAAAACATAGCCGAGTATCCTAACTGTTAAAAATAAAACTAGTGACTTGTATTAATAGCTTGTAAAGACA
>NC_032009.1:27200094-27217188 GCF_001865875.1 Lupinus angustifolius
TTCAAATATAGGCCGGACAAAAATGGGTGTTCACAGGGGCAAAGAAGGAATAACTTGTTCACATGATTATTAAGAAAGTAAGTTGTAACTGGAATATTCTTGAAACCATTATACCGGCGTTGGAATATATTTCAACAAAGCCGAGATGGCGAACAAAGAATAAAACCGAGTTCTCTTACTTACAAAAGGAACATAACGAAAATGAGAGTATTAATCTTTCAACAAATTGACACTGTTGTCAGGACGATTTATTGAGAGAAGAAAACTCTCAACTAAAATAAACACTGAATAACGCTTTTAACACATATACACAAGAATGTGATATTTTATCCAAAAAGTGTTGAATTAAGTTGGTTTTCTCAATTTATCCAAGGATAAGTGTCATGAAAAGTGTAGGAAAATTAGGTATTTTGGGCACTTATCGGACTATTATTATATTAATTTCATATTGTGTCTTATTATGTTTTATAGTCTTTGATTTATATGCAAATTCTAGATTTTATAATTGATCTTATGTGTACATGTATTAGTTTGTAGTTAATAATGTTTCAAATCCTTGACTAATAATTTTAATACTATTTTTTATCTTATTTTGTTATACTTAAGGATTTGATGAGCTATTAGGATGAGATAATGTTTCTTTTTGAAAACACATATTAGGATAAGATTTGACTTATATTGTTTTTCCAATAATTTTAATCAAATTAATAAAAAGATTCTCAAAATTGATGTGTTATTTTTATGTATTCATAATAATAAAATACTTATATTTTTTGTAAATATATTTCTCATGGTTTGTTACGTGAAATAGCCTTAATGAAAGAAGAGTGAGCATTTTCTTCAATTATGTTGTCACTAATGACATGCTCCTGGTTCCCACGAGAATTGATAATAGAATTATTATGAGAATTATAGTTATTGTTATTAATGCTATTAATATCCTCATTGGTAAGATGTTTTTGGTTGCCTAGATTTTTTTCCGTGGGTCACCTTAAAATTAGGCATTATAGTTGAAACCGAATCATTCTCTTAATTTAATTTCATTAATATTGACATATTAATTCTCAGAAATCTTCTTATCTCTAGTAACACTCAACCAATTTCCATAAACCTACAATGACTCTTGAACAAAATACTTGCCATTTTTTTTCTCACCCATTGAATTTACATTTACTGCCCCAGTTATAACGGACGTAATAGTTTCCATTTTTTCACCAGATTCATCAGCCATTATTAATCTAATTAGTCTAATATAAGAATATACTCACAATTGATTTCTTATTTTAAAAAAGATTGCTTTGTATATTTAAATAATACAATGATAGTAAGTAATATATATTCAAAAATAAGGATCTCATTCGTTATATTATTTAAGGATAGATTCATTAGTGTCATTTAATAAGTAATAAATTATTCTAGTAACTAATATATATTCAAAAACTGTTATAATGGTTTATCTCATAATGAGAATTGCATAAAATTGGGAAATCATTAATAATTTAAACGAATTATAAATACAAAAACTTATGAAATTATTCTTGTCCATATATGAAAATGCCAAAAATCTAGAACAACTTTACATTAAAAATGATTTGCGACAAACACATAATCAAAATAAAGACATTATTTTTCTACATTCATATAATAATGGTAACCTCTAATCATTATATCATAGGAGGTGTGTATTCTCTTCTACAAATGCTAAAACAAATAAAATGATCAATCCATAATTCTTGTACACTCACATAATAATTGCAATCTCTAATAATTGTGTCCGAGGAGGTGAGTTTCCTCTTGTGAAAATGTTGAAACAAAGACGATGACCAATCCATATTTTAGTTAAGAAAAATATACACATTGGGAAAATTTAACATACATCATGTGAGAAAAACAATCATGATGCAAAAATTTATATGATGAAGAAATTATATTTATGAACAAAATAAAAATTGAAAGAGTATACAAAGGAAACATTAAAAGAGTATAAAAATAAAACTATACATGTGAGTGAGTTTGAGAATTGAAGATGACAGATTTATTGAACAAAATATGTGATAAAAATAAACACACTGAGGAGAAAATTTAACATACATCATTGACAAAAAACAATTATGATGCAAAAATTTATATGATGAAGAAAATTTTATCTATCAACAAAATAAAAATTGAAAGAGTTTACAATGAAATTAAAATTTGGAAAAGTATATAATATATCTACCAATAAAGACAATAATTAAGAGAATAAAAAATCATTGAGTGAGTTTGAGAGTAGAAGATAATAGATTTGTTGAATAAAATATGTGAAATTTATGTGATGAAGAAATTATATATAACACAAATGAAGAAAAAATTGAAAGAGTATAAAAACAAAATCATACCTGTGAGTTGATTTTGAGAGTTGAAGATGATAAATTTGTTGATCATAATTTGAGAAATAATTTAAAGTATATCTACCGACTACCAAAAAAGACATAAATTAAATGAATAGAAAATCATACATGTGAAATGAAAAATTGAAATAGTATAAAGTATATCTACCAACAAAGATAGTAATTAAAAGAATAGAAAATCATACCTGTGAGTGAGTTTGAGAGTCAAAGATGATAGAATTGTTGAATAAAATATGTGGAATTTATATGATGAAGAAATTATATCTACCACAAATAATTATTTTTTGAAAGAGTATAAAAATGAAATCATACCTCTGAGTTGGTTTGAGAGTTGAAGATCATAAATTTATTGAACACAATTTGAGAAATAATATAAAATATATTTAACAACAAAGACAGAAATTAAAAGAATAGAAAATCATACCTGTGAGAAGAATAGAAAATCATAGTTGTGAGTGAGTTTGAGTTGAAGATGGTAGATATGATGAGAAAGGAAGAGACACCCTAACGAAACGGAAACTAGAACAAATGTGAGAAAAATGCACAACGTTTTGTCCCTCCTTTATTATTTATTTAATAATTTTTTATGTTCTGACTTTTTAAACAAATAACAAATGGTAGTTTTGATCTTGTGTGCAAGGTTGTATAGTAAGAAATAAGGAGCTTTTGGAGGGAAATTTTGCATGAGGTGTTAACATGTATCCCTAGCTAATGTGGTAAGAGTAAATTTTGCTTGAGGTATTGACATGTATCCCTAACTGATGTGGACATGAATTCAAGTTTTGTACAAATAAGTGCACTATGGAAACCCATTTTAGGAATATAAGCTAAAAGTCTTGACTATAGTTTAGTTAGCAATCCAGTTTATGTTGAATTGTAGATTGGATTATGATAATCACATTTTAATAAGATCATTCTTTCATAATAAATGATATTCAATTATATTATTCATTTGCACTTATAAAAGTTATATATCTTACAGTTTTATATTTTGGGATTTGGACGGGCCATGTAAAATTATTGTAAGTTAAGATTTTTTGTATTATTCTACTTCTGTGTTCCGGTTAGAGCGTGGAGAAAGTTTTTGTGAATAAATATTTTCTATTTCAGTATTTCTATTTTGTTTCATTATGGAGTCCGACGGTAACTTTTGTAGTATGAAAATATTTTTATTTTAACAAATTCATTTTATATTCCGAGCGAAACCAGTTTTTAATGTTTGAGAAATTAAAATAAATATATGTTATATTCATTAAACAAGTTTATTGTTATTACAGTAATTACTCAACTTTCATAATGGATCTTTTAGTTTTGAAAATTTTGAACTAGTTTGTCATTATAGAATAAGTGTACAATTTTTTAATTTGAAATTGACTATCATATAATAATTTTGATTAGAAGGAAATATTTTGTATCTACGTATATTGGACTGGCTAGTTAAATGTTGATACAATTAAATAATTAATATAATCCTTTTAGATACAAAAATAGATTTAGAAGGTAAAAGTTTAACATATTATAAAAATATATTAATATATTTTAAAAAAGTTACACAATAAAAAGTTAATTAATATAATTATATGAATTCTTAATATATTACTTTAAAGTATAGCTAAAAAGTCAAATAATAAAGATATTGTAAGAAAAATATTCATATATAATTATATAAATGGAATGAGCATTCTATATAAACAAAATCCGGACCAGATTTTTTATAAACATTAATTGATTTTCCAATAAACATATTGATTTTATTTTTACATTGAATTAGTTTTTATTTTAAAATATTTTTCTTTTTAGTATTTATATATCTATTAAATATTTATTTATTAACCCATCTACCAATATTTTCTGGTAATTTATTAACATAAATTATATACTTCCCAAAAGATTAATCCAAAAATTCATTTACATCACAAAAAAATGATGTGTTAGAAAGTAACACTTTGGAGTAGTTTTGCACCACAATTTTCGGTTCAACATTGCGTACATGATTGGTTGGGATCACCACCATGGTTTGTTGTTAAAATATAGAAAATTTTCTTTATATCCATTTTTGTATTGCATTGATTTTTAAATTAGAGATTTTTAATCAAAAGTTGATAATGGACCGACTAATGCATTAGCATCTCGTCCTCCATACTGGATGGTACCTTCACTAGTTGCTTGTACTATTTTATACTTTATGTTGTTTGATTATTTTATTCATTATGAAAAAAGTAAATTTTTTATTTTGTGTCTGGAAATATTGTATTTTGCTTATATGTAACCCCATAAGAATTAGGAAATTAAGACTACATATGAGTTGAAATTTTATTTACTACTATCTCATTTATCATTATTATATTTTGGTAATGGAGGAGAAGAATATTCATTTAATTTTGTGTTCATTATTTATTTGAGAAAATTAATATTTATTACTGTGATAAAAAATTTAATAAATAAAATATTTAATATTATTATTCATGAAAATGATAATTAATAAATCAAACATTATTTAACTATATAATAATAAATAAAATATTCATTATTAAATCAAAATTAAAGTAAATAAAAAGAGAAGACGAAAAGAAAATACATACATGCATCTTATATCAGAAAGAAAGAGAGAAGTTGTGCAAATTTCAGGTATCCTCTTGAGATTATGTCGTGTTTATCTCTTATGTTTATGTTTACATGTGTTTCAACTAAGGACCCAAATAATCTATTTATAGCTGACAGTGATAAAAAAATATGCTTTTCGTAAGTTTGTTTTCAAAAGTGATTTTGACCGGTTATCTGTGTTATGTCTTATGATTATCTTTGGATTTTATTTCTAAAATATATATTTGAATGGTTCTCTTTCTGGTACATCCATATTTTAATTATTTTTGTTTTTTATTTTTATTTAGTGTGACAAATAGATAACTTTCTTATATCTGATTTATATGACTTTATTTTGTGAGCTTTTTATTAGTTATTTTCATATTTATTTCATTAAATGAAAAGATTTTGACAAATTATTTTTTGAGTTAAATAAAATTAGGTGTTCACATGTATCATACATATTATTTATTATTTATCGTTATTCATATTTGAATTCATTTTTTATTTTCTCTTTCTACATTTTGCACGGCTTCCCCCAAACCAGACGGTCTTCTACATATGTGATCTTTCCATATGAAAACTTTATCTTTTTTCAATTTTTTAATTCATACCAAAATTTTTATTTTGTTCAAATTTTCAATGTTTGTGTTTATAGTTATTTTAAACTAGAAAATAAGGAATGTGAATTGTTAATAAATTAAGTAATTTTATCATGAAATTTAATAGATAAAAATATTAGAAAATAAGGATTAGATAACATCATTGAATATACATCCTATTAAAAACAAACTGTAATTCATTTTATAATTTAAACATCTAAATAATGTGTTTTACCTTCATTGTTTTTTTCAACTTAGCTTTAGTGATTTGGAAAAAATGTTGAATGTGGAATCTATATAACTCTTAATTACATATTAATTGTTAATTTTTATTTTACATAATAATAAAATTATATTTGAAAAACCAGGTCCCATGCAATGCCTATAAAAAACATCAAAATTGGCAATGTTTCCATTAATATTTAAATATAAAGTATCTTTTGAAAGTAAATGTGTATATTAATAAAGAATAGGCAAAATTTTATTTGCCACCTCAATATTTATGTAAGGTGTAATTTACCCTCTAGAGTTTATAAGGGTATATTTATCCCTCTAATGTTTCTCACATGTCTAGATTACCCATTATATTAATATATTATTAAAAGTCAGCAATAAGAAGTTAATTAATATGTTATATGAATTATTAATATATTACTGTAAAGTATAGCTAAAACGTCAAAGAATAAATATATTATATGAATTAATATATTACCGTAAAGTATAGCTAAAAAGTCAAAGAATAAATATATTACAAAAATTTATATTTATTAGTCAAATATTAATATAGCCTCATAAAGTTGTAAAATATTTTGGCTATAAATTGCCTCATGCGTCCCTTGGCTATCACAATAGCATCACAAAAGAAATTAAAAGAATCATAAATATTCAGAATATGATGATGGATAAAAATATGGCCACTCTTTTCAAGTCAATGATAGTTTTGGCCTTATTATCATCAACATCAAATGCAAGTCAAATCAATGAAATATCATGTCTTCAGAGTACACAACTTTTAGTGCCATGCCTTCATGACGCGCAAGGCAGTGGAACACCATCTGATGATTGTTGTTCAGCAATTAGTACAATTAATCAAAGGGCTACTACTACTCCAAATCGAAGGGAAATATGTGAATGTTTCAAACAAATTACGAACGCACTACCTATTAACTGGGATAAATTGAAAGAAGTTCCTAAATTGTGCGGCATCGGTCTACCATTTCCTTTTGTCCCTAATTTTGATTGTAACAGGTAAGTCTTTCTTACTCTTAGGTACATGTTAAGTTTTACTTTATATTAAATTTTAATTTATATCTATTATGTGCAGAGTTGTATAATGATCCCTTCAAAATACACACTTGAAGACAAAGCTTGAACAATATATAATCGATAGCAGGATGAATGAGTTTAATTAAGTTGCAAAGATTTGTAAAAGAAGAGTTTTGGACTATATTTGTCTTACAAGTTAATGAATAAAATAATGGACATAAGTTATCTATTTTTAATTTTTGAATCAAGCTAACAACTAATTAATATATATATATATATATTATATTATATGACCGTAGTATACCTCAATTGATAGATCTAGTACTACATTGCATGGTCACGATTATATTTTGTTTATCACAATTATAAAAAATTGTAAGAGACTAGCTCACGAGCTTACAATTGTGGATGCAATGGAGATTTCCAAAATTGCAATATTACAGCACAATTATAATTATGGTTAGAAATGTAAATATTATCGGCAACAAAAACATGTGATATAACATAATGTTTTTGTGTCCATATATAGAATAAATTAAAAAGCAATAATTGTGATATTATACTTACATTTCGAATATTACCCAATACTTTTGCTTCTCCATTCTTACCTATTATTTGCGTTTATTATGGTAAAGAATGTTAACAAACTTAGTAAATCCTTTATATACTATTGTAGAATTTCCATTTTACTTTTATTTGACTAATTAATGCTATGGATTTCTTTCATGTTGGGTATGAGTAAGTGTTTTGTATACCCATAGAATTGAAGCAATAAGTTTTTTTTATAATAACTTAACTATTGAATTATTCTTTTGCATTGACAACAAAAATTTGTAATTTATTAAGAAATATTTTGTTACTGAAGTTGAATGAGTAATTTCACCCACCTTTAAAATATGGCTCGGTAAGAACATTTATTTTACTTCAAAAGTTGCCTCAATCTATCAAGAGGTTTATATTTATCACTTTGCTCACATTTCTAAGAATAGATTATTTTTTGCTAGCTAACAGTTGTATTGAAATTATATTGAACTTCCATAAAGATGTTAATCTAACTTTTAAAACAAGAAATATGACCTTAAATAAATGTTAACATAATTTCTCCAAATTAAACTCTTTAAATTGTTACTAAAGAGGTTTAGCACAATTGACAAATAGATTATTCCATATTAGTGGGAGGAAAAACTTACATTGATCACATATAACACTTAGAATGAGATAGGAAAAGTCTTTTATTTAATACCACCATATAATTGAGATTACAATTCAACAAATATTTTAGTTTAAAATTGAACTCATAAATGAGTTATAAAGATTAAATTTATGTTATGGTGAAACACTCATCTCTGGTCAAATTCTTTTAATCTCACATTTTAGAATCTGTTGATTTTTTGTTATATTTTTAGGTAGAATATATTTTTATATTTTCCCTTCCAAGATTTGTTTGCTAGTTTTTAGTATGAGATTATCTGTCATTAAAAAAGAAAGGTTTTTTTTTGTTTTATCACAATTCAATATTTATTTCCTATAAGTTATTAGACTTCACAAAAATTAATAAAACCATTTTCACTAGTTTGAGTCCTTAACATCAATTATGACACATCATCAACATGTATTACCCAAATGGTAAACAACCCGATTCTCTTAGGCAAAAATATGAATGTAAGTTTGTGCAAATAAGTTTGAGAGTTTTATTCTCTTAAATTAGTTCCTAAATTTAATTAGGATTTGTAGTATCCAATATAATTTCCATTTAAGGAGGAGTATGGAAGGATATATTATGGTGGGAAGGATGTAACAATGATAAAGGAAATGAGACGAAATATAATTAGATAAGGTTATCACTATAATATCGTGAATTTTCGAGTAATTTTATTAATTATTTATTTTAACAAAAATTAATTTTAGAAATTTATTGGTAATGATTTAGCCTAAACCGTAGTGGAGTGTTAGTCTTGTTTCAGCGATGGTTCGTAGTGGTAGAGATGTTATTCCTATATTACGTGATAACGTAAGATCGGGTCCCACAAGAAGCATTTCTTGAGGAAGGAGATCATGTCTTCATGAGGGTGGTTCCGACAACTGGGATTGGTATAGTGCTTAAAGCCCATAAACTTACCCCTAAATTCATAGGACTATACCAAATCCTTCGAAAAGTTGGACCAATAGCTTACCAAATAGCCTTGCTACCTTTACTATCGAACCTACATAATGTTTTCCATGTAACCCAACTTAGAAAATACATTAGTGACCCGTCGCATATCATCGAACCTGATGCAATCCAGCTAAAGGATAATCTCAATTTTGAAACTATACCCTTGAGGATCGCTGATCGAAATGTGAAGGTGTTGCGAGGCAAGGAGATTGCCCAAGTTAAGGTGATATGAAGCCAAGCAAACAGAGAAGATGCGACTTAGGAGGTCGAGGAGGCCATAAGAGAATCCTATCCTCATATGTTTTATTAAGAAGTACGTTTAATTTTCGAGGACGAAAATCTTATAAGTGGAGGAGGATTGTAACATCGTGAATTTTCATGTAATTTTATTAATTATTTATTTTAACAAATATTAATTTTAGAAATTTATCGGTAATGATTTAGGCTAAACCATAGTTAAGTGTTAGTCTTATTTTGTGAATTCTTATTTTATGGTAAATGTTCGTAATTTTATGTGATGGAAATTGTTTGGACTGCTGTCGGGCCCAAATTCGTCCGAATTCGGCCCAATAATGTTTTTTTGAGTTCCGTAGCTCGAAATCGAATTCCGATTGCGCCATTGGCTTCGAAATATTATTTCGATTCAAGATAGACATTAAGTTGTTCATGACGCATTTCTAAATATTTTTTCACTCCGAATTCGGCATTGCGAAATTCTAACCGTAATAAGAAGATTTTAATATCCAGCCGAGTATTAGCCATCAATACTCAGGCATGGTCTCATCACGAATGTTTTGATGAAGAAGTCACTTCTCACTATCACGAGTGAAACTTGCTGGGCAAGCAAGCAAAAATACTCATATTTTACACTAAACCCCTTAAACCCTCATCTACCCTTTCACCATTTACTCTTGGAAACCCTTGGCTCGCCTCCCTAAATCCGATTCACTTAATTTTAAAAGAGTCACTCTAGATAGAGAACCCTTGGTTTGCCTCTCCAAAATCTGATTCATTGCACCTTAAAAGAGCCATTTAACTTGGAGAACCCTTAGCTCTTCATTTCATTTCTCTATTCTTTATTCATATTTTTCTCAAGAACTCCAAGGTAAGTTCTTAGTTCTTTGTTCCTAATCTCTTAGAAATCTAACCGTTAGTTGTTTAAAGATTTTATTGTGATGTTTATACGCATGTTATGAACGTTTTCAACAGTCAAAATTTTGAATAATCTTCCTAACTGTTGTTTTATCCAATAAATCGAAAAATGGGTTTTTGTGAAGTTAGAAATTGTTGTTTTGAAAGCATGCAATATTGTTGTTCATTGGGGCTATTTTAGTGTTTAAAATATATGCATGTGTTGATTTTGATGAAAAGATATGATGATGAAATCAAGGATGTTTGATTTAAAATGTCGTTTTGATCATGAGATCACTCCCTCTAAAAAGGTGTTGAAATGATCATGAACACGATAGGAATCGTGAACGAGGCTTTCAAGGATAAATGATAGTTCAAGAATATGAATCTTGGACTGGATGGATGAAATTCTTGGATGTTTTTATAATGAATTAAAATAATATCTTTACCTTAGAGTTAGCAGGTAAACGATTTAACTCGCAAATTACTAATTGAGTTTTCTGTATTTAGTTTCGAAGCGTTCAAAGTCGGACAACCTACACATTCATGTAAAGGAGATCAACCGCGCTACAACCCAAGGTGAGGGAGAATACATCGTGATATAGTGGTTTCCGAATGTGACACCCGGATCTCCTAACTACCTCAAAAGTTGGGAGTTATATTTGTTTTTTGTTTTAGAAACCCGTACTTAACCAAATGATTGTGTGTCTGGATTATGTACAGATGATTTCTTAAGCTATATGCTCTAGGATAGATTAAAATATCAAGTATTGTGGTTTCTATCCATGAAGGAACACCACTCGAGAAACTAAAACACCTAGGGAACACCACTCGAGAAACTAAAACGCCTAGGGATCGAAAATAGTGGAGATTTTCGATCCGGTAGCCCAAAAGGGCGAGGAAATAGTCCTGGAAACTGAACTACCCTCGCATGGTCGAGGCAGCCTCGCTTGGGCGAGGGAAAAGTAGTGGATGAGGTCCCCAATTGTCGCTTGGGTGAGCCAGCCTCGCTTGGGCGAAGGCCAGGCAGACGTTTGGCATGTTCTAGGCAGCTTTGTGTGCCCGAGTGACAATACCTCGCCCGAGCGAAACCTAGAGGGTGATTTTAACCAATTTTTGGTGGATTTTTAGTTTGAGCGATAGTCCCCTCGCTTGAGCGAGAACCATGCAAGAAATTGAGTTCGTTTTGATGAAATTATCGCTTGAGCAACAGTCTCTCGCCCGAGCGAGATACATACCATAATGTGACTCTTTTTGACTGATTGATTGCTTACGAAATAACCCTAGCTTGGGTGAGAAGTATATTTAATAATTGGGAGAGATCGTGGCTCGAACGAGGAGCCCAATGCCTAAACCAACAAACTTATATTATTACTTTTGTTCTTACGCCTTATGCGGGCAAGGATTCCGACGATGATGTCGTGAGCAAGGCGATCCTTAAAAAGTAAATGATATTGTGAAGCTAGATCGTCTAACCGTAAGAGGCTTGGCCATGGGTTCGTCTAGGATATTTCAGCGATGGTTCATAGTGGTAGGGATGTTATTCCTATATTACGTAACAACGTAAGATCGGGTCCCACTAGAAGCATTCCTTTGGGAGATGTCTTAGGATGGGCCGGTCGATATAAAAGACTAATTAAAAGATTGAATCGGCTAACTTCGGTTACTATGAATACTCATTATGAATAATGAAGTAGTGGAGAGGAAATTTACTAGAGACGAACGAGCCTCGCGATGTTGAGAGGGACAACGATGGTGGTGATTCGTCAGCAAAGTCTTGAGGGTGAGTCTAGGTGAGACAAGTCCCTTGTATTCCTGGATGAGGTATTCTGTTGGATCGAACAGTTCTCGCAGCGTAAACTACTCGATCCCTGATCACCCTCTTTGCAATCAGGATCAATTAGAGGGATGCCCAGAAAGTGTTTGATACGAAACCGTCATGAAATGGACAGTTCTTTAGAACTGATCGATCATATATCCTTGCAAGGAATAATTTTTGGTGCGTTCAATTCGGCTTGTTATGGGACATGTACTCTTGGTTATTTCCGAATAGTATATGGGGAGGATATTGGTGTAAGGATGTATGAAATAAGCATAACATTCATACATTGAGATCGTGGATATTGATTGTCATGATCCGAGTTATAACATCATTCATCATTGTGCATTACGTCTGTGATCTATATTGTGTATAATATGCGTGTCTATCTAGATGTGATATTATGTGTAATTCCATGCTGTCAATGAATAATATTCATTAGATGTCTTACTCCCTTTTCTTTTCTCTTCTTTCTGCTTGTCTTCGGTTCGCATTCTCGTTCAGATAGACCGTACCACGAGGATTCGGAGCTACCGATTCTCGATGTCCCAAGAGGGGACATGGAGCAGTGACAGACACTGATACACCTACACATGCGCTTGTGCCTTAGAGCTAGAGATGGTTTGTGATGGCTCTACGATGCACTTCCCTTCACATCATGTGAACTTGGAGGCTTCTTTCACCTTACCTGCTCGGAGATTTGCACCTACTGCACCATCCATTCAATATGTGATTCCTCATAGACCCACTACTTCTAGACCATCTACTAGGAGATGGAGTAGAGACGATGTGCCCAATTCCCCACCAGGAAAGAGAGCTACTAGACGGATACTGCCCGATCTTCAGGCAGATGCGGGAGTGGGAAGTAAGTCACAGGGTTCGTCCAATGACTCGGATGAGGAGGAGCTGGAAGCCAAAGAAGAAGACTGTGTGGAGTTAGTCTATATAGAGGACTCCATTGAGGTGGTGAATCTCTACTTCGATTCTGAGACGGAGGAGGACCCTAGTGAGTGTCCTAGCACACCCGCTAACACCGGAGCTAGTCACTAGTGCTCATTTCCATTTCCAGTTGCCCTTGAGGCGGGTATCTGTGTAGGGTATTTTGGATGTTTTGAATAAACCAGACTATTGTATATATTTTCAGTTTGGACCAGGATGTATTTCGCTTTGCTTTTGTATAAACGTTTTCAGTTGTTCTCAATAAAGAATTATTCCACAATATATATATTAAGTAGCTTTCGATTACAACTAGGTAACTATTGTTGTCTTTTTCGCATTTTAGGTTACTTAACGTGATGTCCCGAAATGGAATCAAATGTAAATGAAGGAGTTTTACATTACACAAAAAAAAAACTACCTATTTTTGGGCAATATTGTTGGAGTAATTTTCGGGGAGTTACAATCACTCTATTTTAAAGTAACTTTAAAATAGAACAAAACTTTACATTCCGTTATTTGAGAAGTGAATAGAATGCTAAGATTTATAATTTTACCATTCTTGTAGCACACCTATTGCGAAACTGAAAAACTATATTAGGTAGTCAAGAAATCCCTTATACGAATTAAAACTATTCCTCGAAAATGACCATCAAGCAATGAGATACTAAGAATTATTTAAGGAAAGAACTTGAAATGATTTAAAAGTGAAGGAATGATTCAAAGTGAGTATATACCTGTTGCATGTGTACATTCCTTCATAAATTGAACTGTGGCTTTAGTTCAAAGTGAGTATATTCCTATCTAGAGGTGTCAAAACCGGTAATCCGGTTGGGGCAGTCTGCCAAAGCCCGAAAATTTATAGGGCTTGGATATCATTTTAGACATTTTTTATTGCATCCGAGATTTTTAGTCCGGCCTGGCTATATGAAAACCGGGCTCGGGCCGGGCTTACACGGGCGGGTTCGGGCTATCTGCTTTTCCCTATTTCTTTAATCTTTATTGGAACCTTTGGGTTGATAATAAGCCATAGGTAAAAATTATTTTCCAAAACAACTTATAATAAAAAATAGATAATAAATATTATGTTATGAACATTGAATAAAAAATAGAGTAATGTCTATACCATAAATATTTATAAATTACAATAATGTTATAAAGTTAACATTATATATTTTTCCTATTTTGCATATATCTTTTTAAGCCCAATAAAAAATAATGTATCAAATTAAATTAGAAGACATTAAACCATATAAATTTAAAATTTCCTTTCTTAATTGTGTACCTAGAAGACAACATAATTTTTTCCCATAGAGAACTCTATGCAACCAAATTTAATATAATAGTTCATAATAAAATTGTTGATAAAGAACATACAAAAAGGATAATATTTTGATAGTGTCTAATAGTTTATATATTATAATCAAGTCCAAATTATATTGTGTTATAGAGTGATAGTCCAATAAAGATGAGATATTTAATAAATGAGTTATGTTAAAAATTATATATGTGGACTTCACGTCTCAACTCAAAAACAAGACATTAGATTTATAAGTTTGGTTGTATTGGGCATGTGAAATGTGTTAAAAAAGTTATACATTAATATCAAATTACATATATATATATATATATATATATTAAATAAGTTAAAATTTAAATTATTATTTTTAATATTATGCAGGTCGGCCTGCCACAACCCGTAACCCGCTTAGGGCAGGTTTGGGCTACAATTTGATATGCATAAATTATATCCGGACTTTTTAGCCCGATCCGATTTAGCCCAAACCCGATGTTAGCTAGCTCAAACCCGTCCGGGTAGGCCGTTTTGACACCTCTATTCCTATCTATGTTAAATTGTGGCTTCCATTATGATAAACCCTATTTAATATGATCAATAATTCTAGGCTCAACAGTGGATACACGACTGATCGGAATCGCCAATGTTTTTGTGGCTAAAATATAGAAAACTTTTTTTATTTCCACTTTTGTATTACATTGATCTTGAAATTAGAGATTTACACTCGGTAATTGATTAGAGACCGAATAATGTATTAATATCTCATCTGCCTATACTAGCTACAATCCCGTCACTAATTGCATCCACTATTTTATATTGTATGGTTGTTTGATTATTTTATCCATTTATTTATATATTAAGAAAAAAAAAATTTATTTTTTTCTGTCAAGATTTATTTTATTCTTATATATTCCCATGAGCAATAAAGAATTAATACTATGTATTTCTAGGTTGAAAAACATTTGTTTGTTTCACATATAGTATTTAAAGATTCCAACAGAAGAAGCAATGCTTAATCGTAGTATGTCATCCCCATTTTAAGAGAGTGATAAGTGCCAAAAATACCTAATTTTCATACACATTTCATGGCACTTATCCTTGGATAAATTGAGGAAATCAACTTAATTCAACACTTTTTGGATAAAATATCACAATCTTGTATATATGCTTTGTATATTTCTTTTGTACTGTATTTTGTAGGATTTAGGTAGAAAAGAGAAGATTTTATCAAAGGTTTACAAAGTGCTCAAAATAGGCCAAAATGCTCAACACATAAGCATGACTCATCAAAATTTGGCCTATGTGAAGTCAACATGAAGTTTCTCACTAAGCAGCTTAGCTTTGACCAAACCCATGCCAAGCGTGACTTGGACACCAACCTGGCACGATCAGACCAAAATTACACGGTCAGAACACGGTCAGAACACGGTCAGAACACAAGCTTGACACAAGTCAACCTGCTCAAGCAGAAAGCTTAGTGGAGCACCTAGACCGCCCAGCGTGGAACCACACACTTGAGCAAGTCAGCAAGCACCATTCCACATCACCACCAGCATGGTCAGAGCTACTCAAGCAGGCAGCTCAGCGGTGCCACATAGGTGCTTAGCGGTATGCACCCAGCAACTTGGTCAAGTTGACTTAGCCACCAAGTAACTGTGACATCATGCATGACCTCACTCCAAGTAGCCTCCATAGGCTTTTCAAAGGTAGCTCACAATAGCTGAGCCAAGTAGCCCACCATAGCTTCGATGATTCAGCTCAAGCAGGTGACTAAGCTACTTGGCCAAGTGACCAAACCCATGCTGAAGGGTTTGGTTAGCAGCTTGGTGGTGGAAACAAGCAGCTTGGCAGGGTCCAGGAAGGCCTATATAAAGGATACACCTCAAAGGCAAAAACACATTCCATTCTCCATTCTAACATCCACTCCTATATTCACACACTTGAACCGAATTCTTCTCTTCTTCTTCTTGTAATTTTCTTGGAGAATTTCAACTCCAAAGAAGTTTAGGTAAGTGTAGTTTTTAGTTTTTCTTTCTTAATTCAAGAGGAGAAAGGAGATGTCAAATGAGATGCAAAAACATAATTTTGTAATCTCATTTGGGACCAAAAGCATCTCATGCATGGATAGATGGCTCATGCTCCTCAAATTGACTTGGATTATGGTGTAATTTCTTCTCTTTAATTTATCATCTTTTGAAATCAATGCATTCAAGTTATTACTTTTTGGTTAAGTACTGATTCTTTATGTAGTTCTTAATGCGGTTTTAGCTTGATCACCTAAAACTTGATTTGAAGATCCAAAATGTTTCTTCTTACATCCATTTCATCCATCCGGTCCAACATCACGTGTTCTTAACCATCCTTTTTCATCGAAAGTCCGTTCACGATTTCCATTCATTTTAAACATACGTTTTTTTAGTAAAACTACGTATTCCGATTTAGGACGTTCTTTGATAATCTTACCACTTTAAAGTTTCATGAGACCTTCATGTACTCATAAACCTCAACATCCTTTTTAACACAGATTTCTATTTTTCCAACTTGTTCCAAGTCATGGTTTAAGGCTAAAAACAAATAGAAATACATACATTCTTATTTTTTCAAAACAGTTCCTAAAGGTTCCTTTGATTTTATCATCATCCCCTTTGGCTAAAACAACAAAAAGTATGTAATACAACATTATAACAACTCCATGAACACAAGTTGTTCATGGTTTCACTAAAATATTTTCATGAGTTCAAGAACAACACCATTTTCGGTTTTGAAGAGAAAATGAGTTAGAAAGCGTTTTAGAAAATTTCAACGGTTGAATATGTTCTTGACATACTCATGAACAACATACTTAAATCTCATCAACATCCATTGGTTGAATGTTGAAAGATCAAGGTTTGAAGATGGAAGAAGAAAGGAGAAAA
>NC_032009.1:27217288-27219179 GCF_001865875.1 Lupinus angustifolius
AAATTAGCAAATTATGTCTTTTAATCCATCTTTTCTAGCGATATGCCCATCCTAAGACATCTCCCATCAGGAATGCTTCTAGTGGGTCCCAATCTTAACATATAAAAAAAATAGAATAATTTCGGCACCACTATGAACCATCGTTGAATTATCCTAGACAGCTCGATCTCAAGCCAAGCCTCTTACGGTCAGACGATCTCGCTGCATGGGCACAACATAATACTGCTCAGCACCATTGCGAACCATCGCTGAATCAACCTGGACGACTCCTCTAGCCAAGCCTCTTATGGTCAAACGATCTCGCTGTGTGGGCATAATATCACACCCCTGGGCCTCGCCTTTAACAAAGCAATTCCTTACTTTTATTATGTTCAAGAATTTCATATAGTTATTTACCTTTACAAATTCTTGATGGCAAACATGTCATTAGGCTCTCATATATATGAGAGTTATCATTCAGACGACTTAAAAAGAATTCATGTCTGTATGGAGCCCTCTCGCTCAAGCGAGAGCTGTCTCGCTCAAGCGAGGGCACATCCATTTTTGAGGCATTTGTGGCTTAAGCGAGAGATGTCTCGCTTAAGCGAGAAAACAATCAGTTCTCTTGGTGCCTATTTTAGCTCAAGCGAGAGTTGTCTCGCCACGAACTAAAACACTTGTTTTCTCTAGACACTTCTCGCTCAAGCGAAAGTTGTCTTTCTCAAGCGAGAAGAGCCTGAATATCATTTTAATTAATTTTCTCAAGGAAAATATTTCTCATTCATATCACATGTTTTTAAACCTTGAATTTAACAATTATCATATACATATCATTGCCATCATAATCATTCAAACATTATAATTCAAGAGTAAACATGGTATTTGCATATATAAACATAACATAAATTGGTATAAGAAATATTGCTATACTTAATCCAAACAAACATGCAATTGATTAAGTACAAGATTTCTTAATACCCAAGGCAACTCCAAACTTGTGAGGGAGTTTGGAGGTCTTGATGCATATTCAGACACCACTATGTCACCATGTTTTCTCCCTCACCTGAGTGTATCGGGTTGCTAGGTTCTTTATTTGTAGGTGAACTTACTTGATCTGATCTCCTCTCGAACTCTTCATTATAACGATAATTATTATACTTACGAAATAAATTTTTATGCGAAGATAAAACTTCCGATTTAAAATGAATATTTAATTGTTTTCGTCCATCCGATTCAAGGTTGAATATCCTTGAATCATCATTTGTCATTAAAAGTCTTACAATCAAATAACACTTTCTAAAGTAAGATTTTCTATAAAACTTATACCGGAATTATGTCATAATCTATGGATATACACCAGGCTAGTTCCCAGGAAAGAGAGGCGGGTTGTAAAGACACCCTTAAATACCATGTCTTTCCTTAGACAGTGTTAGGTATCAGTGGTTAAAATACACCTAGAAGGGGGGAGGGGTTGAAAAGGTGTAGCGGTTAGAATATCCGCTTTTCAAAAATCAACACTTAATGCTGAATTACCCCAATTTAATCGATTAAAGGAATGAAGATAATCGATTAACGCAATTGACTTAATCGATTAAAACAGAACAGCAAGCTCAGACAGATTCAGTTTCTTGCACGACAATTAACCGATATTGAAATGAATACACAGAGCATACAATTTTATCAGAGTATGAACAATATAGCACAGATACAGAATATAGAAATTAATTCTACTATACAAGTTAACCGGTTAAATGCAATAAAGAGAGAAAGAGAGAGAGAAAAAATCCTGCAACACGATTTTTATCCTGGTTCGTTTGCGTGTCCACTTGCGAACTACATCCAGGCCTCCCGGCTGATCTGGGAGATTTTCTTCACTATAATTGAATCAATGTTTTTACAAGCACGTCTTCCA
>NC_032009.1:27219279-27219970 GCF_001865875.1 Lupinus angustifolius
TTAGCATAGAAAGCAATGTAGTGCAATAACAGGTTTGATACATGCACCATAAAATCTCATATGATCAAGAACCATTCACATAACCAAATAAGCTATTTGAAATAATTAAAACACAAAAGTAATGGCATAGCAAAAAGAGTTAAAGTAGTCAGCAACTATTACAAACCATAATATGTCAAGCAAAGACAGATAAAGAGACACGAATAAGTCCTGAAAACAAAAACAGCAACTAAATCCATAAAGTGCCATAAAGAAGAAATAAACCCAAGGGTAAGATGTCCTAGGTCTAAAGTCTTCTAAACTATGGTTGAGGTGGAGGATGGTCAATCTGATCATCAGGAATAGCAATGTTCTAGTCACCCCTGATAAGCACAGATAACTTCTGAAATTCTGAACAAAACATAGCATTTTGAGCTTCAGTAGTAGATTGAATCATATTCCTCAACGCCTAAAATTGGTTGTCTGAATAGGCAGTTTGACGCTCTTCATACTGTTCCATTCCTGCAAAGTATGAGTCTTTCAACCCTTGAAAGTGAAGATCTACGGTTGTTGAGCCGTTGCTCCATAGCTTCCATCTGAGCTAAACCGAAAGCAGAGTCCTGTGGTGCTGTCCTAGAAGGCTCACCCTGATTTGTAGCATTCTGATCACCCATGCCACCCTGGTTATCATCATCGGACAAACCCAGATCAA
>NC_032009.1:27220070-27220367 GCF_001865875.1 Lupinus angustifolius
GACTCCCTGAGCCTCCATATCATGCGAGAAACTAAAGTTTTGTTCTGCCAACCAGGTTAAATCGACATACCTTACGTAAGTGGGTTTGCGACCTTGGAATTTTGCCAAACGGGTTTCTTGCAAGATGAGTGAGTAATATGCGTCACCTCGGTCCTGAGTGGATGATAAGCCGGCTTCCGTTCTTCGTACACGGTTGGCTGTAGTTTTGACCCTTTTTGTGCGACCTTGCTCCATTGTTTTTGTTGAACCCGAATTGATGTTGAATGAGCAGAGAAGGATTTAGGCAAACTTAACCTA
>NC_032009.1:27220467-27220751 GCF_001865875.1 Lupinus angustifolius
CTCATGATTATCTTCGTGTGTGCTTGAATTCCCATCGTTGTCAAATCTAGCCATCAAACATAGCTTTGCTGACTCCTCTTCACTAGAGGTGCTTGATGTCGTTTCCTCCTCAGGTACATCCTATACGATGTAAGCTTTCTTAGACTTGAATTCCCTGCGAGTCCTATTTTCTGAATCAACCTTTTTCAGATAGGTTGGACACTGAAATCGCATGTGTCCTACTTTTCCGCACTCGTGGCAAGTGAAGCGATCTTTGTTGTTCTTGCCTTTGTTTGTTGATTCCT
>NC_032009.1:27220851-27221238 GCF_001865875.1 Lupinus angustifolius
CCGGTCTGAATCCTCATGCATCGTCAAGCGACCCAATTCCATTTCGTGCTCTTGAAGCTTTCCAAATAATGTAGCTAGAGGCATAGAGTCCAACTCTTTGGATTCCACAATTACAGTTACTTTTGTTTGCCATTTCCTGTCAAGACAACGTAAAACTTTATTAGTTAATTCTCCTCTGGCAAAAGATTTATCTAGAGTAACTAAATGATTTACGATATGAGTAAATCGCTTTTGCATATCACTGGCAAGTTTGCATGTCCACTGGCGAAATAACTCATACTCGTGGGTCAGCGCATTTAATCTAGCGCGCTTGACTTCGCTAGTGCCTTCGTGAGTCACTTGTAAAGTGTCCCACATTTCTTTTGCATTTTGGCACTACGAGACCCT
>NC_032009.1:27221338-27230597 GCF_001865875.1 Lupinus angustifolius
TATGCTCTAACTCTCTAAGAAATGCAACATGCAAGTTATGACAGCAGTTCTGAAAACGCAGTTTATAAAGAATCAGTTTTGCAACCCAGCTAATCGATTAAAGCCTTAGTTAATCGATTAACATTGTTTAAAAACATAACTGATTCTGTTTTCCAAGTTTTTCAGTTTCAACAGCTTTTCAAAAAGTTAGGTTAATCGATTAACTTATGCCTTAATCGATTAACATCATATTTTCATATGTATTTTCAATTACAATAACTCAAATATGTTATGCACTTGATTCATACATGTTTAACACTAAGTTTATGCCTAGGATGCACATATACATGTATTTATGTGATGCATGAACATATTATAAATGACATATCTCAAATATGAAATGATTTAAAGATTTATGCATATGAGACATGTGTTAAGGTGACCTAAGCCTTAGACTCAACCTAAACTAGTCTCTAGTCTAAGTCTAGTACCAATCAAAAGACTTAAGCATGTTGATTTGTTGATGATCTTCAATCTCTTATTAGCACAAGTTGTCCTCATCAAAACCATGACATATAATGAGAGGCTTTCCAAAGTCATCCTCTTGACATGCGCACTTTCAGACAGAACCTTTCTAGAACAGAACCTTTGTAGACATGTATTCCCACTTCATTACATTTTTCCGATAGTTCATAAATATTATTTTCTGTAAGTAATACATTTTTACTAAAACTAACCTTTTAAAATAAGATCATTAAGCTAGACTTATCATTTTTAAATTAAGTCAATTTAAACAAAATCAATACTTTTTAAGTAAATCTTACCATTTTAAAGTAAGTTCACTTAACTAAGATTCAACATTTTTAAATCATTTTACCATCTAAGACTTCATAACACTTTAAGTTTATAAAGTCAAGACTTTTAGGTAAATCTCATTATTCCAGGTATACTACTGAAACAAATTTTCATGAACATTTGAACACCTCCTAATGTTTTAGGAAAAAAACCTCAAGGGTTAGTAAGTGTTATTTTCATAATCATGAAAAAGAATGACTCTTAATTTAATATTTTACACTAAACATCTTTTAGTTATTCATACCACTTTAAAGTAACTCAACTAAAATAAATACAACAATTTTTTATGAACATCTTAACAATTTTGGAAAAACCTCAAGGGTTAGTAAGTGTTAATTTCATATTCATGAAAATAAATCCTAAGGTAAGACTTTCTACTACTTTAATATCCAAAACTTCATAACACTTTAAGTTTATGAAGTCAAGACTTTAATAAATAGTCTTTTATCCCAAATAATTATTTCAACTTGGAAATAGAAGAGTAAAATATGCTAAACCACTTTTAAAAGATAATACTTTCTAAAAATGAAATATTTTCAACAACAACTAATCAACATCATAGACTTTCAAGAATAAAATACAAACTTTTTCCTAAACACATTAAAGGTTCCTTTGATGTTAAAATCATCACCTTTAAACATATTCAAATACTAACAATAATTTATAATATTTCCAAACAAATAACTCATCTAACCTTGCCCAAAGATATATTTTTTCCATCTAAGAACAATGAAGAAATTTCAAGATTTACAAAAGTCAAAAACTACATAAAGGTTCATATGATTTTATTATCATCCCCTTTAGTTATGTCTTCATAAAATACTTGAAGAACAAATATAAACTCGACTCTATGAACAACATAATAAAATCTCATAACTTTATATGATGTATGAGAAGAAGATGAAGAAGAGAAAATAAAAGACTACCTTAGTTTGTATATTGAATTTAGTGTAAAAATGAGAGAATGGGGTGAAGTATTTATAGGAGAGCCTCACCCTCATCTAATCAGAAAATTTAATGCAAAGTAAGTAGATTTAGACTAGCATAGGTAATGTGTCTAATGGTGGTGGAGTGAGAGGATTTGTTGAGTGATTTAGGGGCTTTTGGAAGCTTTTGCATTACTTGTGTAACAAGTAAGTGGCTCATGAAATGATGACTTCCAACTTTATTGATATGATGTAATTTCCCGATAAACGTCATGTCCAAACAATTTCGGATAATTTCATCCGGAAATATACAATCTCCCGATTTAAGACATTTGCCTGAAACGTCGAAACTTGAATTTCAAGGTGAAAAATATCTAGAGATGAGTTACAGACAAACGTGGTGTCTATTTTGACTAGAAATAATATTTCTTAGCCAACAGAGAAATCAGAATTCGATTCTGAGTTACGGAATGCAAAAACAGGGTGAAAACTCGACAAAACGACCCAAAATCGTCTCAGAAACTTTTATTCTCCAAAAATCTTGAAAAACGAGGGCAAGCAAGAAAATCATAATACAAGACTCAAACTCAACTGAGGTTTAGCCTAAAATATTACTGATTAATTTCTATAATTAATCCATTAATTCTAATTACTTAATTAAAAGTGCTCTAAAAAACACGATGTTACATTTCTCACTCTTACATACACATTAAACATTACATTATAGTATATTTAAAATTTATATTAGCTTAAAATTTCAATTTGCATGTATTATGTGCATGATTACATATTGATGCCTTCAAGATACAGACTAGAAGAAAAAGTTCAACAATATATATTCAAAAGCCATATGAATAAGTTTAGCAGTATGAATAAGTTTGAGTTGCAAAGGTTTGTATAAGAAGAGTTTCGAGCTATATATGTCTTGCAAGGTAATGAATAAAATAATGAAAACAAGTTATATATTTTTAATTTTTGTATCTAGCTAACAACTAGTATATATACTCTCCTATCTTGAATGCATTAAGATATAAGTATATTTAAATAATAATTTTTTAATTGAAGCTTAAATAGGAAATACATGATAGAATGTTGAATTAGAAAACTCCATGTATATCCAAAAAGTTAATAAATTTATATTTATTAGTCATGTAGTAATATAACCTCCTAAAGTTGTAAAACATTTGGGCTATAACTTGCGGCATGCATCCAATGGCGAATAACAATATCATCGCAAGAGAAATTAAAATAAACATAGATATTCAAAACATGATGATGGAGAAAATAATTGCCGATCTTTTCCTGTCCTGAGGCCACACTACTTTTATTGCCTTGCGTTCTATTTTTGCAAGCTACCGACGATCAAAAACCATCTGATTCTTGTTGTTCAACAGCTAGTACAATTGCCTAAAGGGCTACAAGTACTCAAAATCGAAAGGATTTATGTGTGTTTCAAACAAGCTGCTAGTGGAATAGGTCTTAACCCTGACCATTTGAAACAACTTCCTCAACTGTGCAACATCACTATATCATTTCCTCTTGAACCTAATATTGACTGTAACACGTAAGTCTTTCTCACTCTTACATACACATTAAATATGACATTATAGTATATTTAAAATTTATATTAGCTTAAAATTTCAATTTGCATCTATTATGTGCAGTATTACATATTGATGCCTTCAAGATACAGGCTAGTAGAAAAAGCTCCAACAATATATATTCAAAAGCCATATGAATAAGTTTAGTAATGTGAATAAGTTTGAGTTGCAAAGGTTTATATAAGAAGAGTTTCGAGCTATATATATCTTGCAAGGTAATGAATAAAATAACAGAAACAAGTTATCTATTTTTTTATTTTTGAATCTATCTAACAACTAATATATATACTCTCCTATCTTGAATGCAATACCAAATAAAAACGAATTATGTACAAAGTGTGACCCTAGTATACCTCAATTCATAGATCTGGTTCTAAATTATGATTGTGTTGATCACAATTGCGAAAAATTGAGACATAATATGGCTGACGAGCCCACAATTGCATGTGCATTGCAGTTGTGGAGACTTCCAAAATTGCAATACTGCATCCAAATTATAATTATGAAGAACAAATTTAAATATTATCATCCTATTATATTCAATAAATTTGAAAAGAAATTATTGTGATATTATTATATTTACATTTCCAATACTACACAATGGTTTTGCTACTTGACTCTGGTCTGTACTTTGTGTTTTTTTATGGTAAACAATGTTAACAAACTTCATTAAATCCTATAAATACTATTCTAAATTTTCAAATTTAAATTTACTTGACTAATTAATGTTATGAATTTCTTTCATGTGGGTATGAGTAAGTTTTTTTTGTACCAATAGAATGGAAGCGTTAAGTATTTTTTATTATAACTTAACTACTGAATTGTTCCTTTACACTGACAAGAAGAATTTGTAATCTATTATTAAGAAACATGGAAACAAAAATATTCATCTCGGTACCAATATAGCATGGTATATATGGTTTAAACTTTTTAACTAAGAAATATTTTGTTACTAAAGTTGAATGCATAATTTTAAAACAAGTTGATAGACTTGACAAAGAACTAAATGGCAAAGAACTTGATTATCTTAAGCAAACATATGAATGCAAGTTTTGTGAACACAAGTGTCGAGAGAGAGTAGTTTCCTTAAATGAGTTCCCAAATTTTAGTAGGATTAGTATTGTCCCATATCATTTCCATATCCAGAGGAGTATGCTTGAGTATATTGGGGTGGGAAAAACATGATAATGATGAACGGAATGTGATAAAATAGAATAAGATAAAGTTATCACTCTATTTTAAACATATTGCCACGCCTGGGAGACCCATCCTCGTTTGGGCGAGCCAGACACGCCTGGCCACTGGACCAGCCATGCTTGGGTGAGGGCCAGGCAACATGCTTGCCTGTTCTGGGCGGTTTTGGCACCCGAGCAACATTCCCTCGTATGGGCGAGACCCATAGGGTGATTTTGACCAGTTTTTGGTGGATTTTTTGCTTGAGGGACAGTCCCTTCACTTGAGTGACAGTCTTTTGCTTGAGCGATAGACAAACAATATTTTTGATTGTTTTGATTGATTTATTGCTTAGGCAATAGCCCTAGCTTGACTGTGAAGTGTATTTACACTTGGGGAAGACCGTGGCTCAGAGGATTGAGTCTGGTGCCCAAATTGACAAACATATACTGTTACTTTTGTTCTTGTGCCTTATGTGGGAAATGATTCTGGCGAGGATGTTGTGAGCAAGACTATGCCTAAAAAGGATTACATGATACCATGCAGTGAGGTCGTCTGACCATAAGAGGCTTGGCCATGTGAGCGTCCAGGGTAAGTCAACGATGGTTCGTAGTGGTAGAAATATTATTCCTATATTACGTGATAACCTAAGATCGATTCCCACAAGAATCATTCCTTTGGGAGATGTATTAGGATGGGTCGATCGATATAAAAGAATAATTAAAATATTTAATCGGCTAACTTCTGTTAGTATGCATACTCATTATGAATAAAGAAGTAGTGGAGAGGAAATTTATGGGAGACGAACGAGCCCCGTGATGTTGAGAGGGATGGCGATGGTGGTGATTCGTCAGCAAAGTCTTGAGGGAGAGTCTAGGTGAGACGAGTCTCTTGTATTCCTAGATGGGGTATTCTGTTGGATCAGACAGTTCTCACAACGCAAACTAGACGATCTCTCACAACCCCTATTTGCAATTAGTATCAATGAGAGGGATGCCCATAAAGTTTTTGATACGACACCATGCTGAAATGGACAGTTCTTTGGAACCGATCGATCATATATCCTTTCGAGGAATGTATTTTTGGTGCGATCACATCGGCTTGTTATGGTACATATACTCTTGGTTATCTCCGAATAGTATATTGGGAGGATATTGGTTTAAAGATGGATGAAATAAGCATATCATGCATGCATTCGAGTTATAACACAATTTCATCAGTGTGAATTATGTATGTGATCTATATTGTGTATATCATGCGTGTATGTCTGAATGTGATATTCCGTGTAATCCCATGCTGTCAATGAATAATATTCATGACATGTCTTACTCTCTCTTCTTTTATTTTCTTTCTGCTTGTCATTGGTTCGTTTTCTCGTTCAGATGGATCATACCATGAGGATTTGAAGCTATCGATTCTCGATGTCACAGGAGGGGACATGGAGTAGTGATGGACATAGATATACCTACACAAGCCCTTGTGCCTTAGAGCTAGAGATGGTTTGTGATGGCTCTATGATGCGCTTCCCTTCACAACATGCAGACTTGGAGGCTTCTTTCAACTTACCTGCTAGTATACTTGCACCTACTGCGCCATCCATTCAGTCTGTGATTCCTCACGGACCCACTGATGTTGGACCATCTACTAAGAGACGGAGTAGAGACGATGTGCCCGATTCCCCATTGGAGAAGAGAGCTACTATACAGATGCTGCCCGATCTTCAAGTAGATGTGGGAGTAGGAAGAAAGTCATAGGATTCGTCCAACAACCTGGAAGAAGAGCTGGAAGCCGAAAAGGAAGACTGTGTGGAGTTGGCCTGTATAGAGGACTCCATTGAGGTGGTGGACCTCTATTTTGATTTTGGGATGGAGGAGGATCCCAGCAAGTGTCCTAGTATACCCGCTAACCCCGGAGCTACTCAATAGTGGTCATTTTCATTTCTAGATGCCCTTGAGGCGGGTATTTGTGTAGGGTATTTTGGTTGTTTTGAATAAACTAGACTATTGTATATATTTTTAGTTTGGACAAGGATGTATTAAATAAAGGATCATTCCACAAATTGTTGTTGTCTTTTCTACATTTTAGGTTACTAAATGTGATGTCCCGAAAAGGAATTAAATGTAAATGAAGAGTTTTACATTACACAAAAAAACAATTACCCATTTTTGGGCAATATTGTTGAAGAAATTTTCGGGGCGTTACACCAAGCTTCTATGTGCCACCACTGACTTGCCTGCTTGAGCAGCTTTGACCATGCCTGATGTTGATGTCGCTTGGTGCTTGCTGATCTGGCCAAGTGTGTGGTTCCAAGCTGGGCGCTCTAGGTGCCATGGTAAGCTGCTCAATTACCACTTAGCGTGTGCCATGCGTGTGGTGGCTCATGCCAAGCTTGTGTTATGACTGTGCCTAGTTGAGTCTAACAGTGCCAGGTTGAGTCTGATCGTGCTGGTTGGACTCTGACCGTGCCAAGTTGGTGGTCAGGTCACGCTGGGTGTGAATTTGGTCCGAGCTAAGCTTCTTAGTGAGCAACTTTATTTTGACTTCATGCTTTCCACATAGGCTATGTTTTGTTGAGTCATGCTTAAGGCTAAGCACACAGCTTGCCACACCAAGCTTAAGCATATCATATATGGATTTTTTGGCCTATTTTGAGCACTTTGCTTGCACTTAAATGTTTCATCTCTTTTCTACCTAAATCCTACAAAATAAAGAAGAAAAAAAATACACAAAGCATATATACAAGATTATGATATTTTATCCAAAAAGTCACTACAACAAATTTTGTATTTAGTGGTGGTTTTTTATGCAATTAGCGGAGGTTTGTAACCTCCACAATATAACTGGCGGAGGTTTCATAAACCTCCACAGTTATGACTTCTAGAAGTGTTTTGCAGAAGTTTTAAAAAACTTCTGGTATCTATACATTTGTAGAGGTTTATTTGTGGAAGTTTTTAACCTCCACTATTTGAGGAGGTCTTTGTAATGTTTAGCACGGAGGCTTTAAACCTCCACATCTCAAAATAACATATAGAGACATGCTCGAAGAGATAATAATTATATATTTGTAGATGATTTCAACCTCAATTTAATTTCATAATTTTGACAATTTTAATCTCATCAATTTTAATTTAAATATAAAATCTAAATACAAATGTTCTAAGCGATGATAAATTTTCATTGCAAATAATCAAGGTAGAATTTCATTGCCAACTTGTCTAATTAATGTTATAAATTTCTTTCATGTGGGGTATGAGTAAGTTTTTTTTGTACCAATAGAGTGGAATTGTTAACTATTTTTTATTATAACTTAACTACTGAATTGTTCTTTTACACTGACAAGAAGAACTTGTAATCTATTACTAAGAAACATGGAAAGAAAAATATTCAACTTGGTACCAATATTGCATGGTATATATGGTTTAAACTTTTTAATTAAGAAAGATTTTCTTACTAAAGTTGAATGAGTAATTTCACTCACCTTCAAAATATGGTTTAGTAAGAATGTTTATTTTACTTCAAAAGTTACCTCAATCTATCTTGAGGTTTATGTTATCACTATGGATACATTTCCAAGAAGTGATTATTTTTTGCTAGCCAACAGTGGTATTGAAATTATATTGACCTAAAATAAAGATGTTAATCTAACTTTTTAAACCACAAATATTGTAACACCTTAAATTTTCTATGCATGTTTTATTAATTATTTATTTTATCAACGATTAATTTTAGAAATTAATCGGTATGGATTTAGGCTAAACCATAGTTGTGTGTTAGTCTTGTTTTGTGATTTTATATTTAATGGTAAATTTTCGTAATTTTATGTGATGAAAGGTTTTTGAGCTATTGTCGGGCCCAAATTCGCGTAAATTCGGTCCAATAACGTGTTTTTGAGTTCCGCAACTCGGAATCAAATTCCGATTTCACCATTGGTTTCAAAATAATATTGCGAGTCAAGATAGACATCAAGTTGGTTCAGAACGCATTTCTAAATATTTTTCACTCCGAATTCCGTGTTTCAAAGTTCTAATCGTAAACTGAAATCGGGAGATTTTTATTATCCGACCAGGTATTAGTTGAAAAGATCACATCACTTTCATGTAAGAGGCTTGCTTGTTAAACAAGTTGAAATACATATTCTCTTACACAAAATCTCTAAAATCACTTACATATCTCTTACACAAACTACTTTTTGACAAACCATTGACTTTTTCCCCCCAAATCTGATTTCTCTTTTTAAGGAGCCAAACCCTAGCTAAGAGAATACCTTGGCATTTTCAAACTCTTCTTCACTTTGCATTCTCGAAGAACTCTCAAGGTAGTTCTTCATGGTTTTTCCATTTGATTTCTTCATCTCTTAAGATCTAACCATTAGATGTTTATGAAATTTTAGTATAATGTTGATACATATGTTATGAACATTTTCAACTGTTGAAATGTTCTAAATATTTTACTAACTCTTTTTATGTTTAAAAATCCAAATAGATATTTTCTTGAACTTAGAAAGTTATTTTGAAACCATGAACTCTTTGTGTTCATGGGGCTGTTTTTTAATGTTTAGAAAGTTATATGTTTGTTGGTATTTGAACATGGTTAAAGGTGATGGTTGTATATCAAAGGAACCTTTAAGGAGTTTTCCACTTGTTTTTGGCTTGAAAAACCATAGCCTTGGACAAGTTTAGAATATTATATTTTTAATGTTGAAGTTTGATTTTGTTTCAAAGGGGG
>NC_032009.1:27230697-27238524 GCF_001865875.1 Lupinus angustifolius
ACTTACTTTAAAGTGGTAAGATCAACTTGGGAGATATGGATTTAAAAGTGTAGAATTGGATTAAGAAACTTACCTTAAAATGGGGAAGTATGGCTTACAAAGTCTCCATGAAAATATAAATCTATTAGGTGATAAAAGTGTAAACTTTATTAAAAACTTATCTTGGAAAATGTTGGATATCGGGAACAAGACTTTTGATGATAAAGGATGGTTCAAAAATATGAATCTTGGACCGGATGCATGAAAGTCTTTGAGGTCATGAAATGGATTAAAGTGTTAAACCATGTTTTTACTTCAGGATTATCATGTAAAATTTATTCGCAAATCACTAAATTGTTTTGTGTGTTTAGTTTCAAAGCTGCCGAAGCTGGACGATCAACCCACTCTCTCATAAAGGAAATTGACCACGCAACAACCTAAGGTTAGAGAGAATGCATCTTGACATAGTGGTGTCTGATTATGACACCGGATCTCCTAAACTATCTCAAAAGTTTGGAGTTATATTTGTGTATTAAGAAAACCCGTACTTAATCAAATATTTTTGTGCATGGATTTTGTATGGATACTTTCTTAAGTTGTATGCTTAGGATAGCTTAAAAACAAGTATTGTCGTAGTTATCCATGAAGGCACACTACTCGAGAAACTAAAATGCATAGGGATAAAAACAACGGAGAGTTTCGACTCGGTAGCCCAAAAGGGCAAGAAAAATGGTCATAGGAACTGGAAAACTTCGCCAAGGCGAGCCAGCCTCGCCGGGGCGAGGGAGAGGCATGAAATGAGGCCCAAGTTGGCGCCTGGCGAGCAACCCCTCGCCCGGGCGAGCCAGCCTCGCTTGGGCGAGGGCCAGAGGGCCCGTTTTGGTATATATGGTTTAAACTTTTTAATTAAGAAGGATTTTGTTACTAAAGTTGAATGCGTAATTTAACTCACCTTCAAAATATGGCTAAGTAAGAATATTTATTTTACTTCAAAAGTTACCTAAATCTATCTTGAGGGTTATGTTATCACTATTGATACATTTCCAACAAGTGATTATTTTTTGCTAGCCAACAGTGGTATTGAAATTATATTTACCTACAATAAAGATTTTAATCTAACTTTTTAAACAACAAATATGACCTTAAAAGGACGTGAGCATAATTTCTCCAAACTAAAGTGTTTAAATTGTTAATGGAGAGGTTTAGCACAATTGGTAAATAGATGCATTTCATACTACCGGTTATTTCATATTGTTTATATGGAGAAGAAAATTTTAATTTGGGAACAAAAACTCACTTTTATCAATTATATATATATACCCTTAGGATGAGACATAAAGAGTCTTTTATTTGATACCACGATAGAATTGACATTAACATTAAACAAATATTTTAGTTTAAAATTGAACTCATAAGTGAGTTATGAAGATTAAATTTAAGTTATGGTGAAACACTAATATCGAGTCCAAACTCTTTAAATCCCCCATTTTAGAGTCTATTGATTTTTTTTTATATTTTTTGGGTAGAAATTATTTTTAATATTTTTTCGTATAAGATTTGTTGGCACTTTTTAGTGTGCCATTATTTTCCATTTTTTTGAGTCTGTTTTGATGAGTTCGTCGCTTGAGCAACAATTTCTTGCTTGAACGAGAGATATACAATAATTTCGATTGTTTCTGATTGTTTGATTGCTTAGGCAATATCCCTAGCTTGGGTGTGAAGTGTATTTACACTTGAGAAAGACTATGACTCAGATGATTGGGTCTGGTGCCCAAAATCAACAAACTTATACAAGTACCTTTGTTCTTTCACCTATTTAGGGCAAGATTTCTGACTCTGATGTCGTGATTAGGGCAATGCCCAAAAAGGATTACATGATACCATGCAGCGAGGTCGTCTGATCGTAAAAGGGTTGGCCAGGTGGTCGTCCAGGATATTCAACGATGGTTCGTAGTGATAAGGATGTTATTCCTCAATTACGTGATGACGTAAGATCGGGTCCCACATTAAGCATTCCTTTGGGAGATGTCTTAGGTTGGGCCGATCATATAAAAGAATGATTAAAAGATTTAATTGGCTAACCTCGGTTAGTGTGATGAGGTATTCTGTTGGATCGGAAAGTTCTCACAGCGCAAACTAGACGATCTCTCACAACTCCTCCTTGCAATTAGGATCGATGAGAGGGATGCCCATAAAGTGTTTGATATGACACCATCCTGAAATGGACAGTTCTGTTGGAAAAGACTGATCATATATCCTTGCGAGGAATAATTTTGGTGCGTTCAAATCAGCTTGTTATGTACTCTTGGTTATTTCCGAATAGTATATTGGGAGGATATTGGTGAAAGGATGGATGAAACAAGCATAACTTTCATACATTGTGATTGTGGACTTTGATCCTCATAATCTGAGATTATAACATCATTCATCATTGTGCATTTTTATATGTGATGTATATATTGTGTTTATTATGTGTGTCTGTCTGGATGTGATATTCCGTGTAATTCCACGTTGTCAATGAGTAATATTCATTAGATGTCTTACTCCCTCCTCTTTCTGTTTTTCTTCGGATCGCGTTTTGTTAAGATGGATTGTTCTACAAGGATTCGAAGTTACCGCTTCTCGATATCCCAGGAGGGGGCATGGAGGATTAAGGGAGATCGAGACACCTGCTCAAGCCCTTGCGATTTAGATTTGTAGGGTACTTTTTGATGTGCTGGATGTCTCATCCTTTTGTGTAATTTCAGTTTGGGCGAATATTTCTCCCGCCTTGTATTTTTTAAGATATTTTCCGTTATCAAATGAAGTATGATTCAATTTTATATTGATTTATATTTTTATTACCTCTAGGTAATGTTGTTTTTGATTTTCTGTATTGTATGTTACTTAAAGTGATGTTATGAAAATAAAACGAATATAAGGAAATAAATTTTATATGGCATCATTATTAAAAAAAATACCCATTTTTGAGCAAGATTTTTGGAGTAATTTTCGGGGCCTTACAACATGGTATCAGAGCAGTTCTTTTCTATCCGGCCTTGGGCATGGCCTCACATGCTTTCTTGTGTGACTTTGTGTGTTTAAGTGTTTGCTTGTATTATTTGGTTGGGTCATACTGCAAAATGGAAAAACTAGTCGAGAAATCCCTTATAGAAATTAAAACTATTTCTCCAAAATGGCCATCAAACGAAACATTATACGAGTTGTGAATTATTTTAAGAGATAGCACATCAGACATGACTCATTGATTCAATTTATGAAATATCAAGAATCATTTTAGGAAGGAAGTTGAAATTATTCAAAAGAGAAGTTATGATTCAAAGAGGCACATGAAATAATGAGAATCATTTTAGGAAGGAATGTGAGAAACTGAGAATTTTATACATAGGAATGAAAATTAATGTTTGGAAAATTAAAATAACTATGTATTTTATTTAATAAACAAATTTATTGTATTTAGTCCACTACTTCAACTCGCAAAATGATTCTTTTAATTTTGAAATTGTTAAACTATTTTGTCATTATAGAAAAATTGTACAATTTTTATTTTGAAATTGATTATCATATAGTAATTCAGATCAGAAGGAAATAATTTGTATCTATGCATATTAGACGAGTTGATCAAGTTTTGAATTAACTTTGATTTTTAGCTAACCTTTTATCTATTAAATAACTAATATAATCCTTTAGATACAAAAATAGTTGGTGAAGGTAGATTTTTAACATATTATACAAATATATGAATATATTATAGCAAATTAAAAGAGTATAAAGTCCCAACAAGATTAACATAATTATATACGTTATTAATATATTAGTGCAAATGATAGCTAAAATGTCAAAGTGTAAAGATATATTGTAAACAATATATATTTATGTTTTATTATATAAATTTATTGAGTTTTCTTAATAAATAAAATCCTTACAAGATTTTTATAAATATTAATTGATTCTCGATAAACACGTTGATTTTTTTTCCATTAATTTTATGGCCAATACCTATTATAGAAAACGAATATTTACTATTATTATTATTTATCCAAATGCAAATTTAATAAATAAAATATCTCTTATTGCTATTTATGAAAATGAAAGTTAATAAATTAATCATTATTTAACTATATGATTATAAAGAAGATATTTATTATTAAAAGTAAAATTCAAATAACTAAAAAGAGAAGAGGAACACATAATGCTTACTAGCATCTGATATCAGAAGGAAAGAGAAAAATTATGCAAGTTATCCTCTTGGGAATCTCTCGTGTTTCTCTATTGTGTTTTCTATGGTAATGCATGTTTCAACTAAGGACTCACATGCTCTATTTATAGTTGAACCGACATGAGAGCCTTAGTGATAAAGAATATACAATATTTGTAAATTTGTTTATGGGAAAAAGATGTTAATTAGTTATCCTTATTACCTCTAAGGATTACCTTCATATTTTTTTCTTCAAAAATATATATTCAAATGATTATATTCTGGTACATCCCTATTTCAATTCTTTTTATTTGTTTTTTGTTTTTAGAAAGCGTAACAAAGCAGTTAGCCTCTTAAATCTCATCCAAATAAGTTTATTTATTTTATTATTATTTATTTATTTATTTATTTTTGTATTATTTATTTTCGTATTTATTTTATTAATTAAATCACTTATAACCATTTTATTAATTGTTTCTCTACATTTTACATGGTTTCACCCAACAACTCCCTCTTATAAATCTATAATCTTTCCATATAAAAACTTTATCTATTTTGAAATTTTATTTTATACCACTTTTAATTTTTATTTTTAAATACTTTTGTTCAAATTTTGAGTATTTGTGTTTATAGTTATTTTAAACTAGAAAATAAAGAATGTGAATTGCTAGTAAACTAAGTAATTTAATCATGAAAATCAATAGATAAACATATTACAAAAGAAGGATTAGATGACATCATTATATATATATATATATATATATATATATATATAAATCTTATTATTTGTTACTTTATATTTTACATAATAGAACAATTATATTTGAAAAGCCAAGTCCCATGCAAGGCCAGTAAAAACCATCAACTTTGGGAATATTTCCATTAATATTTATATATCGAGTATCTTATGTAAGTAAATGTGTATATTAATAAAGAGTAGGAAAATTTTAATTTACCTCCTCAATATTTATGTAATATGAAATGTACCCTCTAATGTTTATGGGGGTGTATTTAACCCTCTAATGTTTCTCACGTGTTTAAATTACCCTTGGTAAGCTTTTCTATGAAAGTGTCAATATTTAATTTTACAAATACTTAAAAATTAGTAAATAAACATTTATTAGTAAAGCATTAAGATATAAGTATATTAAAATAATAATTTTTTAATTGAAGCTTAAATAGGAAATACATGATAGAATGTTGAATTAGAAAAATCCATGTATATCCAAAAAGTTAATAAATTTATATTTATTATTCATGTAGTAATATAACCTCATAAAGTTGTAAAACATTTTGGCTATAAATTACTGCATGCATCCAATGGCGAATAACAATATCATCGCAAGAGAAATTAAAAGAAACATAGATATTCAAAACCTGATGATGAAGAAAATAATTGTCGTTCTTTTCATGGCAATGATGGCTTTGGCCCTATTGTCAACAACATGCAGTCCAAGTCGAATCAATGATATATCATGTCATGAGGCTACACCACTTATATTGCCTTGCGTTCTGTAACGCCCCGCAAATCATTTCATATTTAATATATTTAATCTCTTAGAAAAATAGGTAAATTTTTTTCCCTTTTTTTATGTAACATATAACTTACAAATCATTTTCACTTTTACTTTATTTCATTTTCAAGACGTCAACGTTTCAAACCTTGCGGAAATAAAATTCTTAATACATTGAAAATAATTAAATGGACACAATTCTTTTCTGAATACTTCTCATTCATAAAATTCTTGAATAAATACATAATTGTTTACAAGGAGAAATCTAATCATCACCATAAATAAATAAAAAACTGAAAATACAAAGAAAATAATGTCGGGGCATTAGCATTACAAAAAGTACCTCACACAGGTTCCTATCACAACAAAACAAAAGACAAACCTCCTAAACCGGAGGTGCACTAGAAGCCTCGCTAGGGTCTTCCTCCACCTCCGAGTCGGAAGAGATCTCAATGACCTCAACTGAATCTTCTATGCAGATAAGCTCTACACAGTCGATGTTGTCTTCCTCCTCCTCTACTTCATCCGCTCCCCAATCCATCGAGGGTTTCAGGGTATAAAGCCCCGAAAATTACTCCAAAAAATCTTGCTCAAAAATAGGTATTTGTTTTTAATAATGATGCCATATAAAATTTATTTCCTTATATTCGTTTCATTTTCGGAACATCACTTTAAGTAACATACAATGAGGAAAATCAAAAACACCATTACCTAAAAATATAACTCAATATAACTTTGAATCATACTTCATTAGAATATCATGAAATGTTGGTACGAAGTACAAGGTAGAATCCTAATTTTCGCCCAAATAAAACTACTCGCAAAATAAATACCCTACACAAGTACACTAATCAAAAAGCATAAGGGCCTGTGTAGGTATAACTGTTTCCCTCAATCCTCCATGCCCCCTCCTGGGACATCGAAAAGCTATAACTCAGAATCCTGGCAGAATGATCAATGTGAACAAAACGCGAATAGAAGACAAACAAAAAGAAGAGGGAGTAAGACATCTAATGAATATTACTCATTGACGGCGTGGAATTACATGGAATATCACATCTAGACAGACACGCTTAATAAACACAATATATACATCACATATAAAAATGCACAATGATGAATGATGTTATAATCTCAGATTATGAGGATCAAAGTCCATAATCTCAATGTATGAATGTTATGCTTGTTTCATCCATCCTTTCACCAATATCCTCCCAATATACTATTCGGAAATAACCAAGAGTACAGGTCCCATAACAAGCCGATTTGAATGCACCAAAATTATTCCTCGCAAGGATATATGATCGAGCTGTTCCAACGGAACTATCTATTTCAGGACGATGTCGTATCAAACACTTTCTAGAGGATTGATCCTGATTGCAAAGAAGGGTTGTCAGAGATCGTCTGGTTTGCATTGTGAGAACTATGTGATCCAACATAATACCTCATCCAGGAATACAAGGGACTCGTCTCACCTAGACTCATCCTCAAGACTTTGCTGACGAACCATTGCCAACAAATAATGATGCCATATAAAATTTATTTCCTTATATTCGTTTCATTTCATGAACATCACTTTAAGTAACATACAACGCGGAAAATAAAAAATACCATTACCTTAAGGTAATAAAAATATAACTCAATATAACTTTGAATCATACTTCATTAGAATATCATGAAATGTTGGTACGAAGTACAAGGTAGAATCCTAATTTTCGCCCAAATAAAACTACTCGCAAAATAAATACCCTACACAAGTACACTAATCAAAAAGCATAAGGGCCTGTGTAGGTATAACTGTTTCCCTCAATCCTCCATGCCCCCTCCTGGGACATCGAAAAGCTATAACTCAGAATCCTGGCAGAATGATCAATGTGAACAAAACGCGAATAGAAGACAAACAAAAAGAAAAAGGAGTAAAACATCTAATGAATATTACTCATTGACGGCGTTCAATTACATGGAATATCACATATAGACAAACACGCATAAGAAACACAATATATACATCACATATAAAAATGCACAATGATGAATGATGTTATAATCTCAGATTATGAAGATCAAAGTCCATAATCTCAATGTATGAATGTTATGCTTGTTTCATCTATCCTTTCACCAATATCCTCCCAATAT
>NC_032009.1:27238624-27241402 GCF_001865875.1 Lupinus angustifolius
ACCTAGACTCACCCTCAAGACTTTGCTGACGAACCACCGCCATCGTCGTCCCTCTCAACATCTCGGGGCTCGTTCGTCTCCCGTAAATTTCCTCTCCATTACTTCATTATCGATAATGAGTATGCACACTAACCGAGGTTAGCCGATTAAATCTTTTAATCATTATTTTATATGATCGGCTCAACCTAAGACATCTCCTAGAGTAATGGTTCTTGTGGGACCTGATCTTATGTCAACACGTAAATAGAGGAATAACTTTCCTTCCATTACGAACCATCACTGAATCACCCTGGACGGCCACATGGCCAAGCCTCTTACGGTCACACGACCTCGCTGCGTGATATCATGTAATCCTTTTTTTGGCATCTCCCTAATCACGACGTCACAGTCGGAAACCTTTCCCTAAATAGGCGCAAGAACAAAGGTACTTGTATAAGTTTGTCAATTTCGGGAACCAGGTTCAATCATCTGAGTTGCGGTAAATTCACTTCACACCCAAGCTAGGGCTATTGCCTTTAACACAACAATTCCTTACTTTTATTACTTTCAAGAATTTCATATAGTTATTTACCTTTATAAATTCTTGATGGCAAACATACCATTAGGCTCCCATATATATGAGAGTTATCGTTCAAACGACTTAAAAAGAAGTCATGTCTATATGGAGCCCTCTCGCTCGAGGGAGAGCTGTTTCGCTCAAGCGAGGACACATCCATTTTGAGGCATTTGTGGCATAAGTGAGAAAACAATCAGTTCTCTTGGTTCCTATTTTAGCTCAAGCGAGAGTTGTCTTGCCTTGAGCTAAAACACTCGTTTTCTCTACACACTTCTCACTTAAGCGAGAGCTGTCTTGCTCAAGCGAGAAGAGCCTGAATATCCTTTTAATTACTTTTCTCAAGGAAAATATTTCTCATTTATATCACATATTTTTAAACCTTGACTTTAACAATTATCACATAAATTATCACATACATATCATTCCCATAATAATCATTCAAACATTATAATTCAATAGTAAACATGATATTTGCATATATAAATATAATATAAATCGGTATAAGAAATATTGTTGTACTTAATCCAAACAAACAGGCAATTGATTACGAACAAGCTTTCTTAATACCCAAGGCAACTCGGAACTTGTGATGGAGTTTGGTTTGGAGGTCCTGATGCATATTCGGACACCACTGTGTCACGATGTTTTCTCCCTCACCTGAGTGTGTCGGGTCGCTAGGTTCTCTATTTGCAGGTGAGCTTATTTGATCCGATCTCCTCTCGAACTCTTCATTACGCCAAAATAACGTTAATTAGTTAACTAACGATGACTATTATACTTACGAAATAACTTTTTACGTGAAGATAAAAATTCCGATTTAAAATGAATTTAATTGCTTTTGTCCATCCGATTCAAGGTTGAATATCCTTGAATCATCATTTGTCATTGAAAGTCTTACAATCAAATAACACTTTTTAAAGTAAGATTTTCAATAAAAATTATACCGGAATTATGTCATAATCCATGGATATACACCAGGCAAATTCCCAGGAAAGAGAGGTGGATCGTAAAGACACCCTTAAATACCAAGTCCTTCCTTAGACAAAACCTTTCTAGACATGTATTCCCACTTTATTACATTTTTCCAATAGTTCATAAATCTTATTTTTTTTGTAAGTAAAACATTTTTACTTAAACTAACCTTTTAAAATAAGATCATTAAGCTAGACTTATCATTTTTAAAGTAAGTCAATTTAAATAAAATCAATACTTTTAAATTAATTTTAAGTAAATCTTACCATTTTAAAGTAAGTTCACTTAACTAAGATTCAACATTTTTAAATCATTTTACCATCTCAGACTTCATAACACTTTAAGTTATAAAGTCAAGACTTTTAGGTAAATCTCATTATTTTGAGTATACTATTAAAACAAATTTTCATGAACATCTTAACACCTCCTAATTTTTTAGGAAAAACCTCGAGGGTTAGTAAGTGTTAATTTCATAGTCATGAAAATAAATCCCAAGGTATGAACATCTTAACACCCCTAATTTTTTTAGGAAAAACCTCAAGGGTTAGTAAGTGTTAATTCATAGTCATGAAAATAAATCCTAAGGCTAAGACTTTCTACTACTTTAATATCCAAAACTTTATAACACTTTAAGTTTAAGAAGTCAAGACTTTCCTAAATCATCTTTTTATAAAATTTCATAACACTTTAAGTTTATGAAGTCAAGACTTTAATAAATCATCTTTTATCACAAATCATTTTTTAACTTGGAAATCAAAGAGTAAAATATGCTAAACCACTTTTAAACTATAATACTTTCTAAAAATGAAACATTTTCAACAAGTCATCAACATCATAAACTTTCAAGAATAAAGTACAAACTTTTTCCTAAACACATCAAAGGTTCCTTTGATGTTAAAATCATCACCTTTAAACATATTCAAATACTAACAATAATTTCTAATATTTCCAAACAAATAACTCATCTAACCTTGTCCGAAGATATAGTTTTTCCATCTAAGAACAAGGAAGAAATTTCAAGATTTACAAAAGCCAAAAACTACATAAAGGTTCATATGATTTTATTATCATCCCCTTTAGTTATGCCTTCATAAAATACTTAAAGAACAAATATAAACTCAAATTTATGAGCAACATAATAAAAACTCATTACTTTCTATGAAGTATGAGAAGAAGATGAAGAAGAGAAAATAAAAGACTACCTTAGTTTGTATAGGAAATTTAGTGTAAAAATGAGAGAATGAGGTGAG
>NC_032009.1:27241502-27242037 GCF_001865875.1 Lupinus angustifolius
ATGTACTTTTGCTTGTTTAACAAGCAAGCTTCTTACATGAAAGTGATGTGACCTTTTTGAAAGTGTGCATGTCAAGAGGAACACTTTGGAAAGCTCTCTCATTATATGTCATGGTTTTGATGAGGACAACTTGTGCTAATAAGAGCTTGAAGATCATCAAAAAATCAACATGCTTAAGTCTTTTGATTGGTACTAGACTTAGACTAGAGACTAGTTTAGGTTAAGTCTAAGGCTTAGGTAACCTTAACATATGTCTTATATGCATAAAACTTTAAATCATTTCATCTTTGAGATATGTCATTTATAATATGTTCATCATCCACTCGGGACCGTAGTGACCCATATTACTCACTTATCTTGCAAGAAACCCGTTGGGCAAAATTCCAAGGATGCAAACCCACTTACGTAAGGTATGTCGATTTAACCTGGTTGGCGGAACAAAACTTTAGCGTTCCGCATGATATGGAGGCTCAGGGAGCCGTTCAATTTCTGGAATTAAAGGGACAAGTTTACCCTGCTCTAGTTAGGGAATTTT
>NC_032009.1:27242137-27242424 GCF_001865875.1 Lupinus angustifolius
AAATCACGCACAGCCTACTGTGAATGATTTGCGTTTCATGTATGTTGTGAAGAATAATGTAATGATTAACTGGCCTGTGGAAATATTGAAAATTATGAACAGTGTGTCTCTGTCTCAGTCGAATCTGCTTCCCTACAGTATTTTCATTTCACGCATTGTGGATTATCTACATACTGATGTTTCTGACACCATCATTGTTGAGTATACTGATAAGGATCATCTGGTTGGTGAAAGCCTCATTCATAAAATGGGTATATACAAGTATGGTACTACTTGGCAATACCAGG
>NC_032009.1:27242524-27243203 GCF_001865875.1 Lupinus angustifolius
GGGTTTGTCCGATGATGATAATCAGGGTGGCATGGGTGATCAGAATGCTACAAATCAGGGGGAGCCTTCTAGGACAGAATCACAGGACTCTGCTTTCGGTTTGGCTCAGGTGGAAGCCATGGAGCAACGGCTCAACAACCGCATGGATCTTCACTTTCAAGGGTTGAAAGACTCATACTTTCCAGGCATGGAATAGTATGAAGAGCGTCAAACTGCCTATTCAGACAACCAATTTCAGGCGATGAGGAATATGATTCAATCTACTGCTGAAGCTCAGAATGCCTTGTTTTGTTCAGAATTTCAGAAGTTATCTATGCTGATCAGGGGTGACCAGAACATTGCTATTCCTGATGATCAGATTGACCATCCTCCACCTCAACCATAGTTTAGAAGACTTTAGACCTAGGACATCTTACCCTTAGGTTTATTTCTTCTTTATGGCACTTTATGGACTCAGTTGTTGTTTCTGTTTTCAAGACTTATTCGTGCCTCTTTATCTGTCTATGCTTGACCTATTTTGGTTTGTAATAGTTGCTGACTACTTTAATTCTTTATGCTATGCCATTACTTTTGTGTTTAATTATGTCGAATAGCTTATTTGGTTATGTGAATGGTTCTTGATCATATGAGATTTTATGGTGCATGTATCAAACCTGTTATTGCACTACATTGCTTTCTA
>NC_032009.1:27243303-27246316 GCF_001865875.1 Lupinus angustifolius
TCTCTCTCTCTCTCTCTCTCTCTTTATTGCATTTAATCGATTAACTCGTATAGTAGAATTAATTGCTATATTATGTTTTTGTGCTATACTGTTAATACTCTGATAAAATTGTAAGCTCTGTGTATTCATTTCAATATCGGTTAATTGTCGTGCAAGAAATCGAATCTGTTTGAGCTTGTTGTTCTGTTTTATTCGATTAAGTCAATTGTGTTAATCGATTATCTCTATTCCTTTAATCAATTAATCTGGGGTAATTCAGCATTAAGTGTTGTTTTCGAAAAGCGGATATTCTAACTGCTACACCTATTCAACCCCCCTTCTAGGTGTATTTTAACCACTGATACCTAACACTTTTCGATGACACATTCTCGATTAAACCATTCCCGAGCATTTTCGGCTAATATCCGGTCGGATAATAAAAATCTCCCGATTTCGGTTTACGGTTAAAACTTTGAAACACAGAATTCAGAGTGAAAAATAATTAGAAATGCATCCAGGACAAACTTGATGTATATCTCGACTCGAAATAATATTTTGAAGCCAATGGCACAATCGGAATTCGATTCCGAGTTACAGAACTCAAAAACACGTTATTGGGCCGAATTTGGGCGAATTTGGGCCCGACAGCAGCTAAAAATCTTCCCGTCACCAAAAATTACAAACATTTACCAAAAAATAGGAAATCACAAAAAAAGACTAACACTCAACTATGGTTTAGTCTACTTTAATACCCATTAAGTTCTAAAATTAATCGTTGTTAAAATAAATAAGTAATAAAACTTACACAAAAAATTCACGGTGTTACAATCCTCTCCCACTTATAATATTTTCATCCTCGAAAATTAAACGTACCTCTTATGAAAATAGATAGGGGTAGGGATCTTTTATGGCATCTTCAACTTCCCAGGTCGCATCTTCTCTGTTTGCTTGACTCCAAATTACCTTCACTAGGGCAATCTCGTTGCCTCGTAATGTCTTCACACTACGATTAGCAATTCTTGAAGGCATAGTTTCAAAAGTGAGATTATCCTTTAGGTGGATTGAATCGGGTTCGATAATGTGTGACAGATCACTAATGTACTTTCTTAGTTGAGACACATGGAAGACATTATGTAGGTTTGACAATAAAGGTGGTAAGGCTATTTGGTAAGCTACTGGCCCGACTTTTCTAAGGATTTGGTTTGGTCCTATGAATTTTGGGGTAAGCTTAGAGGCTTTAAGCACTCTTCCAATACCAGTCGTTGGAACCACCCTCATGAATACATGATCTCCTTCCTCAAAACTGAGAGGGTTCCTCCTTTTGTCATAATAGCTCTTCTGCCTATTTTGAGTTGTCTTCATATTTTCTCTTATCATTCTGATCTTTTCTGTCATCTACTGAACCACATTGGGTCCTAGTATCAGATTCTCCCATGCTTCAAAGCAGCATAACGGTGTTCTGCACTTTCTACCGTAAAGAGCTTCATATTGCGCCATATCGATGCTCGAATGGAAACTATTGTTGTAGGTGAATTCTATCAAATGCAAGGAGTCCGCCCAACATCCAGTGTGTTCCAACACACATGCTCTCAGAAGGTCTTCCAAAGATTGAATAGTCCACTCAGATTGGTCATCCGTCTGCGGGTGATAAGCGGAACTCATACTAAGTTTGGTTCCCAAAGGTGTTTGTAAACCATTCCAAAACTTTAAGGTGTAGTGCAGGTCTCTATCTGAGATGATATTTGTAGGCATACCATGCAATCAAACTATTTCTTTAATGTACAACTTAGTTAGACTCTCCAAAGAGTACTTTATGTTGATTGGTATAAAGTGAGCCGTCTTCGTCAAACGACCCACAATTACCCAAACAACATCACACCCTTCCGTGTTCATGAAAAACTGGTCACGAAGTCCATTGAAATTCTATCCCATTTCCATACAGGGATATCCAAGGGTTGAAGTTCTCCATCAGGTCGCTTGTGCTCAATTTTTGCTTTCTGGCACATTAAGCAACAGGAGACATACTCCTCTAATCGTAAGTTCATAACGTTTACATCTTCAAATGAAGATCATAAACAATCAAACAATCACACAAAGTCACACAAGAAAGCATGTAAGGCCATGCCCAAGGCCAGATAGATAAGAACCGCTTTGATACCATGTTGTAACGCCTCGAAAATTATTCCAAAAATTCTTGCTCAAAAATGAGTATTTTTTTTTAATAATGATGCAATATAAAATTTATTTCCTTATATTCGTTTCATTTTCGGAACATCACTTTAAGTAACATACAATGCCGAAAATCAAAAACACCATTACGTAAAGGTAATAAAAATATAACTTAATATAACTTTGAATCATACTTCATTAGAATATCATGAAATGTTGGTACGAAGTACAAAGCGAAATCCTAATTGTTGCCCAAATAAAACTACTCGCAAAATAAATACCCTACACAAGTAGACTAATCAAAAAGCACAAGGGCCTGTATAGGTATAACTGTTTCCCTCAATCCTCCATGCCCCCTCCTGGGACATCGAAAAGTGTTACCTCAGAATCCTGGCAGAATGATCCATCTGAACGAAACGCGAATAGAAGACAAACAGAAAGAAAGAGAGTAAAACATCTAATGAATATTACTCATTGACGGTGTGGAATTACACGGAATATAACATCTAGACAGACACGTATAGTAAACCCAATATATACATCACATATAAAAATGCACAATGATGAATGATGTTATAATCTCATATTATGAGGATCAAAGTCCATAATCTCAATGTATGAATGTTATGCTTGTTTCATGTATCCTTTCACCAATATCGTCCCAATATACTATTCGGAAAAAACCAAGAGTACAGGTCCCATAACAAGCCGATTTGAATGCACCAAAATTATTCCTCACAAGGATATATGATCGAAATGTTTCGAAGAACTGTCCATTTCGTGATGGTGTTGTATCAAACACTTTCTGGGCATCCCTCTCATTGATCATGATTGCATAGAGGGATTGTCAGAGATCGTCTAGTTT
>NC_032009.1:27246416-27249948 GCF_001865875.1 Lupinus angustifolius
CTCATCTTGGAATACAAGGGACTCATCTCACCTAGACTCACCCTCAAGACTTTGCTGACGAACCACCGCCATCATTGTCCCTCTCAACATCTTGGGGCTCGTTCGTCTACCGTAAATTTCCTATCCACTACTTCATTATCCATAATGAGTATGCACACTAACCGAGGTTAGCCAATTAAATCTTTTAATCATTATTTTATATGATCGGCCCAACCTAAGACATCTCCCAGAGGAATGCTTCTTGTGGGACCCGATCTTACGTCAACACGTAAATAGAGGAATAACATACCTACCACTATGAACCATCGCTGAATCACCCTGAACGGCTACATGGCCAAGCCTCTTACAGTCAGACGACCTTGCTCCGTGATATCATGTAATCCTTTTATGGGCATCACCCTAATCACGACATCACAGTCTGAAAGCTTGCCCTAAATAGGCGCAAGAACAAAGGTACTTGTATAAGTTTGTCGATTTCGGGAACCAGGTTCAATCATCTGAGTCACGGTAAATACACTTCACACCCAAGCTAGGGCTATTGCCTTTTATAAAGCAATTCCTTACTTTTATTACTTTCAAGAATTTCATATAGTTATTTACCTTGATAACTTCTTGATGGAAAACATGCCATTAGGCTCCAGTATATATGATAGTTATCATTTAAACATGCCATTAGGCTCCCGGATTAGAGGCTTTGAGTTCCAAATGTGATTACAAAATTGATTTTTGCGTATCATTTGCCTTCTCCTTTTCTCCTCTTGAATTATAAACTAAAATTACAAAACTTACTTAAATAAAACTCCTATGAACTAAGAACAAGAAGAGAGAACTTCAGGGAAGAATTTCTAGGCAAGATGGTGAATGATATGTGTGATATATCTATTTGATTCGAATGAAATGTGCCTCTATTTATAGAAGTTTCCCTAGAGCTGCTGAGCTGCTTGTTAGCACCGCTCAGCAGCTGACCAAACCTTTCAGCATGGGTTTGGTCACTTGATCAAGCAGCTTTGTCACCTTCTCAAGCTTGAATCACCAAAATTAGTTGTGAGCTATGGGACCAGCTATGGTGAGCTACTCTGAAAAGCCTATGGTGGGCTACTTGAAGTGATGTCATTGGTGACTTTATGGTTTGCTTGATGGCTAAGTCAAGTCTGGGTGCACACCGCTTAGCACACCTAAACCACCGCTAAGCTGCTTGTTCAGCAGCTTTGACCGTGCTGACTGGGACGTGGCCTGGTGTTGGCTGACTTAGGTAGGAGTCTGGTTCACCATTGAGCTGCTTCGTTGCATCGCTGAGCTGCTTGTTGAGCAGCTTGGGCGTGTGCCAGGCTCGCGTCTGACCGTGCCAAGCTTGAGTTTTGACCGTGTCAGGATTAGTTTGGTGCTAGGCTGAGCGGCCAAGCAGGTCTGCTCAGCTGCTTGCTTGAGCAGCTTGGTCCAGGTCAGGCTGGTGTCTAGGTCAGGCTGGTGTCCAGGTCAGCTCAGCGTGGTTGGTCCACGCTCAGCTGCCTACTTGAGCACCTTGATTTTGACTTCTTTTTCATTTTGACCATGAGTCTTTTTTCTATTTTCTTCTTCTTTCTAAGTCCTACAAAACACATAATAAAAGAAATACAAACACAAATATACAAGATTGTGATATTTTATACAAAACGTATTGTTTGAAGTTGGTTTGTCTCAATTATGCTTAAGATAAGTGCCATAAAAATGTATGAAATTTAGATATGTTTGGCACTTATCAGCCCTATTGTCAACAACATGCACTACGCTAGATGGTTTGAACATCAACAACCATAATAAAAATGCGCTATCAATTTGTGTAACTTCAACAGCGCATTCTGAAAGTGCGCATGTCAAGAGGAGCACTTTGGAAAGCTTTCCCACTATATGTTTTGGTTTTGATGAGGACAACTTGTGTTTATAAGAGCTTGAAGATCATCAACAAATCAACGTGCTTAAGTCTCAAGATTGGTATTAGACATAGACTAGTGATTAGTTTAGGTTGAGTCAAAGGCTAAACTTAATACATGTCTCATATGCATAAAACTTTAAATCATTTTAGTTTTGAGATATGTCATTTATAATATGTTCATGCATCACATAAATACATGTAATCTGTGCATCCTATGCATAAACTTAGTGTTGAACATGTATAAATTAAGTGCATAACGTATTTGAGTTTTGCAATTTGAAATTACACTTGGAAATATGCAGTTAATCGATTAAGGTATGTTTTAATCGATTAACATAAGTTTTTGAAAAGTTGTTGAAATAGAAAACTTGGAAAAACAGAATCAGTTACGTTTTCGAAACACGTTAATCGATTAACCAAGGTCTTAATCGATTAACTGGGCTGCTGAAGTGATTCTTTATAAACTGCGTTTTCAGAACTGAAGCCATAACTTGCATGTTGCATTTTTTAGAGTTAGAGCATATTTCGTGTTAATTGTTGCATCTATATGACATTGCATTTGTGAGATTAGAAAAGAGAGAATTCTATGCTTTAGGATTGAGAGGCATTTCATGTTTAATTTCTCATCATTTCATCTCTCATGTTCATGCATTCATTGATGTTTTTGTAAAGATTTTGTATTCTGTAAAATCTGTTTTCAACTAATACATTGTCATGTTATATGAGACTTGTGTTAGAGTTTTAGAGTAAGGTCTTAATTGTTAAATTTGAGCATTGTAATTGCTTTAGATTACTCTATGTTTTTGTTGTAAAAAGTGTTGTAACTTTGGGAATCTCAAGGTGTCTTACCACCAACGAGATTGTGTTGTATCTTCATTAGCTTAGAGATCTTGATAGAAAGAATAGGTTCTTGGCTTGGGCTACACCGCAAGAAAGGTTTTCTTGGGCGGTAAGAAGGGAGTCAAACCAAGGGATAAGGTTTTTTAGTTTCAAGTAATTGTCTAAGTGTTGTAATTGGAAGAATTGCTTGTAAAATGTTATTTCATTTATAGTGAAGAAAAATCTCCCAGGTCAGCCGGGAGGCCTGGGTGTAGTTTGCAAGTGGACACGCAAACGAACCAGGATAAAAACCTTGTTGCAGGATTTTTCTTTCCCTCTCTGTTTATTGCTTTAATCGATTACTTTGTATAGTTGTTTTAATTGCGATATTCTGTTTCTATACTATACTGTTGTAACCGAATCTGTTTGTGCAATCTGAGCTATTTTAATCGATGAAATTAATTACGTTAATCGATTATTTCTATTCTGTTAATCGATTAATCTGGGGTTATTTCAGCATTAATTGTTGTTTTCGAAAAGCGGATACTCTGACCGCTACACCTATTCAACCCCCCCTTCTAGGTGTATTTTAGCCACTGATACCTAACATGTGGTATTAGAGCTAGGACGAAGTGCTAGCTCAATCGCGTATTCGTGATCCTAAGGGAAATATAATGGGTTCTACAAACCCGTTTGGTGGTGATGGTTCATCCATTAACCGACCACCTATATTCAGTGGTGAAGGGTATGCCTACTGGAAGTTCCGCATGCAAATTTTTATAGAAGCCATTGACTCAGATA
>NC_032009.1:27250048-27250345 GCF_001865875.1 Lupinus angustifolius
TGAACCTAAAGACAAGCCTAAAAGTCTATGGACCGATGATGAGCGCAAGAGGGTCCAGCATAACCTACGCGCCAAAAATATCATCACATTGGACCTATCCTATGATGAGTTCTTTAGGGTCTCGCAGTGCCAAAATGCAAAAGAAATGTAGGACACTTTACACGTGACTCACGAAGGCACCAACGAAGTCAAGCGCGCTAGATTTAATGCGTTGACCCATGAGTATGAGTTATTTCGCATGTTACCTAGCGAATCAATCAGTGATATGAAAAAGTGATTTACTCATATCATGAATCA
>NC_032009.1:27250445-27251690 GCF_001865875.1 Lupinus angustifolius
CACAAAATTCTAGAGTAAACTTAAGCAATTACAAAGCTCATATATGACAATTAAGGCTTTACTCTAAACACCTAATACAAACTCATGCAATATGACAATGTATTAGTTTCAAAAACAGAAATTACAGAATGTAAAAATTTCACAAAAAGTATCAATAATATGCATGAACATGTGAGATGAATGATGAGAAATATATCATGAAATGCCACTCAATCCTAAAGCATAGAATTCTCTCCTTTTTAAACTCACAAATGCACTATTAACTAGATGCAACAAATATCACAAAAAATGCTCTAACTCTCTAAAAATTGCAACATGCAACTTATGAGATCAGTTCTGAAAACGCAGTTTATAAAGAATCAGTTCTGAAGCCCAGTTAATCGATTAAAGCCTTGGTTAATCGATTAACGTTGTTAAAAAACGTAACTGATTTTGTTTTCCAAGTTTTTCAGTTTCAACAATTTTTCAAACAATTAGGTTACTCGATTAACGTATGCCTTAATCGATTAACATCATATTTTCAAGTGTAATTTTAAATACAAAAACTCAAATACTTTATGCACTTAATTCATACATGTTTAACACTTAGTTTATGCCTAGAATGCACATATACATGATTTTATGTGATGCATGAACATATTATGAATGACATATCTTATGAGACATGTATTAGGTGACCTAAGCCTTAGACTCAACTTAAACTAGTTTCTAGTCTAAGCCTAGTACCAATCAAAGACTTAAGCACGTTGATTTGTTGGTGATCTTCAAGCTCTTATTAGCACAACATCAAAACTATGACATATAAAGAGAGCTTTCCAAAGTGTTCCTCTTGACATGCACACTTTCAATTTACTCATATCCTGAATCATTTAGTTGCTCTAGATAAATCTTCTGCTAGAGGACAATTAACTAATAAAGTTTTACATTATCTTGACAGGAAATGGCAACCAAAAGTGACTGCAATTGTGGAATCCAAAGACTTGGACTCTATGCCTCTAGCTACATTGTTTGGAAAGCTTCAAGAGCACGAAATGGAATTGGGTCGCTTGACGATGCATGAGGATTCGGACCGGAAGAAGAAGAGCATCACATTGAAGGCTACGACCTCCAAAACAAAAGAAGATAAAGATGATGATGAATCTGACTCCGATCTGGATGATGAAACAATGGGTCTCCTTGTTCGAAAATTCAGTAAATTCATAAAAAGAAAAGGAGGATTCAAAAAGTTTCAGAAGAAAGAAGCGA
>NC_032009.1:27251790-27252412 GCF_001865875.1 Lupinus angustifolius
CAAACTACAAAAAGAATTAGATGAATTGAAATTAGAAAATGAAACATTAGACCTCATCTATTCTTGTAGCACATGTAACTGCTCTGAAAATAATTTATGTCGAAAACCTGTCTGTGAGACTTGCGAGAGTTTGCAAGAAGAAAATTTTAAACTTAAAGAAAAACTCACACGTCTCACAAATAGTCAACAACAATTAGACACTATGCTAAGTCAAACAAGAAACGTTGGTGATCATAAAGGACTAGGTTATACTCGCCCTACTAGGAACAAAAGAGCATATAGAAAACCTCCAGCTCGTCCTAAAAATAAATATCACAAGCACACACCTACATGTTTTTACTGTGGTGCATATGGTCACACTTCATATTCATGTTACATCAGAAAGTATGGTATACCTAGTGGATGTGGATAAAGAAGGGAGATGACTCCCCGATTACTAACAGAAAAGGACCCAATATCAGTTGGGTACTTGAGAAAAGCAAGTGATCTTTTTGCAGGTATATCTTCGAACACAAGGGCAGAAATGGTACCTAGACAGTGGGTGTTCGAGATATATGACAGGTGGCAGATCAAACTTCCTGGATCTTTCACTTAAAGGTAAAGTATACGTCACGTACAGAGA
>NC_032009.1:27252512-27252742 GCF_001865875.1 Lupinus angustifolius
AGAGTCTTTAATAAATATTTAATGCAAGTAGAAGAGTCTATCCATGTACAATTTGACGAATCTTCTCCAAAAGAGAAGAGAAAGGTCGTGTCTGATGATGTTGCAGGTGCTTTAGAGGAAGCATACTCAAAAGACGTGGATAATGAAAAAGCAACCAATGAAGAAGGTCATACCAGATCTCAGGAGCATTCAGATATGCCAGCCGTGTGGAAAACCAACAAAGTTCACCC
>NC_032009.1:27252842-27253367 GCF_001865875.1 Lupinus angustifolius
ATGCTTCTTTCCTTTGCATCTATTATGAATTACAAATTATTTCAAATGGACGTAAAAAGCGCCTTCTTGAATGGTTACATTCAAGAAGAAGTTTATGTTGACCAACCGCCTGGTTTTGAAAAATTTAAATATCCGAACCACGTTTATAAACTTAAAAAGGCACTCTATGGTCTTAAGCAAGCTCCTGGAGCTTGGTATGATAGACTAAGTATCTTTCTTTTGCAAAAAAGGTTCGAAAAAGGCTTGGTTGACACAAAGCTTTTTATTCGTAAATCGGGAAATCATGTATTACTTGTACAAATCTATGTGGATGACATAATATTTGGATCTACTAATGATATTCTCTGTAAAGATTTTTCTGAGATGATGCAGGGGGAGTTCGAAATGTCTATGATGGGAGAACTCACATTCTTTCTGGGACTTCAAATAAAGCAGCTAGAAAGTGGGATATTCATTCATCAGGTGAAATACTGGAAAGAGCTACGTAAGAAATTTGCTATGGATAAATGTAAGGAAGCCTCCACT
>NC_032009.1:27253467-27254361 GCF_001865875.1 Lupinus angustifolius
TGGTATGATTGGCTCATTACTTTACTTAACTGCAAGCCGACCTGATATCATGTTTAGAGTATGCATGTGAGCGAGATTTTAGTCTTTACCTAAGGAATCACATTATGTAACTGTTAAAAGAATCATGAGATATTTAAAAGGAACAACTAACATGGGATTATGGTATCCTCGGGATGCCTCACTATCCTTGGTGGGATATTCCGATTTCGCCGGATGTAAATTGGATCGGAAAAGCACTAGTGGTACTTGTCACTTGTTGGGCAGTTCATTAGTTGCATGGCACAGTAAAAAGCAAGTCTGTGTTGCTTTGTCCACCGTCGAAGCGGAATGCATTGTTGCTGGTGTATGTTGCGCTCAAATCCTTTGGATGAAGCAGCAACTTAAGGACTTTGGTCTTAAACTGCAAAAGATCCCCATTAAATGCGATAATACAAGTGCCATAAACCTATCCAAGAATCTCGTTTTGCATTCTAGAACCAAGCATATACAAATTAGACATCATTTCTTACGTGATCATGTACAAAAAGGTGACTGCGTTCTTGAATTTGTTGATACCTCTAGACAGTTAGTAGATATTTTCACCAAGCCCCTTCCACATGATACTTTCTATGTTCTATGGAGAGAACTTGGAATTCTTGATAAACAATATCTTGATTAAAACTATTTAGATGTTTGGTTTATGTTTTGCCTCTATATGTTTATTTGTCTCTTGTTTTAAATGAAATCTGTTGAAATGCAAAATTATATCTCATGATAACCTCTTTTCGTGATTACAAATGTTTAGATTAATCCGTTGAAATGCATGCATAAGTCCTAAAGAGTTGAAACCGTTCTGCTAGCTAAAAACCATCTTTTTACCGTGTTTAATCGATTAAACACTTAGTGTTAATCGAT
>NC_032009.1:27254461-27254926 GCF_001865875.1 Lupinus angustifolius
CTCAACACTTAATGCTGAATCACCCCTAATTAATCGATTACAGGATGAAGATAATCGATTAACAGAACAAACTTAATCAATTAACAGAACAGAGATAATCGATTAACGCAACAGTCTTAATCGATTAAACAAAAACAGTAAGCTTTAGACAGATACGATTAATTGCACAATAGTTAACCGATAATGAAACGAATAACAAAGCTTACAGATTTTATATCAGAGTATCATTCAGTATAGCACAAGTACAGAATGTATCAATTAATTCCACTATACTAGATAATCGATTAAAAACAGTAAAGAGAGAGAGAGAGAGAAAAATCTTGCAACGCGAATTTTAATCCTGGTTCGTTTGCTTGTCCACTGCAAACTACATCCAGGCCTCCCGGCTGACTTGGGAGATTTCCTTCACTATAATTGAATCAATGTATTTACATGCACATCATCCAATTACAACACTTAGAAAAT
>NC_032009.1:27255026-27255816 GCF_001865875.1 Lupinus angustifolius
GTGTGTCTCTGTCTCAGTCGAAGCTGCTTCCCTACAGTATCTTCATTTCACGCATTGTGGATCATTTGCATATCGATGTTTCTGACACCATCAATGTTGAGTATACTGATAAGGATCATCTGGTTGGTGAGAGTCTGATTCATAAAATGGGTACATACAAGTACGGCACAACTTGGCAATATCAGGAGGACTACACTACTATTGATCTGGAGTTGTCCAGTGATGATGATCAGGGTGGCATGGGTGATCAGAATGCTACAAATCAGGGGGAGCCCTCTAGGACAGCATCACAGGATTTTGTTTTCGGTATGGCTCAGATGGAAGCTATGGAGCAAAGGCTCAACAACCGCATGGATCGTCATTTTCAAGGGTTGGAGGACTCATACTTTTGCAGGTATGGAACATTATGAAGAGCGTCAAACTGCCTATTCAGACAGCCATTATCAGTCGGTGAGAAATATGATCCAGTCAACAGCTGAAGCTCAGAATGCCTTCATTCGATCTACTGCTGAAGCTCAGAATGCATTGTTTTGTTCTGAATTTCAGAAGTTGTCTATGCTGATCAGGGGTGACCAGAATATTGCTATTCCTGATGATGAGATTGATCTTCCTCCACCTTAACCATAGTTTAGAAGAATTTAGACCTAGGATATCTTACCCTTAGGTTTATTTCTTCTTTATTGCACTTTATGGACTCAGTTGTTGTTACTGTTTCAAGACTTATTTGTGCCTTTTTCTGTCTCTGTTTGACATTTTATGGTTTGTATGGTTGCTGAATATTTTTACTCTT
>NC_032009.1:27255916-27256455 GCF_001865875.1 Lupinus angustifolius
TTGGTTATGTGAATGGTTCTTGATCATATGAGATTTTATGGTGCATAAATTAAGCTAGTTATTGCACTACATTGCTTATTATGCTAATTGATATGGTAAATCTTGTATGTCGTTCTCTTTACCTCTTAGTAATTTTATTGTCTAAACAAGCACATTTGTTCAAGCCACCGAAAATAAAACAGGTTAATAGTTAAATCCCAAAATTAATTCATTAACTTCGTTTTATGTTTAACTACATATCTCTTCCTACTTTTGACCTGAGTTATCTTTTTGATAATGTCAAAAGGTGCAGAAAGGTTGTTTTGTTGTTGTTTGATTGTGCAGGTCGATCATTTTAATGCATAGAAATGAGAGACATCTAACAATTGCTAATACAATCTTCAAGCTAATTCATCAAACATTGGTGTACTGTTTTGTCATCATCAAAAAGGGGGAGATTGAAAGTGCGCATGTCAAGAGGAGCACTTTGGAAAGCGTTCCCACTATATGTTTTGGTTTTGATGAGGATAACTTGTATTTATAAGAGCTTGAAGATCATC
>NC_032009.1:27256555-27259889 GCF_001865875.1 Lupinus angustifolius
GTTGTAACTTTGGGAATCTCAAGGTGTCTTACCACCAACGAGATTGTGTTGTATCTTCATTAGCTTAGAGTTCTTGATAGAAAGAATAGGTTCTTGGCTGGGGCTACACCGGAAGAAAGGTTTTCTTGGGCGGTAGGAAAGGAGTCAAACCAAGGGATAAGGTTCTTTAGTTTCAATTAATTGTCTAAGTGTTGTAATTGGAAGAATTGCTTGTAAAACATTATTTCAATTATAGTGAAGAAAAATCTCCCAGATCAGCCGGGAGGCCTGGATGTAGTTTGCAAGTGGACACGCAAACGAACCAGGATAAAAACCTTGTTGCATGATTTTTCTTTCCCTCTCTCTCTTTATTGCTTTAATCGATTACTTTGTATAGTTGTTTTAATTGCGATATTCTGTTTCTATACTATACTGTTGTAACTCTGACATATTGGTTAGCTCTGTATATTCGTTTCAATCTCGGTTGATTGTCGTGCAAGAAATCGAATCTGTTTGTGCAATCTGAGATATTTTAATCGATTAAATTGATTATGTTAATCGATTATTTCTATTCTGTTAATCGATTAATCTGGGATTATTTCAGCATTAATTGTTGTTTTCGAAAAGCGGATACTCTGACCGCTACACCTATTCAACCCCTCCTTCTAGGTGTATTTTAGCCACTTATACCTAACATATTCTTGACAATGCGCTGTTGAACATCAGTAACGTTAGCGTTAGCTTGGATGATTTATTTTTAACAGTGCATTTGATAGAAAATGTTGTTGATGTGAATATATTCAAAATCGCATATGTAAGGAATCGCTGTTGAAGATGACATAGTAACTGCACTTGCTTAATTATGCGTTGTTGATGTTTTACGACATTTGAAGCATCCGAGAAATTAATGGTGGAGTAGTAATGCGTCTCTTCGTTTTTTGAAATACTAATGGTTGAGTAATTATGCGTTTCTTGGTTGTTGAAATATTAATGGTTGAGTGGTTATACGTCTCTTCGTTTGTTGAAATATTAATGGTTTCCCATCTATAAATATTGTGGTTCACTCAATGTTCTAATTCATTAGTAAGCTTAGAGCATAAGAGTATGTGTTTCTATAAGAGTATGTTCATGAAGATAGGAGGAAGAAATCACAAAGTAGTAAAAAAAATAGCAATACTGCAAAAAGTGAAAAAGAGAAAAAGCACCCAAATTTGTATAGAGGAGTTGAGGAAAAGATTGTGTTTCTGTTTCAGAATCATGTTAAGGAGGTTTTTAACAAGTTTTGATTTCAGAAGGAAAGTGGCTGTCTACAAGATTTGCTTGAGATGAAGCAATTGAAAGTAAATAAAAGGAAAAAGGGAATGAATTATTTAGTTTATTGAGCTCTTTCAATTTTTATTTATCTCTTTCAATTATTTTCTGTCATCATCTTCAGCAATTCCTAAAGTTCATTGATTTCTCTCATTCGATTTTCATAGGAAAAGGACTCAAATTTTAAAAGGAAATCAATGAATTGTTCTACAATATTTGTGTAGAAGAGTCGAAGAAAAAATTGTGGACAAGATTATTTCCTCTTCTACCAAATCATTAAGTTCATTATATTCGCATGTATCATATCGTTTAGTTTATTATAATGTATTTTGTATCTCTGAATGAATAATAAAACAATTATTTTGGATATTAATTTCTGTTTTTTGTTAATTATTTGGATGGTTATTGTATTTAATATTTTTTCACTATTCAATATTAATAAACACAATAAAAAAATTATCAATACTTAATAAATACAAAAACAAATTAACAAAATGTAATGTTTATATTTTATTCAGTTTCTTATTAATAAACACAATTATATAGTAATAATCTACTTCATGGCAACTTCATGTTAATTTAAGTAAATTCATTTTGTATAAATATTTTCCAGTTATGTAAAATGTTAATTTAACAGACATAACTACGAATATGGTGTTAATTTGGAAAATGAGTTCAGTTTAACAACGCATAATTACGACTACAATGTCAATTAGATTCTAATCAACAGTGCTATATCTAGGTAGCGTTGTTGATGTGTTAATGAAAATAAGTAGTAAACAGCTGGATACGCAACAACAGTGCAATCCTTAATATGTGCTGTTGAAGATGTTGATACAACAACGCTACGTTAATTATGTGTTGTGGAAGAGGTCGTGTTCATAAAATGTGTTGTGTACATTTGGATACACAACAATAACGCAATCGTTAATATGCACTGTTGAAGAGGTCAATACAACAGCGCTATCGTTAATATGCGCTATTAAATGGCTACTATAGTTTAAATATCTAAAACATGAGTCTTTTCCTCTATGGTCTCAAACTTACTCAAAAAGAAATCCTCACACACTAAGCAAACCCTCATACTCTCAGCAAACCCTCATACTCTCAACAAACCCTCATAAACCTCAAAACATTTCATCAATGGCTTCCCAAAGTGGCGATCATGTATCTCACAGTGGTGACGAAGCTACACCGACTCCACAAGACAAGCAAATCGTTGTTCAAAACGACCTCCACGTGGAATGACTTCCATGAAGTATTCGGTCAAGAAACAAGGATGTGAAAATAGAAGTTCAATGGAACTCTAAAGGCCAACCATTAAACAAGAAGGGTGGCAAAGCATTGGTAACCTGCATTGGTGTTGTTGTTAGGTGTTGAAAGAGTTTTGTTTAGAGAGGTTTTTCCTCCTCAACAAATTGTCCCCGGCAGCGGCGCCAATTTGTTGAAAGGCGAAGTTTTCTCTTCGGTGTGTTTTCTTTATTTGGTTAACTAAGTGAACTCGGTTTTATTCTTTGTTCGTCATCTCGGCTTTGTTGAAATAAATTCCAACACCAGTATAATGGTTTCAAGAATATTCCACTTACAACTTACTTCTAATAACCATGTGAATAAGTTATTCCTTATTTGCCCCATCTCGGCTTTGTTCAAATAAATTCTAACGTCGGTACAATGGTATCGAAGCAATCCCCTATTACATAATTATTAAGTACCTTTGAATACCATCTCGGTTTTGTGGAATAAATTCCAACACCGGTTTAATGGTATTCTAATGAACAAAAGTGATGAATATTTAGTTTTTAGAAACAAAGAAATAAATAAAGAACAAAAGAATAATAAAGTTAAGTGACATTTATTTATTTACTCCCTTTTGGGTTCCTTTAATTAACAAACCAAACTTCTTCCTTGAGGAAGGTTGGTATTAAAGAATAAATAAATTGCGGAATGTAAGTAACAATAAATAAAAATTAGTAAGTTAGTTTCATCACTTTTGTATATTAAAAGGTGTTTCAACAAATAAATTTATTGATAACACTTTACTATT
>NC_032009.1:27259989-27262230 GCF_001865875.1 Lupinus angustifolius
AGAAGGAATTGCCTAATAGAATTAATCATATGAATATGTCAATGCACAAATAATGAGTGAACATATTTTGGTTGTTTTTTATTTGATTTGATATTCACATAAATATTTAACAAGAAACATAAACTAAGTATTAACAAATTCTTGAGAAGACGAGATCATTTTGAATGATGAAAATATTTCTCAACTTCTTATGTTTTTGAACTACTTAGAAAAGTTCTTATGTTTTACTTTGATTAACTTCAAACACCAAGGTCTGAAATCCTCCTTTTAGTGTATGTCCTAAAATGGTAGAACGATGATCACTTATATTTATTACTAAACAATATTACGTCCACAAAGAGACTAGGTTGTCACACCCTAATCTTGGCTACTCTAATATTGAAATNTGAAATAGTAATGAATATAAGATCTTATGAAAAGCATGCTTAACTTGGCAAATAAACTAAGTAGTACAACTACTTCTTAGTTTATTTGTTAAGTGTTTGAGACAAACAATTTTTATGACTTGAAATCAGTTTTTAGGTGATCAATTTAAATAGAGCATTAAGAACTTCTCAAACAAATAAAATTAACCAAAGCACCAACTTGAATGATTAAAATTCAAATTTAGAAAAAAAGAAGAAGAAGAAATACATGATCAACGTTCAAATGAAATTGTTAGGAGCATGAGCCATCCATCCAAGGATTGGATGCTTTATGTTCCAAATGAGATTACAAAATGAATTTTTACATCTCATTTGCCTTCTCCTTTCTCCACTTGAATTATAAACTAAAAACTATAAAACTTACTTAAAAATAACTTCTATGAACTAAGAACAAGAAGAGAGAATTGTGTTTTCACTTCAGGGTGGAATGTTACGTATCAGTGGTTAAAATACACCTAGAAGGGGGGTTGAATAGGTGTAGCGGTTAGAATAGCCGCTGTTCGAAAACAACCCTTAATGCTGAATTACCCCAGATTAATCGATTAAAGGAATAGAGATAATCGATTAACGCAATTAACCGATATTGAAATGAATACACATAGCTTACAATTTTTTCAGAGTATTAACTGTAGAGCACAAAAACAGAATATAGTAATTAATTTCTACTATACAAGTTAACCGATTAAATGCAATAAAGAGAGAAAGAGAGAGAGTAAAAATCCTGCAAAACGATTTTTATCCTGGTTCGTTTGCGTGTCCACTTGCAAACTACATCCAGGCCTCCCGGCTGATCTGGGAGATTTTCTTCACTATAATTGAATCAATGTTTTACAAGCACTTCTTCCAATTACCACACTTAGACATTCACTTGAAACTAAATATTCTAGGGTTTGACTCCCTTCCTACCGACAAGGAAAGCCTTTCTTTCGGCGTAGCCCCAGCCAAGAACCTTGTTCTTTCTTATCAAGAACTCTAAGCAAAATGAAGATACAACTCAATCTCTTAGGTGGTACGACACCTCGAGATTCCCAATGTTACAACGATTTTTCACAACAAAACTATAGAGTAAACTTAAGCAATTACAAAGCTCATATTTAACAAACAAGACTTTACTCTAAACACCTAACACAAATCTCATGCAATATGATAATGTATTAGTTGAAAAACAGAATTTACAGAATGCAAAAAGCTTTACAAAAGCATCGGAGAATGCATGAACATGTGAGATGAAATGATGAGAAATATATCATGAAATGCCACTCAATCCTAAAGCATAGAATTCTCTCCTTTCTAAACTCACAAATGCAATATCAACTAGATGCAACAATTATCACGAAATATGCTCTAACTCTCTAAGAAATGCAACATGCAAGTTATGACATCAGTTCTGAAAACACAGTTTATAAAGAATCAGTTCTGCAACCCAGTTAATCGATTAAAGCCTTGGTTAATCGATTAACGTTGTTCAAAAACGTAACTAATTCTGTTTTCCAAGTTTTTTAGTTTCAACAGCTTTTCAAAAAGTTAGGTTAATCGATTAACGCATGCCTTAATCGATTCACATCATATTTTCATATGTATTTTCAATTACAAAAACTCAAATATGTTATGCACTTGATTCATACATGTTTAACACTAAGTTTATGCCTAGGATGCACATATACATGTATTTATGTGATGCATGAACATATTATAAATGACATATCTCAAAGATGAAATGATTTAAAGTTTTATGCATTTAAGACATGTGTTAAGTTTACCTAAGCCTTAGACTCAACTTAAACTAGTCTCTAGTCTAAGTCTAGTACCAATTAAA
>NC_032009.1:27262330-27263169 GCF_001865875.1 Lupinus angustifolius
TTGTAATAACAATTGTTTGATGAATAAGCTTGAAGATTGTGTTGGCATGATTGATATGATGCGCAAATATTTCGGAAGCTGTTATTACGATCAACCTGCATAATAAAAAACAACAAAACAACCTTTCTCCCCCTTTTGACATTATCAAAAAGATAACCCAGGTCAAAATGAGGCAGAGATATGAGTTAAGCATAAAACGAAGTTAATGAATTAATTTGGGATTTAACTATTAACCTGTTTTATTTTTGGGTGTCTTGAACAAATGCGCTTGTTTAGACAATGAAATAGCCAATAGGTAAAGAGAACGACATACAAGATTTAATCAAATCAATTAGCATAGAAAGCAATGTAGTCAGCATAAAATCTCATATGATCAAGAACCATTCACATAACCAAATAAGCTATTCGACATAATTAAACACAAAACTAATGGCATAGCATAAAGAGTTAAAGTAGTTAGCAACTATTACAAACCAAAATATGTCAAGCAAAGACAGAGAAAGAGGCACGAATAAGTCTTGAAAACAGAAAAAGAGGCCGAAAAAAGTGTAAAATCGAGGTGTTGTCTGCATTTAAAATGCTGGTTTTAATCGATTAACGGGCAGGTTTAATCGATTAAAATCATGTAAATTTTGATTTTTCAAAAACTGATGCCCAGGTAATCGCTTAACACTAAGTGTTTAACCGATTAAACACGGTAAAAAGTGATTTTCAGCTAGCAGAACGGTTTCAACTTTTTAGGACTCATGCATGCATTTTGACAGATTAATTGAAACATTTGTAATCACGAAAAGAGTTTATCATTAGACATAATTTTGCATTTCCACATATATCATTTA
>NC_032009.1:27263269-27263549 GCF_001865875.1 Lupinus angustifolius
ATATAATGTGATTCTTTAGGTGATGATTGAAATCTCGCACACATGCAAACACTAAACATGATACCAGGTCGACTTGCAGTTAAGTAAAATAATGACCCAATTATACCACGATACTTTGTTACCTCTATTGCTTTTCCTTTTTCATCCTTATCTTGGTAGCAGGCAGATGCCATAGGAGTGGAGGCTTCCTTACATTTATCCATATCAAATTTCTTGAGTAGCTCTTTGCAGTATTTTGCCTGATGAATGAATATCCCACTTTCTAGCTGCTTTATTTGAA
>NC_032009.1:27263649-27264082 GCF_001865875.1 Lupinus angustifolius
ACTCGACATAAGCCTCATATAAAACATCATAAGGAGGTGAGTCATCCGAAGTGGATGAGATGTCAAAATATACCTCATGATTATCTTCATGTGAGTCAGAATTCCCATTCTTGTCAGATCTAGCCATCAGACATAGCTTTGCTGACTCCTCCTCACTAGAGGTGCTTGATGTCGTTTCCTCCTAAGGTACATCCCATACGATGTAAGCTTTCTTAGACTTGAATTCCCTGGGAGTGCTCTTTTCTGAATCAACCTTTTCAGATAGGTTGGACACTGAAATCGCATGTGTCCTACTTTTTCGCACTCATGGCAAGTGAAGCGATCTTTGTTGTTCTTGCCTTTGTTTGTTGATTCCTTCGCTTCTTTCTTCTGAAACTTTTTGAATCCTCCTTTTCTCTTTATGAATTTGCTAAATTTTCGAACAAGGAGACCC
>NC_032009.1:27264182-27264536 GCF_001865875.1 Lupinus angustifolius
TATGGCAAAAGATTTATCTAGAGCAACTAAATGATTTACGATATGAGTAAATCGCTTTTGCATATCACTGATTGATTCGCTAGGTAACATGCGAAATAACTCATAGTCGTGGGTCAGCGCATTTAATCTAGCGCACTTGACTTCGCTAGTACCTTCGTGCGTCACTTGTAAAGTGTCCCACATTTCTTTTGCATTTTGGCACTGCGAGACCCTAAAGAACTCATCATAGGATAGGGTCAATGTGATGATATTTTTGGCGCGTAGGTTATGCTGGACCCTTTTGCGCTCATCATCGGTCCATAGACTTTTAGGCTTGTCTTTAGGTTCATCGTCCACAAGATGTTGTGGAACGAA
>NC_032009.1:27264636-27270956 GCF_001865875.1 Lupinus angustifolius
TGCAACTTATGAGATCAGTTCTGAAAACGCAGTTTATATAGAATCAGTTCTGCAGCCCAGTTAATCGATTAAGACCTTGGTTAATCGATTAACGTTGTTTAAAAACGTAACTGATTTTGTTTTCCAAGTTTTTCAGTTTCAACAGCTTTTCAAAAAGTTAGGTTAATCGATTAACTTATGCCTTAATCGATTAACAACATATTTTCATATGTATTTTCAATTATAAAAACTCAAATATGTTATGCACTTGATTCATACATGTTTAACACTAAGTTTATGCCTAGGATGCACAGATACATGTATTTATGTGATGCATGAACATATTATGAATGACATATCTCAAAGATGAAATGATTTAAAGTTTTATGCATATGAGACATGTGTTAAGGTTACCTAAGCCTTAGACTCAACCTAAACTAGTCTCTAGTCTAAGTCTAGTACCAATCAAAAGACTTAAGCATGTTGATTTGTTGACGATCTTCAAGCTCTTATTAGCACAAGTTGTCCTCATCAAAACCATGACATATAATGAGAGAGCTTTCCAAAGTGTTCCTCTTGACATGCACACTTTCATGGCATACTTTCAAGGCAATAAGATATACTTTCGAATGAAATGCCTTCCTATTTATAGAGTTCCCTGCCACCGTTGAGCTGACTGTTTGCATCGCTAAGCAGCTGACCAAACCCTTCAACATGGGTTTAGTAACTTGGTCAAGTAGGTTGGTCACCTCCTTAAGCTTGACTCACCAAAGCTAGTTGTGAGCTATGGGACCAGCTATGGTGAGCTACTCATAAAAAGCCTAGGGTGGGCTACTTGAAGTGAGGTCATGCATGACTTCATGGTTTCTTGATGGCTAAGTGATTCTGGGTGCACATCGCGGAGCACACATGTGGCACCACTAAGCTGCCTACTTGAGCAGCTTTGACTGTGCTGACTGAGACATGGCTTGGTGCTTGCTTACCTAGTCAGGTGTCTGGTTCACCGCTGATCATACATGTGGCATCGCTGAGCTACCTGCTTGAGCAGCTTGGGTGTGAGCCAGGCTTGTGTCTGACTGTGTCAAGCTTGTGTTCTGATCATGTTAGGCTTTGTCTGGTGCTAGGTTGAGCGGTCAAGCAGGTCTACTAAGTTGCCTGCTTGAGCAACTTTGTCTGTGCCAGGTTGGTTTGACTGAGCCAGGATGGTGTTCAGGTCAGCTCAGCGTGGCTTTGTCCATGCTAAGCTGCCTGCTTGAGCACCTTTAGTTTGACTTCTTTTCCTTCTTGGACCATGAGTCTTTATTCTCTTTTCTTTTTCTTTCAAAATCCTACAAAACACAGGAAAAAAAAGAAACACAAACACAAATATACAAGATTGCGATATTTTATCCAAAAAGTATTGTTTTAAGTTGATTTTTCTCAATTATGCTTAAGATAATTGCCATAAAAGTGTATGAAATTTAGGTATGTTTGCCACTTATCATTAGGCAGAATCTGAAGCTACCAATCAAGAAATGGAGTGATGTAGAGAATATCGTGAAGGAGCGTATTTGGAATGAAATAAGAGTAAGTTTATTTTTTCAGTTTTTGTGTTTTCGTGTTTTCATGCAATGTACGTATATGTGTTACGTTTTCATGCAATGTATGTATATGCATGCAATATATAATGTATATGTGTTTTTACTTCAGGCAACTTTTGATGTTGATGAGGAGCATAAGGATTATATCCTTAAATTGGCTGACAAGGCTCTCCAACAATTCCGAACTGATGTCGTAAAATTACTCAGAGATGCTGATAGCAATGTCAACCTAAGACCTCGAACTAAATATGCAAATATCGTTGATGAAGAGGATTGGAAGACTTTTGTCACCCTACGCACACAAGACAAGTCTTTCTTGGTAAAATCATATTCTTTGTATTGACTTTTGTATATATGCTTATGTATATGATTGTTAATATTAATTTTGTTTATTGTTTTAGAAATTAAGTAATAAAAACCGCAAGAGGGCATCCAAGCTTTTATATCCATAGAAAGCTTCTCGAGCGGGGTATAGAGGAATTGAGGAAAGAATTGTAAATATTATTAACTTGTACGTTATTGGTTATGTTTTGTATTCATATATATCTAATTACATTATTATTGGTTATGTTTTGTTAGTTGGAGAAAAAAAGTGATACACCTATGACTCCACATGGAGTAGAACTCGATGTTTTATGGGAGGATGCCTGTAAGAACAAGGATGGTGTCATCAACAATGAGGAAGTTCAAGAAGCGGCAAGACGTGATGTAAGTGCTCATATTTTTTAAATATACTTAATTTCCATACTTTATTTATCAAAATGTGATTAATTAACATTTTTTTCATGATTTGTCAGGTTTCCCTAAAAGAAAAGGAGGCAAACTTGGATAGTCGCATAATACTTGACAAGGCACTAGGACTGCCTATCTACCCTGGTCGTATCCGAGGTGCAGGATTTGGGGTTAGCTAGCGAACATTTGTACCCCATCCAAAGAGTGCAACCAAAGCCCAACTGAGTCAGGTTCAAAATCAAATAGATGGCCTCATGCAATGGTTCAACGAATTTGAGTAATCAATGAAGGAGAAGGAAGCTGAGTGGCAATGACTAGCTAGTAATGTTGCCATTGTTCCTTCAACCTTCAAAGAAAGTTTCACTACACCTGCACCTTACAAGATTCATATTCCGATTCCCATTCTTGAGGTAATTTAGGTCACTTATTTTAATTTAATTAACTTACTTTAATTTAGTCGTTAACTAATTATATGTTTTAACTTATGTACATGGAATTAGTTGTTGCAAACTTTTCCTAAATACCCCAACTAGTTGAGTAGTGGGTGTTGGGAAAGTGCACAGGTTGACCGATGTTATGTTGCATAATGCACGTATCTCATGCCATCATGTGAAGGTCTCGATTGACATTGAAATCGATGATAATGTGTTGCTGCCAATTCCTCTCGATGAGAATATCTTCATAGCTGGAGGGGCTATAGGCACTTTTGTGACTTGGCCAGTAGACCTTGTTCAAGTAATTCCTCCTAAGGTATGATTTTCACCTTATGCTCTCACTCATATTATATATATTGATCTATAATTGATATGTTTTAATTTAATATTTTAGGAAAATGTACATTCCACCCTAGTAGCACCCAAAATTCTACGCCATCTTCGGGTGATGTGAGCTCAAAGCCATCTACTGGGGATGTGAGCTCCAAGAAGACTACCAACTATTGTACTCAGCTGATGGAGCATGTACAGAAGACGGGAGATGATATGATACTTATATCAATTCCTAAGGAACTCTACGGGAATAATGTTGATGAATACATTGGCATGACTGAAGTCCATGATGTATATAAACGTGATTGTATAGGTGCAAGTGTTGTATGTATATATATGAGGTAAATTATGTTTTCTTCACTTCTCACTTATAAATGGTGGTATGTTATAATTAATTAACATTTGTATTATATATATTAGGTACTTGTATGAAAATTTTATTAAGGTAAATAAGTAAAAGGTGATGGTCATACCCCACACCTTTCCGTTTTGATGTCACACGAAAAAAATGAGATTGGGGAAAAACAGAATGAATTACAGATAATCTCATCCATCATAAAGAAGATAAAGATTTATTTCTTGCACATTTTAATATCAGGTGAGCATTTTGTAATTGTCTTTTATATTTCTTTCTTTAGTATGTTTGTTGTGCTTAACATTTCCTAACCATGTACATATGTTTTGTTAGACAGCATTGGGTTTTGGTTGCCATCAGTCGACTCAATGAAGAAATATACTACTTTGACTCATTGGAACGTGGTGATATGAACAACTACGCCGCTATGAAAGATATGTTTTCAAAGTAAGTGGACTACTCATTTAAACTTTTAGTTACACTTTCACTTACACTTTCACTTTCCTAGTTGTTTATTAATTAAGTACATTTTCTATTGTTTAGTGTGGTGAAAGTTTACAAATTGAATAATCGTGGTAGAAACAAGTTACCAAATCCCAAAAAAATCAAGTGGACTCGTATAAAGGTATTGGCACAAATCATCTCAAACAATTATATGTGTAATGGCCAACTAATGTTATGCTTATATGTTTACTTCATTTTAATTGTAGACCCCTTGCCAAACAAAACAGATAGATTGCAGCTATTACGTGCTGAAATTCATGAAGGAGATCATTAAGTAGTGGCCAACTAATGAAGTCAAGTTTGTTAGCAAATCATATATAGATGACCAAGTCAACCACATTAGAGAACAATGGTCAAAGTTTGTACTGAGTTTAGTAGATTAGTTTTACACAGATTGTAGCCTAGTGAATTCAATTAATGTTCAATGTAATGTATATGATTTGGTCTATGTAATATATGTTAATGTAAACTGTGTAATTAATTTTCAATATATAAATTCAATTGAAATTCAATTGTGTTCATATAGTTGTCATTTAGTGTTTCTGTATGCATTCATTTTGTTGTTATGTTCTGTTTTTGTATGCATAAGGGTATTTTCTGTTGTGTGCGTAACTTTAATTTGTAGAATTAGGAATAATGGTCTTCGATAGCATTTTTGTATGATTGCACTGTTGTTATACCCATACAACATCGCTTTTTTAACAATGCGTTGTTGATTACGTTGAATTCAACAGCGCATTCTCAAAATAGCCGTGTTGATTTTGTTGAATACAACAATGAATGAACAAAAAAGCGATGTTGAATACTTATCTCTCATTCATTCTCTTTTAGCTATACAACAGCACATGTGGTAAGAAGCGATATCGATATGATCAAAACTATTTCCTCTGCACTTAATCGCTTAACACAATGCTTAATCGATTAATTGTTTGAATGTTATTTATTATCATTATTAATTGTTCTATATATTTAATTAATTGTCATTAATCGAATGTCATAACGTAATTACTAATTTGAATTTCATTAAAAAATGAATTAGTAAAAAAAATATTATATCTTCCACAACGTTTCCTTAAGATTGTGTTGTGGAACACTCACCTTCATATTTGAATGGGGAGTTTTTCCATAGTGTTTCCTTTAGGTTGCGTTTGTTGATTAGGTATCATTGACAACGACTTCTTCATTATGCACTGTTGAAGATACTACCAGACCTTAAAAAATTAAAATATTCATGCATTCTCACACATTCATCAATAATCCCAACACTCATTTACTCAGCAGCAAAACGCATTTACTCTCAAAATCGACCTCGAAAATCATTCAACCTCAAAATCATTCACTCATTCAACACCGAAAATTATTCACTCATTCAACACGAAAATCATTCAACACCGATTTCGAAAATCCTTCACTCGTTTAACCTCAAAAACGTCATTCACGCATTCAACACCGAGTTGAAAGTGAGTTTTTCTTATATTTATTTGTCTTTTTAATTACATTATATTTAGCTTTTATTGAGTTATAAATATTTTCCTTATAAATGAGTGAAAGTGATTTCACTCATTTAGCTTACATTATGAGTTAGGGTTCCGATCNCCATTACATTATGAGTTAGGGTTTCCTCATTTTTAATTAATAATAATGTATTTACTCTGCTTGGTGAGTTTAACTCCAAGTTTTAGAGATTTATGCTCATTATATTTTTTTGTTAATAGAAAATGGATCGAAAATGGATGAGTGCCAATCGATTGACGAAGGAGTATGAAGAAGGAATGAAATCATTTGTTAGGTTTATAATTGAGAATGCTGAAAACCCTAATAGAATTGTATGTCCTTACTTAATATGTTGTTACTCAAACCGAATTACTCTAAATGAGTTAAAAGTTCATTTAGTGTGTCATGGTATTGATCAAAGTTTCACATGTTGGACAAGACATGGTGAGACGAGAGATGTTATGGATTCTGATGATGAGATGCATATGAAAGACAACTACACAAATGCATATGAAGACGATCATTTCGAGGAAATGGAAAACGTTGTCGAAGAAGATCTTCAGGATTGTGCTGAGATGTTTCAGCGGTTGATAAGTGATGTTGAGAAACCATTATATGATGGTTGTACTAAATTTACAAGATTAGCAGCGGTGTCAAGTTTGTATAAGTTGAAATATGTTAATGGATGGACTAATAAGAGTTTCACCAACTTGCTTGCACTTCTGAAGGATATGTTGTCGGAAGATACTGTGCTCCCTTCTCGAACCTATGATGAAAAACAAATGTTACGCTCCATAAGCATGGACTACACTAGGATACATGCTTGTGAAAATGATTGCATCTTATTTTTTAATGAGTATGCTTCATTAAAGTTTTGTCCTAAAATGTAATGTGTCACGATATAAGAAG
>NC_032009.1:27271056-27271262 GCF_001865875.1 Lupinus angustifolius
ATTGATCACGACTATCCTAGTTTTGGTGAAGAATCAAGAAACCTACGCCTTGCATTGTCAACGGATGGAATTAACCCACATAGTGTTCAAAGTTGCTCCCATAGTTCATGGCCAGTGATGTTGGTGATATACAACTTCCTCATTCTCTATGCATGAAGCGCAAATATGTGATGTTATCTATGTTAATTTCTGGACCTAAACAACCA
>NC_032009.1:27271362-27293995 GCF_001865875.1 Lupinus angustifolius
CTGCATATGGTAATCTGTCTGGATATAGTACAAAAAGACATTTTGCATGTCCTGTATGTGAAGACGATACTCATTCAATGAGGTTGGAACACTATAAGAAAAATGTCTTCCTTGGCCATCGTAGATTTTTGCCTTCAGATCATCACTATCGACTATGGAGAAAAGCATTTGATGGAAACAATGAAGAAGGTCGTGCTCCTTTGTCGTTGACAAGTGACCAATTATTTCAAAAGCTAAAGGGTTTGAATACTAACTTTAGTAAACCATTTGAAAAAGAAATTGTCACAAAGGGGTGGAAGAAAAGGTCAATCTTCTTTGAATTGGCATATTGGAGTTCACTATAAGTAAGACATTTCCTCGATGTTATGCATATTGAAAAATATGTGTTTGAAAGTCTCCTTGATATCTTACTCAATGTCTCTGGTAAGACCAAAAATGGCTTGAATGCCAAGTTGGACTTGGTTAGTATGGGAATAAGAAAGGAATTGGGGCCAATAATGAAGGGAAAACGTACATTTCTACCTCCAGTAACTTATACTTTATCGACGAAAGAGAAAATGGAATTGTGTAAATTTATTCATGGTGTTAAAGTTACAGAAGGGTACTCTTCCAACATTCAGAACCTCATATCAATGAAAGACCTCAAGTTAAAAGGTCTTAAGTCTCATGATTGTCATGTACTTATAGAGCATTTCTTTACTATTTGAATACGGTCAATTCTACCTAAAAAAGTTCGAGGAACCATAACTAGGTTATGCTTCTTCTTCAAGGCAATTTGTAGCAAAGTGATTGACCCTGAGAAATTACCTGCATTGCAAAGACAAATTATTTTGACTTTGTGTGAGCTCGAAATGTGTTTTCCACCTTCTTTTTTTGACATAATGGTTTATCTAAGCATTCATCTTGTTCGAGAGACACAACTATGTGCCCCTTCCTATATGAGATGGATGGACCCCTTTGAGCGTTATATCAAGACATTAAAAGGGTATATGAAGAACCGATCAAGACCAGAGGGTTGTATCGTCGAGCGATATGTTGTTGAAGAAGCTCTTGATTTTTGTACCGAATACCTTACCGATGGTGATTTCATGGGCATTCCAAAGCCTCGATATGAAAAAAAAAATTGGTGAAGGTATTACTGGGAATGAAATATTGACTATAACAAGAACTGAATTGGAGAAAGTGCACTTATATGTTTTACATAATGTCGACAAGGTTGATCCATATGTTGAAACACACAAGGAGATGCTCAGGAAGTGTTACCCAAGTAATAATGAAAATTGGATTTCCAAAGAGCATAATCGGTGTTTCATAAACATATTAGGCATAATATAATTGCTAAAACATGTATAGGAGTTAAGCATAACATATGAGTAAGTTTGCATTTTTTAATCACGTTTTTAATATGCTGGTTAATCGATTAACGTGGTGACTTAATCGATTAACTCAACTGTTTTCTGTTATATCTATTTTTCTGTTACAATTGTTTTCTGTTTAATCATGTTATGCTGGTTAATTAATTACTGTTGTAACTTAATCGATTAACGTGTCTGTTTTATGTTATAACTGTTGTAACACCATGAATTTTCTGTATGTTTTATTAATTATTTATTTTAACAACGATTAATTTTATAAATTAATCGGTATTGAATTAGACTAAACCATAGTTGAGTGTTAGTCTTTTTTTGTGATTTCCTATTTTGTGGTAAATGTTTGTAATTTTCTATGACGGAAAGTTTTTGAGCTGCTGTCGGGCCCAAATTCGCCCGAATTCGGCCCAATAACGTGTTTTTGAGTTCCATAACACATAATCGAATTCCGATTGTGCCATTGGCTTCAAAATATTATTTTAAGTCAAGATAGACTTCAATTTTGTCCAGGACGCATTTGTAATTATTTTTCACTCTGAAATTCGTGTTTCGAAGTTCTAACTGTAAACCGAAACCGGGAGATTTCTATTATCCAACCGGGTATTAGTCGACAATACTCGGGAATGGTTTAATCAAGAATGTGCCATAGAGAAGGTCACATCACTTTCATGTAAGAAGCTTGCTTGTTAAACAAGCAAAAGTACATATTCTCTTACACAAAATCCCCAAAATCACTCAACAAATCCTCTCATTCCACCACCATTAGACACATCACCTATGCTAGTCTAAATCTACTTACTTTGCATTAAATTTTCTGATTTCATGAGGGTGAGGCTCTCCTATAAATACCTCACCCCCATTCTCTCATTTTTACACTAAATTTCCTATACAAACTAAGGTAGTCTTTTATTTTCTCTTCTTCATCTTCTTCTCATACTTCATAGAAAGTTATGAGCTTTTATTATGTTGTTCATAAAGTTGAGTTTGTATTTGTTCTTTAAGTACCTTTGTTCTTGCGCCTATTTAGGGAAAGACCATGACTCAGATGATTGAGTCTGGTGCCCAAAATTGACAAACTTATACAAGTACCTTTGTTCTTGCGCCTATTTAGGGAAATGTTTCCGAACGTGATGTCGTGATTAGGGAAATGCCCAAGAAGGATTACATGATACCATGCAGCGAGGTCGTTTGACCGTAAGAGACTTGGCCATGTGGTCGTCCAGGATATTCACCGATGGTTCATAGTGGTAAGGATGTTATTCCTCTTTTACGTGATGACGTAAGATCGGGTCCCACATGAAGCATTCCTTTGGGAGATGTCTTAGTTTGGGCCGATCGTATAAGATAACGATTAAATGATTTAATCGGCTAACCTCGGTTAATGTGCATAATTATTATGGATAATGAAGTAGTGGAGAGGAAATTTATGGGAGACGAACGAGCCCCAAGATGTTGAAAGGGACGACGATGGCGGTGGTTCGTCAGCAAAGTCTTGAGGGTGATTCTAGGTGAGATGAGTCCCTTGTCTTCCTGGATGAGGTATTTTATTGGATCGGACAGTTCTCACAGCGCCAACTAGACGATCTCTGACAACCCCTCTTTGCAATCAGGATCAATGAGACGGATGCCTAGCAATGAGAGGGATGCCTAGCAATCAGGATCAATTGTTCGATGTCCCAAGAGGGGGCATGGAGGATTGAGGGAGATTGGTCCACCTACAAAAGCCCTTGCGACTTAGATCTGTGTAGGGTACTTTTTGATGTGTTGGATGTCTCAGCCTTTTGTGTAATTTCAGTTTGGGCGAATATTTCATCCGCCTTGTATTTTGTACAGATATTTTCCGTTATTACATGAAGTATGATTCAAAGTTATATTATGTTATATTTTTATTACCTTTAGGTAAAGGTGTTTTTGATTTTCCGCATTGTATGTTACTTAAAGTGATGTTCCGAAAATGAAATGAATATAAGGAAATAAATTTTATATTGCATCATTATAAAAAAATATACCCATTTTTGAGAGAGATTTTTGGAGTAATTTTTTGGGCATTACAACATGGTATCAGAGCGGTTCTTTTCTATCCAGCCTTGGGCATGGCCTCGCATGCTTTCTTGTATGATTTTGTGTGTTTAAATGTTTGCTTGTATTATTCGAATGAAAATACAACCTATGAATAATTTCGGTAGAAGGAGTATCTCATGCACGTCTAATGTGCACAGATTTAAGATGGCTAGACGTGGAATTGCAAACTTGGACTTCATGGCTGCAATGACTACAGCGATTCAGGGTGTGAATGCTATTTTGCATCAACTGAATCAACAACAACAACCACCAACTCAAGGATCAGCCCAGTATAAGGGCTTGGGCGAATTTTGTCGTCGTCAACCCCCAAAGTTTGAAGGAGGTTTTGCACCAGATGCTACAAATGACTTGATCCAAGAGTTTGAGAGGATATTTCGGGCACTTATATGCACTGAGGAGCAGAAGGTCACCTATGCAACCTATATGCTTACTAAGGAGGCTGAAAACTAGTGGGAGTTTACAAATCGCCAGATGGTGCATGAACAACAAGTTGTCAATTAGACAACTTTCAAAGATAGATTTCTGCAGAAGTACATTCCTGCAGATATTAGAACTAAGAAAGAGATGGAGTTCCTGCGTCTGTAGCAGGGAAGCCTGACTGTTGGAGAATATGCTGCCAAATTTGAAGATTTGGCGAGATATGCCCCACACTACAATCAAGTAGGGAATGAAAGGTCCAAATGTGCTGAGTTTGAGGATGGACTCAGACAGGACCTGAAAGTGATATTTGTACATCAAGAGATACCAGATTTTGTAGCTCTAGTTATCAAGTGTAGGCTTTATGAAAAAAACGTGAAGGCAAGGAATGCAGTGCTGAAAAGTGTCGTACCACCCGGAAATTCTTATGGACCCCAGAGAAATTTCGGGCAAGGACTTGGAAGGGGAAAACCTTTCAACCGTAACCAGAAACCCTATGCTTCACCATCGGGGATTGAGCATAGGAGTTTCAAGCCTTACAACAATAGAGGCTTCCAACAATAACAACAACAACAGCAACAATAACAACAACAACGAAATGAGTTCACCAGTTGGGAACTCTAACCTCAACACACCACCTTGGTGTTCGAAGTGCAAGGGGAAGCCCTTCAGCGTCAATTGCCCAGTGTGCTATCACTACAATCAACCTGGATACATCAAGCCGATGTGCCCTATTTTGAAAAGGGAAGAAGTGAATATTGTTCAAGTGGCAAGACCTAAGGCCAAGGGAAGTGTGTTCACCATGAGTGGAACCGAGATCGAGGGCAACAAAGACCTCAGACAATGTACATATCGTATTAATGAGATTTCCTTATCTGTGCTGTTTGATTCGGGTGTGACCCATTCTTTCATATTTAATGATGTTGTTAACTGATTAGCATTGCCTATAGTGTCCTTACCCTATGACCTAATTGTATCCACACCCACAAATGAACCTATCTTAGTGTCAACTATGTGTTCTCAATGTCCCGTAACTTTAGATGAAAGAACCTTTGTAGTAGACCTGATATGTCTACCCTTATGTCAACTAGATATCATCTTAGGAATGGATTGGTTGTCTAACAACCATGTTCTTCTGAACTGCTTTAACAAAACAATGATCTTTAGTGACCACGAAGACGCCATTGAATCCTTTTATGAAACCAAAAGACGAAAATGCCATAAAAGAGTCCTAACCCTATCTATTTTCATTAGAGGTGCGTTTAACTTTCGAGGACGAAAATCTTATAAGTGGGGGAGGATTGTAACACCGTGAATTTTCTGTGTATGTTTTATTAATTATTTATTTTAACAACGATTAATTTTAGAAATTAATCGGTATTGAATTAGACTAAACCATTGTTGAGTATTAGTCTTGTTTTGGGACTTCCAATTTTGTGGTAAATGTTCGTAAATTTCTGTGACGGAAAGTTTTTGAGCTGCTGTCGGACCCAAACTCTCCCGCATTCGGCCCAATAACGTGCTTTTGAGTTCTGTAACTCGGAATCGAATTCTGATTTCGTCATTGGATTTGACATATTATTTCGAGTCAACGTAGACATCAAGTTTGTCTAGGACGCATTTCTAATTATTTTTCAATACGAATTCTGTGTTTCGAAGTTATAACCGTAAACCGAAATCGGGAAATTTTTATTATCCGACTGGGTATTAGCCGACAATACTCGAGAATGGCTTAATCGATAATGTGCCATTGAAAAGGTCACATCACTTTAAGGTAAGAAGCTTGCTTGTTAAACAAGCAAAAGTACATATTCTCTTACACAAAATCCCCTAAATCACTCAACCAATCCTATCACTCCACCACCATTAGACATATAACCTATGCTAGTCTAAATCTACTTACTTTTCATTAAATTTTCTGATTTGATGAGGGTGAGGCTCTCCTATAAATACCTCACCCCATTCTCTCATTTTTACACTAAATTTCCTATACAAACTAACATNAGTCTTTTATTTTCTCTTCTTCATCTTCTTCTCATACTTCATAGAAAGTTATGGAGATTTTATTATGTTGTGCATAAAGTAGAGTTTATATTTGTTCTTTAAGTATTTTAGGAAGGCATAACTATATGGGATGATAATAAAATCATATGAACCTTTATGTAGTTTTTGACTTTTGTAAATCTTGCAATTTCTACCTTATTCTTAGATGGAAAAACTATATCTTTGGACAAGGTTAGATGAGTTATTTGTCTGGAAATATTAGAAATTATTGTTAGTATTTGAATATGATTAAAGGTTATGATTTTAACATCAAATGAACCTTTAATGTGTTTAAGAAAAAGTTTGTATTTTATTCTTGAAAGTTTGTGATGTTGATGAGTTGTTGTTGAAAATGTTTGGTTTAGCATATTTTACTCTTTGATTTCCAAGTTAAAATAATGATTTGGGATAAAAGATGATTTATTAAAGTCTTGACATCATAAACTTAAAGTGTTATAAAGTTTTGGATATTAAAGTAGTAGAAAGTATTACATTAGGATTTATTTTCATGACTATGAAATAATTAACACTTACTAACCCTTGAGGGTTTTCCTAAAAAATTAGGAGGTGTTAAGATGTTCATAAAAAATTGTTGTATTTATTTTAGTTGACTTACTTTAAAGTGGTAAGAATAACTAAAACATGTTTAGTGTAAAATATTATATTAAGAGTCATTTTTTTTCATGATTATGAAAATAACACTTACTAACCCTTGAAGTTTTTTCCACTTCATTACATTTTTCCGATAGTTCATAAATCTTATTTTTTGTAAATAAAACATTTTTTACTAAAACTAACCTTTTAAAATAAGATCATTAAGCTAAACTTATCATTTTTAAAGTAAGTCCATTTAAACAAAATCAATAATTTTAAATCAATATTTTTTAAGTAAATCTTACTATTTTAAAGTAACTTATCATTTTAAATTAAGTATTGATTTTGTTTAAATTGACTTACTTTAACAATGATAAGTCTAACTTAATGATCTTATTTTAAAAGGTTAGTTTTACTAAAAAACATTACTTACAAAAAATAAGATTTATGAACTATCATAAAAATATAATGAAGTGGGAATGCATGTCTAGCAAGGTTATGTCTAAGGAAAGACTTGGTATTTAAGGGTGTCTTTACGACCCACCTCTCTTTCTCTGGAACTAGCCTGGTGTATATCCACGGATTACGACATAATTCTGGTAAAAGTTTTATTGAAAATCTTACTTTAAAAAGGGTTATTTGATTGTAAGACTTTCAATGAAAAATGATGATTCAAGGGTATTCAACCTTGAATCGGATGGACGAAAGCAATTAAATTCATTTTAAATCGCAAGTTTTATCTTCGCGTAAAAAGTTATTTCGTAAGTATAATTATTATCGTCGGTTAACTAATTAATGTTATTTTGGCATAATGAAGAGTTTGAGAGGAGATCAAACCAAGTAAGCTCACGTGCAACCAGAGAACCTAGCGACCTGACACACTCAGGTGAGGGAGAATACATCGTGACATAGTGGTATCCGAGTATGACATCCGAATCTCCTAAATTATATCAAAAGTTTGGAGTTATATTTGTGTATTAAGAAAACCCGTACTTAATCAATTATTTTGCATGCCTGGATTTTGTACAGATACTTTCTTAAGTTTTACGATTAGGATAGCTTAAAATATCAAGTATTGTGGTGGCTATCCATGAAGGAACACCACTCGAGAAACTAAAATGCATTGGGATCGAAAACAGCGGAGAGTTTCGATCCGGTAGCCCAAAAGGGCGAGGAAAATGGTCCTAGTAGCCCGCCTTTCTTGGGTGAGGGAGAAAACATCGTGACACAGTGGTGTCTGAATATGCATTCGGACCTCCAAACTCCCTCACAAGTTTGGAGTTACCGTGGGTATGAAGAGAGCTTGTACTTAATCAATTGCATGTTTGTTTGGATTAAGTACATCAATATTTCTTATACCAATTTATGTTATGTTTATATATGCAAATACCATGTCTACTCTTGAATTATAATGTTTAAATGATTATTATGGGAATGATATGTCTGTGATAATTATTAAATTCAAGGTTTAAAACATGTGATATAAATGAGAATTATTTTCCTTGAGAAAAGTAATTAAAATGATAATCAGGCTTTTCTTGCTTGAGCAAGGCAGCTCTCGCTTGAGCGAGAAGTGTCTAGAGAAAACGAGTGTTTTAGCTGAGGGCGAGATAACTCTCGCTTGAGCTAAAATAGGCACCAAGAAAACTGATTGTTTTCTCGCTTAAGCCAGATAGCTCTTGCTTCAGCCACAAATGCCTCAAAAATGGATGTGCCCTCGCTTAAGCAAGACAGCCTTCGCTTGAGCGAGAAGGATCCATACAGACATGACTTCTTTTTAAGTTGTTTGAACGATAACTCTCATATATATTTGAGCCTAATGGCATGTTTTCCATCAAGAAGTTGTAATGGTAAATAACTATATCAAATTCTTGACAGTAATAAAAGTAAGGAATTTGCTTTGTTAAAGGCGAGGGCTAGAGGGCCCGTTTTGGGCGTTTTTTGCGCCCGAGCGACTGTATTTCGCCCGGGCACAGACCAGACAGGTATTTTGACCAATTTTTGATGGATTTTTTGCTTGAGCGACAGTCCATCACTTGGGAGAGAATCAGGAAGAGAATTGAGTCTGTTTTGATGAGTTCGTCGCTTAAGCGAGAGACATACAATATTCTTGATTGTTTCTGATTGTTTGATTGCTTAGGCAATAGCCCTAGCTTGGGTGTGAAGTGTATTTACACTTGGGAAAGACCATGACACAGATGGTTGAGTCAAGTGCCCAAAATTGACAAACTTATACAAGTACCTTTGTTCTTGCGCCTATTTAGGGCAAGGTTTCCGAAGGTGATGTCGTGACTAGGGCAATGCCCAAGAAGGATTACATGATACCATGCAGCGAGGTCGTCTGACCGTAAGAGGCTTGACCATGTGGTCGTCCAGGATATTCACTGATTGGTCGTAGTGGTAAGGATGTTATTCATCTTTTACGTGATGACGTAAGATCGGGTCCCACATTCAGCATTCCCCTGGGAGATGTCTTAGTTTGGGCCGATCATATAAAACAGTGATTAAATGATTTAATCGGCTAACCTCGGTTAGTGTGCATAATCATTATGGATAATGAAGTAGTGGAGCGGAAATTTACGAGAGACGAACGAGCCCCAAGATGTTGAGAGGGACGACGATGGCGGTGGTTCGTCAGCAAAGTATTGAGGGTGAGTCTAGGTGAGACGAGTCCCTTGTATTCATGGATGAGGTATTCTGTTGGATCGGACAGTTCTCACAGCGCAAACTAGGCGATCTCTAACAACCAGTCTTCGCAATTTGGATCAATGAGAGGGATGCCGAGAAAATGTTTGATACGACACCATCCTGAAATGTACAGCTTCGTTGGAACAGATCGATCATATATCCTTGCGATGAATAATTTTGGTGCGTCCAAATAGGCTTGTTATGGGACCTGTACTCTTGGTTATTTCCTAATAGTATATTGGGAGGATATTGGGGAAAGGATAGATGAAACAAGCATGACATTCAAACATTGAGATTGTGGACTTTGATCTTCATAATCTTAGATTATAACATCATTCATCATTGTGAATTTTTATATGTGATGTATATATTGTGTTTATTATGCGTGTCTATCTGGATGTGATATTCCGTGTAATTCATCGCCGTCAATGAGTAATATTCATTAGATGTCTTACTCCCTCTTCTTTCTGTTTGTCATTAAATCGCGTTTTGTTCAGATGGATTGTTCTACGAGGATTTAGAGTTACCGCTTCTCGATGTCCCAAGAGCGGGCATGGAGGATTGAGGGAGATTTGTACACCTACACAAGCCCTTGCGACTTAGATCTATGTAGGTTACTTTTTGATGTGCTGGATGTCTCAGCCTTTTGTATAATTTTAGTTTGGGCGAATATTTCTTCTGCCTTGTATCTTGTACAGATATTTTCCATTATTAAATGAAGTATGATTCAAAGTTATATTGAGTTATATTTTTATTACCTTTAAGTAACGGTGTTTTTGATTTTCTGCATTGTATGTTACTTAAAGTGATGTTCCGAAAATGAAACAAATATAAGGTAATAAATTTTATATGGCATGATTATAAAAAAAATACCCATTTTTGAGAGAGATTTTTGGAGTTAGTTTTGGGGCGTTACAACATGGTATCAGAGCGGTTCTTTTCTATCCGGCCTTGGCATGGCCTCATATGATTTCTTGTATGATTTTGTGTGTTTAAATGTTTGCTTGTATTATTCGAATGAAAATACAACCTATGAATAATTTCGGTAGAAGGAGTATCTCATGCACGTCTAATGTGCACAGATTTAAGATGGCTAGACGTGGAATTGCAAACTTGGACTTCATGGCTGCAATGACTACAGCGATTCAGGGTGTGAATGCTATTTTGCATCAACTGAATCAACAACAACAACCACCAACTCAAGGATCAGCCCAGTATAAGGGCTTGGACGAATTCTTTCGTCATTAACCCCCAAAGTTTGAAGGAGATTTTGCACCAGATGCTGCAAATGACTGGATCCAGGAGTTGGAGAGGATCTTTTAGTCACTTATATGCACTGAGGAGCAGAAGGTCACCTATGCGACCTATATGCTTACTAAGAAGTCTGAAAACTGGTGGGAGTTTTCAAGCCGCCAAATGGTGCATGAACAACAAGTTGTCATCTGGACAACTTTCAAAGATAGATTTCTGCAGAAGTACTTTCCTAAAGATATGAGAACTAAGAAAGAGATGGAGTTCCTGCATCTGTAGCAGGGAAGCCTGACTGTTGGAGAATATGCTGCCAAATTTGAAGATTTGGCGAGATATGTCCCACACTACAATCAAGTGAGGAATGAAAGGTTCAAATGTGCTAAGTGTGAGGATGGACTTAGACAGAACCTGGAAGTGATGTTTGTACATCAACAGATACCAGATTTTGCAACTGTGGTTAACAAGTGCAGGCTTTATGAAAAAAGCGTGAAGGCAAGGAATGTGGCGCTGGCAAGTGTCGTACCACCCGGAAATTCCTATGGACCCCAAACAAAATTTCGGGAAAGGACTTGGAAGGGGAAACCCTTTCAAACGCAACTAGAAACCCTATGCTTCGCAATCAGGGAATGAGCAGAGGAGTTTCAAGACTTACAACAATAGAGGCTTCCGACAAGAAAACAACAACAACAACAACAACAACGCCAACAAAATGAGTTCACCAGTTGGGAACTCTAACCTCAACACACCAACTTGGTGTTCGAAGTGCAAGGGGAAGCACTTTAGTGTCAACTGCCCAGTGTGCTATCACTATAATCAACTTAGATACATCAACCAGATGTGCCCTAAGCTGAAAAGGGAAGAAGTGAATATTGTTCAAGCGGCAAGACCTAAGGCCAAGGGAAGTGTGTTCACCATGAGCGGAACCGAGATCGAGGGCAACGAAGACCTCATACAAGGTACATGTCGTATTGATGAGATTTCCTTATCTGTGCTGTTAGATTCGGGTGCGACCCATTCTTTCATATCTAATGACGTTGTTAACCGATTAGCATTGCCTATACTATCCTTACCCTATGACTTAATTGTATCCACACCCACAAATGAACCTGTCATAGTGTCAACTATGTGTTCTCAATGTCTCATAACTTTAGATGAAAGAACCTTTGTAGTAGACCTGATATGTCTATCCTTATGCCAACTAGATATCATCTAAGGAATGGACTGGTTGTCTAACAACCATGTTCTTCAAAACTGCTTTAACAAAACAGTGATCTTTAGTGACCCCAAAGACCCCATTGAATCCTTTTATGAAACCAAAAGTCAAAAATACCATAAAAGATTCCTAACCCTATCTGTTTTCTTAAGAGGTACGATTAACTTTCGAGGATGAAAATCTTATAAGTGGGGGAGGATTGTAACACCGTGAATTTTCTGTGTATGTTTTATTATTTATTTATTCTAACAGCGATTAATTTTAGAAATAAAACGGTATTGAATTAGACTAAACCATAGTTGAGTGTTAGTCTTGTTTTGTGGTTTCCTATTTTGTGGTAAATGTTCGTAATTTTATGTGACGGGAAGTTTTTCAGCTATTGTCGGGCCCAAATTCGCCCGGATTCGGCCCAATAACGTGTTTTTGAGTTCCTTAACTCGGAATCAAATCTCGATTGTGCCATTGGATTCGAAATATTATTTAGAGTCAAGATAGATATCAAGTTTGTCCAGGACGCATTTGTAGATATTTTTCACTCCGAATTCTTTGTTTCGATGTTCTAACCATAAACCGAAATCGGGATATTTTTATTATCTGACCGGGTATTAGCCGACAATACTCGGGAATGGATTAATGGAGAATATGCCATCTAAAAGTTCACATCACTTTCATGTAAGAAGCTTGCTTGTTAAACAAGCAAAAGTACATATTCTCTCACACAAAATCCCCTAAATCACTCAACAAATCCTCTCACTCCACCACCATTAGACACATCACATATGCTAGTCTAAATATAATTACTTTGCATTAAATTTTCTGATTTGATGAGGGTGAGGCTCTCCTATAAATACCTCACCCCATTCTCTCATTTTTACACTAAATTTCCTATACAAACTAAGGTAGTCTTTTATTTTCTCTTTTTCATCTTCTTCTCATACTTCATAGAAAGTTATTAGCTTTTATTATGTTGTTCATAAAGTAGAATTTATATTTTTTCTTTAAGTATTTTATGAAGGCAAAACTAAAGGGAACGATAATAAAATCATATGAACCTTTATGTAGTTTTTGACTTTTGTAAATCTTGAAATTTCTTCCTTGTTCTTAGATGGAAAAACTATATCTTTGGACAAGGTTAGATGAGTTATTTGTTTGTAAGTATTAGAAATTATTGTTAGTATTTGAATATGTTTAAAGGTTATGATTTTAACATCAAATGAACCTTTAATGTGTTTAGGAAAAAGTTTGTATTTTATTCTTGAAAGTTTATGATGTTGATGAGTTTATGTTGAAAATGTTTCATTTTTAGAAAGCATTATGTTTAAAAATGGTTTAGCATATTCTACTCTATGATTTCCAAGTTAAAATAATGATTTTGGATAAGAGATGATTTATTAAAGTCTTGACTTCATTGTGAAGAAGATCTTTGCTCCTGACCTTGGCGCGATTTTGATGAAGACATCAACATCACCAAAAAGAAGAAAAGGAAGAATACTTATGAAGACAAAGAAGATTAAAGCATCAAGATAATTAGATTAAGTCTCTATATATAGGTACTTCTATCCTAAAACTCTTAAATATACAAAGTAGTAATGCTCAAACTATTTTTAAAGAAAGTTGAAACACTTTAAAATACTTAAAAAAAATTTCAAAAATAGTGTGTAATGGATTATTTCATCTAAGTAACAGGTTACGTGTGTGAGAAAAGAGTTATCCAACTTAAAACTGTTCAGTATAATCCATTACTGTCTTTGAGTAACAGATTACCAGTTTTGAAAATTTGAGTAACCGATTACCTAGATTGCTGTAATCGATTACTCTAATTTAATTTTAAATGAGCAGTGGACGGAGATTTTGGGTAATCGATTACCCACTTTCAGTAATCGATTACTAAGAGTCGTTTCATCAGATTTCAGATATCAAAATGAATTTTTTTCACTCCAAACGAAATCTCTTCACTTGAAACAACTCCTACACTTTTAGAAAGGCACCATGGGTGTTTGGAATGTCTATATAAAGGCTCTAACTCTCACAACACAAACACGCAACAACACACAACTCTTATACAATTTCCAAAAGCTCTTAAACTTATTCTAAAGTTATTTTTCTATACTTTTTGCAACTTGCGCTCAAACTTTCAAAGTCATTTTTCTGAAGTTGCTTAGAAGTGGTTAAAAGTTTTCCAAAGAGTATTATCACTTGGTATACATAAAGAGTTGATTGGTTTTCAAGTTATATTACTTTCATACTTGTAAATGCAATCTGCCATTATTGTACATTCTTCAATATTGTTGCAGAATACTTTCTTTCACGGGGTGTGAAAAGAAAGGGGATTAGAATCACTTGGAAATGTTTTTTCCAAGAGTGAATAAGAATTAGGGAGTGTGTAAGGTACATAGAAATCTCGAGGTGAGATATTGTAATTACAACTCATAATTCTTCGTGAATAAATCTCTTGTGTGGTAAGAGTACTGGACGTAGCTTTCGGTGGACTAGAAGGTGAACCAGTATAAAAATCACTGTGTATTCTCTTCTCCCTTATCTTTTTCATTTTATCTTGATTATTTTTCTTCATATATTTTCCGCTGCACGTTAACTCTTGATTTTGCAGAAAAATTGGCCATAATTTTTAAGTCAACTAATTCACCCCCTCTTAGTTGCAACCTCGTTCTTACATTCATAAACTTAAAGTTTTTTGAAGTTATGGATATTAAAGTAGTATAAAGTCTTACCTTAGGATTTATTTTCATGACTATGAAATTAACACTTACTAACCCTTGAGGTATTTCCTAAAAATTAGGAGGTGTTAAGATGTTCATAAAAAATTGTTGTATTTATTTTAGTTGACTTACTTTAAAGTGGTAAGAATAACTAAAAGATGTTTAAGGTAAAATATTAAATTACGAGTCATTCTTTTTCATGACTATGAAAATAACACTTACTAACCCTTGAGGTTTTCTTCTAAAAAATTAGGTGTTAAGATGTTCATGAAAATTTGTTTTTGTAGTATACTAGAAATAATGAGATTTACCTAAAAGTCTTGACTTTATAAACTTAAAGTGTCATGAAGTCTTAAATGGTAAAATGATTTAAAAATGTTGAATCTTGGTTAAGTGAACTTACTTTAAAATGGTGAGATTTACTTAAAAAGTATTTATTTTGTTTAACTTTACTTACTTTAAAAATGACAAGTCTAGCTAAATGATCTTATTTTAAAAGGTTAGTTTTAGTAAAAATGTTTTACTTACAAAAACTAAGATTTATGAACTATCGCAAAAATGTAATATAGTGGTAATACATGTCTAGAAAGGTTCTGTCTAAGGAAAGACTTGGTATTTAAGGGTGTCTTTACGATCCACCTCTCTTTCCTGGGAACTAGACTGGTGTATATCCATGGATTACGACATAATTCCGGTATATGTTTTATTGAAAATCTTACTTTAAAAAGTGTTATTTGATTGTAAGACTTTCAATGACAAATGATGATTCAAGGATATTCAACCTTGAATTGGATGGACGAAAGCAATTAAATTCATTTTAAATCCCATGTTTTATCTTCGCCTAAAAAGTTATTTCGTAAGTATAATTATTATTGTTAATTAACTAATTAATGTTATTATGGCGTAATGAAGAGTTCGAAAGGAGATCGGATCAAGTAAGCTCACATGATAAAAGAGAACCTAGCGAACCGATACACTCAGGTGAGGGAGAATACATCGTGACATAGTGGTATCCGAATATGACACCCAGATCTCCTAAACTATCTCAAAAGTTTGGAGTTATATTTGTGTATTAAGAAAACCCGTACATAATCAAATATTTGTGTGCATGGATTTTGTATGGATACTTTATTAACTTGTATGTTTAAGATAGCTAAAAATATCAAGTATTGTGGTAGTCATCCATGAAAGAACACCATTCGAGAAACTAAAATCCAATGGGATCGAAAACAATATTTCCTGTTTGTTTAAGAAAACTTGTACTTAATCAATTTCCTGTTTATTTGGATTAAGTACAACAATATTTCTTATACCAATTTATTTTATGTTTATATATGAAAATACCATGTTTAATATTGAATTATAATGTTTGAATGATTATTATTGGAATGATATGTATGTGATAATTAATAAATTCAAGGTTTAAAAACATGTGATATAAATGAGAAATATTTTCCTTGCGAAGAGTAATTAAAATGATAATCAAGCTCTTCTCGTTTGAGCAAGACAACTCTCGCTTGAGCGAGAAGTGTCTAGAGAAAACAAATGTTTTAGCTCGGGGAAAGACATCTCTCGCTTGAGCTAAAAAAGGCACAAAGAGAACTGATTGTTTTCTCACTTAAGCCACAAGTGCCTCAAAAATTGATATGCCCCCTCGCTTGAGCGAGAGGGCTCCATACAGACATGACTTCTTTTTAAGTCGTCTAAATGAAAACTCTCATATATACGAGAGCCTAATGGCATGTTTTCCATCAATAAGTTGTAAATGTAAATAACAATATGAAAGTAATAAAAGATAGGAATTGCTTTGTTAAAGGCGTGGCCCAGAGGGCCCGTTTTGGGAATTTTTGGCGCTGGAGCGACCGTATTTCGCCCGGGCACGGACCAGACAAGTATTTTATACAATTTTTTATGGATTTGTCGCTTGAGCGACAGTCCCTCACTCGGGCAAGAATCAGGAAGAGAATTGAGTCTGTTTTGATGAGTTCCTCGCTTGAGCGAGATACATATAATATTTTTGACTGCTTCTGATTATTTGATTGCTTAGGAAATAGCCCTAGCTTGGGTGTGAAGTGTATTTACACTTGGGAAAGACCATGACTCAGATGATTGAGTCTGGTGCCCAAAATTGACAAACTTATACAAGTACCTTTGTTCTTGCGCCTATTTAGGGCAAGGTTTCCGACTGTGATGTCGTGATTAGGGCAATGCCCAAAAAGGATTACATGATACCATGCATCGAGGTTGTCTGACCGTAAGAGGCTTGGCCATGTGGTCGTCCAGGATATTCAGCGATGGTTCGTAGTGGTAAGGATGTTATACCTCTTTTATGTGATGACGTAAGATTGGGTCCCACATGAAGCATTCCTTTGAGAGATGTCTTAGATTCGGCCGATCATATAAAATAATGATTAAAAGATTTAATCGGATAACCTCGGTTAGTGTGCATACTCATTATGGATAATGAAGTAGTGGAGAGGAAATTTACGGGAGACGAACGAGCCCGGAGATGTTGAGAGGCACGATGATGGCGGTGGTTCGTCAGCAAAGTCTTGAGGGTGAGTCTAGGTGAGACGAGTCCCTTGTATTCCTGGATGAGGTATTCTGTTTGATCGGACAGTTCTCACAGCGCAAACTTGGCGATCTCTTACAACCCGTCTTCGCAATTTGGATCAATGAGAGGAATGCCCATAAAGTGTTTGATACGACACCGCCCTGAAATGAATAGTTCTGTTGGAACAAATCAATCATATATCCTTGCGAGGAATAATTTTGGTGCGGTCAAATCGGCTTGTTGTGGGACCTGTACTCTTGGTTATTTCCGAATAGTATATTGGGAGGATATTGGTGAAAGGATGGATGAAACAAGCATAACATTCATACATTGAGATTTTGGACTTTGATCCTCATAATCTGAGATTATAACATCATTCATCATTATGCATTTTTATATGTGATGTATATATTGTGTTTAATATGCGTGTCTGTCTGGATGTGATATTCCGTGTAATTCCATGCCGTCAATGAGTAATATTCATTAGATGTCTTACTCTCTCTTCTTTCTGTTTGTCTTTGGATAACGTTTTGTTCATATGGGTTTTTGTACGAGGATTCGGAGTTACCGCTTCTCGATGTCCCAGGAGGGGGCATGGAGGATTAAGGGAGATCAGTACACCTGCACAAGCCCTTGCGACTTAGATCTGTGTAGAATTCTTTTTGATGTCTTGGATGTCTCAGCCTTTTGTGTAATTTCAGTTTGGGCGAATATTTCTTCCGCCTTGTATTTCGTACAGATATTTTCTGATATTAAAGTTATTCAATATTGAGTTATATTTTTATTACCTTTAGTTAATGGTGTTTTTGATTTTCCGCATTGTATGTTACTTAAAGTGATGTTCCAAAATGAAACGAATATAAGGACATAAATTTTATATGGCATCATTATTAAAAAAAAATACTCATTTTTGAGCAAGAGTTTTGGAGTAATTTTCGGGGCGTTACAGATGCAAGTGTGGTGACTCCCTCGCGGCATTCGTCCTATGTTCCCGAGGAGGATATGGCGGCGGAGGAAGAGGAGCCAGCAACTGAAGAGGATGACTGCGTAGAGTTGATTAACATTGAAGACTGCATTGAAGTTGTCAACCTCTCCTCCGACTCAGAGATAAAGGAGGACCCAAGCGAGTGTTCCAGCACACCCGCAGACGCTAGGGCTAGCCGCTAGGATCTGTCTCCATTTCTATTTTGATTTTTGATTAGGGTACATGTGTAGGGTATTTAGTTTGGGAGTAGTTTTATTTGGCGACGATTAGGATTTCGCCTTGTACATTGTACCAACATTTTCTGATATTATAATGAAGTATTATTCAAAGTTATATTGAGTTATTTATGGTTACCATTAAGTAATGGTTTTTGATTTTCTGCATTGTATGTTACTTAAAGTGATGTTCCGAAAATGAAACGAATATAAGAAAATAAATTTAATATGGCTTCATTATTAAAAAAAACAATTTACCCATTTCTGAGCAAGATTGAAGGAGTAATGTTCGAGGCCTTACAACATGGTATCAGAGCAGTTCTTTTCTATCCAACTTTGGGCATGGCCTCACATGCTTTCTTGTGTGACTTTGTGTGTTTAAGTGTTTGCTTGTATTGTTTGGTTGGATCATACTGCAAAATGGAAAAGCTATATTAGCTAGTCGAGAAATCCCTTATAGGAATTAAAACTATTTCTCCAAAATGGCCATCAAACAAAACATTATACCAATTGTGAATTATTTTAAGAGATAGCACATCAGACATGACTCTTTGATTCAATTTATGAAATATCAAGAATCATTTTAGGAAGGAACTTGAAATTATTCAAAAGTGAAGTTATGATTCATAGAGGCACATGAAATAATGAGAATCATTTTAGGAAGGAACTTGAGAAACTGAGAGTCTTTATATATATGGATGAAAATTAATGTTTGGAAAATTAAAATAACCATGTATTTTATTTAATAAACAAGTTTATTGTATTTAGTCCACTACTTCAACTCGCAAAATGATTCTTTTAATTTTGAAATTGTTAAACTATTTTGTCATTATAGAAAAATTGTACAATTTTTATTTTGAAATTGATTATCATATAGTAATTCAGATCAGAAGGAAATAATTTGTATCTATGCATATTAGACGAGTTGATCAAGTTTTGAATTAACTTTGATTTTTAGCTAACCTTTTATCTATTAAATAACTAATATAATCCTTTAGATACAAAAATAGTTGGTGAAGGTAGATTTTTAACATATTATACAAATATATGAATATATTATAACAAATTAAAAGAGGATAAAGTCCCAACAAGATTAACATAATTATATGTTATTAATATATTAGTGGAAAGGAGGGCTAAAATGTCAAAGTGTAAAGATATATTGCAAACAATATATATTTATGTTTTATTATAAAAATTTATTGTTTTTCTTATTAAATAAAATCCCTACAAGATTTTTATAAACATTAATCGATTCTCTATAAAACATTGATTTTATTTTTTTATGTTCAATTAATTTTATGGGCAGTACCTATTATAGAAAAATATATTTATTATTATTATTATTTACAGAAATGCAAATTTAATAAATAAAATATATATTATTTCTATTTATGAAAATAAAGTTAATAAATTAATCATTATTTAACTATATGATTATAAAGAATATATTTATTATTAAAAGTAAAATTGAAATAACTAAAAATATAAGAGGAACATATAATGCTTACTGGCATCTACCATAAGAATGAAAGAGAGAAGTTATGCAAATTCGAGTTATCCTCTTGGGAGTCTCTCATGTTTCTGTTTTTTGTGGTAATGCATGTTTCAACTAAGGACTCACATGCTCTATTTATAGGTGAACCGACCTGAGAGCCTTAATGATAAAGAATATGCAATTTTTGTAAATTTGTCTTCAGGAAAAAGATGTTAACTAGTTATCCTTATTACCTCTAATGATTACCTTTAGATTTGTTTTCTTCAAAAACATATATTCAAATGGTTTTATTCTGGTACATCCCTATTTCAATTCTTTTTATTTTATTTGTTTTTAGAAAGCGTAACAAACCAGGAAGCCTCTTAAATCTTATCCAAATAAGTTTATTTATTTATTTTTGTATTATTTATTTTCGTATTTATTTTATTAATTAAATCACTTATAACCATTTTATTAATTTTTTTCTCTACATTTAACATGGTTTCATCCAACAACTCCATCTTATAAATCTATAATCTTTCCATATAAAAACTTTATCTATTTTGAAATTTTATTTTATACCACTTTTAATTTTTATTTTTAAATACTTTTGTTCAAATTTTGAGTATTTGTGTTTATAGTTATTTTAAACTAGAAAATAAAGAATGTGAATTGCTAGTAAACTAAGTAATTTAATCATGAAAATCAATAGATAAACATATTACAAAAGAAGGATTAGATGACATCATTGGATATACATCCTATTAAAAATCGATTGTATTTCCTTTCATAATTTGAACCTCGAAATAAGATATTTTATCTTCATTTTTATCTAGTTAGGTTTAGCATTTTGGAGAAAAAGTTCAATGTAAAATTTATATATATATATATATATATATTATTTGTTACTTTATATTTTACATAATAGAACAATTATATTTGAAAAGCAAAGTCCCATGCAAGGCCAGTAAAAACCATCAACGTTGGGAATATTTTCATTAATATTTATATATCGAGTATCTTGTGTAAGTAAATGTGTATATTAATAAAGAGTATAAATTTTTTAATTTACTTCCTCAATATTTATGTAATATCAAATTTACCCTCTAATGTTTATGGGGTGTATTTAACCTCTAATGTTTCTCACGTGTTTAAATTACCCTTGTTAAGCTTTTCTATTAAAGTTTCAATATTTAATTTTACAAATACTTAAAAATTAGTAAATAAATATTTATTAGTGAAGCATTAAGATATAAGTATATTAAAATAATAATTTTTTAATTGAAGCTTAAATAGGAAATACATGATAGAATGTTGAATGAGAAAAATTCATGTATATCCAAAAAGTTAATAAATTTATATTTATTATTCATGTATTAATATAACCTCATAAAGTTGTAAAACATTTTGGCTATAAATTGCAGCATGCATCTAATGGCGAATAACAATATCATCGCAAGAAAAATTAAAAGAAACATAGATATGCAAAACCTCTTGATGGAGAAAATAATTGTCGCTCTTTTCATGGCAATGATGGCTTTGGCCCTATTGTCAACAACATACGGTGCAAGTCGAATCAATGATATATCATGTCTTGAGGCTACACCACTTTTATTGGCTTGCGTTCTGTAACACCCCGAAAATCATTTCATATTTAATATATTTAATTTCTTAGAAAATGGGTAAAAACATTTTCCCTTCTTTTATGTAACCTATAACTTACAAATCATTTTCACTTTTACCTTATTTCATTTTCAAGACGTCATATTTCAAACCTTGTAGAAATAAAATTCTTAATACATTGAAAATAATTAAATGAACACAATTCTTTTCTGAATACTTATCATTCATAAAATTCTTGAATAAATACATAATTGTTTACAGGGTGAAATCTAATCATCGCCACAAATAAAAAACTGAAAATACAAAGAAAATAATGTCAGGGCATTGGCATTACAAAAAGTACCTCACACAGGTTCCTATCACAACAAAACAAAAGAGAAACCACCTAAACCAGAGGTGCACTAGAAGCCTCTCTAGGGTCTTCCTCCACCTCCGAGTCAGAAGATATCTCAATGACCTCAACTGAATCTTCTATGCAGATAAGCTCTACACAGTCGTCGTTGTCTTCCTCCTCCTCTACTTTATCCGCTCCCCAATCCATCAAGGGGTCCAGGGTGTAACGCCCCAAAAATTACTCCAAAAAATCTTGCTAAAAAATGGGTATAAATCTAGGTGCTCTGCTAAGCTGTCTGCTTGATGTAACGCCCTGAAAATTACTCCAAAAAAAATCTTACTCAAAAATGGCTACTTTTTTTTATGAATAATGAAGTCATATAAAATTTATTTCCTTATATTCGTTTCATTTTCGGAACATCACTTTAAGTAACATACAATGAGGAAAATCAAAAACACCATTACCTAAAAATATAACTCAATATAACTTTGAATCATACTTCATTAGAATAACATGAGATGTTGGTACGATGTACAAGGCGGAATCCTAATCGTTGCCCAAATAAAACTACTCGCAAAATAAATACCCTACACAGGTACACTAATAAAAAAGCACAAGGGACTATGTAGGTATAACCGTTTTCCTCAATCCTCCATGCCCCCTCCTGGGACATCGAAAAGCAGTAACTCAGAATCCTGGCAGAAGGATCCATCTGAACAAAACGCAAATAGAAGACAAACGGAAAGAAAAGGGAGTAAAACATCTAATGAATATTACTCATTGACGGCATGGAATTACACGGAATATCATATTCAAACAGACACGCATAATAAACATAATATATACATCACATATAAAAATTCACAATGATGAATGATGTTATAATCTCATATTATGAGGATCAAAGTCCACAATCTCAATGTATGAATGTTATGCTTGTTTCATCCATCCTTTCACCAATATCCTCCCAATATACTATTCAGAAATAACAAAGAGTACAGGTCCCATAACAAGCCGATTTCAATGCACCAAAATTATTCCTCGCAAGGATATATGATCGATCTGTTCTG
>NC_032009.1:27294095-27295485 GCF_001865875.1 Lupinus angustifolius
CTCATCTAGGAATACAAGGGACTCGTCTCACCTAGACTCACCCTCAAGACTTTGCGGACGAACCACCGCCATCGTCGTCCCTCTCAACATCTTGGGGCTCAATCGTCTCCCGTAAATTTCCTCTCCACTACTTCATTATCCATAATGATTATGCACACTAACTGAGGTTAGCCGATTAAATATTTTAATCATTATTTTATATGATCGGTGCAACCTAAGACATCTCCCAGAGGAATGCTTCTTGTGGAACCCGATCTTACGTCAAACATAAATAGAGGAATAACATCCCTACCACTACCAACCATCGCTGAATCACCCTGGACGGCCACATGGCCAAGCCTCTTACAGTGAGACAACCTCGCTGTGTGATATCATGTAATCCTTTTTTGGGCATCGCCCTAATCACGACATCACAGTCGGAAACCTTGCCATAAATAGGCGCAAGAACAAAGGTACTCGTATAAGTTTGTCGATTTCAGGAACCGGGTTCAATCATCTGAGTCAAGGTAAATACACTTCACACCCAAGCTAGGGCTATTGCCTTTAACAAAGAAATTCCTTACTTTTATTACTTTCAAGAATTTCATATAGTTATTTACCTTTACAACTTCTTGATGGCAAACATGCCATTAGGCTCCCGTATATATGAGAGTTATCATTCAGACGACTTAAAAGGAAGTCATGTCTGTATGGAGCCCTCTCGCTCGAGCGAGAGCTGTCTCGCTCCAGCGAGGGCATATCCATTTTGAGGCATTTGTGGCTTAAGCGAGAGTTGTCACGCTTAAGTGAGAAAACAATCAGTTCTCTTGGTGCCTGTTTTAGTTCATGTGAGAGTTGTCTCGCCCCGAGCTAAAACACTCGTTTTCTCTAGACACTTCTCACTCAAGCGAGAGCTGTCTTGCTCAAGCGAGAAGAGCCTGAATATCATTTTAATTACTTTTCTCAAGGAAAATATTTCTCATTTATATCACATGTTTTTAAACCTTGAATTTAACAATTATCACAAACATATCATTCCCATAATAATCATTCAAACATTATAATTCAAGAGTAAACATGGTATTTGCATATATAAACATAACATAAATCGTATAAGAAATATTGTTATACTTAATCCACACAAACACACAATTGATTAAGTACAAGCTTTCTTAATACCCAAGGCAACTCCGAACTTGTGAGGGAGTTTGGAGGTCCTGATGCATATTCGGACACCACTGTGTCACGATTTTTTCTCCCTCACCTGAGTGTCTTGGGTCGCTAGGTTCTCTGTTTGCAGGTGAGCTTATTGGATCCGATCTCCACTCGAATTCTTTATTACGCCAAAATAACGTTAATTAGTTAACTAACGATAATTATTATACTTACGAAATAAATTTTTACGCGAAGA
>NC_032009.1:27295585-27307116 GCF_001865875.1 Lupinus angustifolius
AAGTGTTAATTTCATAGTCATGAAAAATAAATCCTAAGGTAAGACTTTTTACTACTTTAATATCCAAAACTTCATTACACTTTAAGTTTATGAAGTCAAGACTTAATAAATCATCTTTTATTCCAAATCATTATTTTAACTTGGAAATCAAAGAGTAAAATATGCTAAACCACTTTTAAAGCATAATACTCTCTAAAAATGAAACATTTTCAATAACAACTCATGAACATGATAAACTTTCAAGAATAAAATACAAACTTTTTCCTAAACACATTACAGGTTTCTTTGATGTTAAAATCATCACCTTTAAACATAATCAAATACTAACATTAATTTCTAATATTTACAAACAAATAACTCATCTAGCCTTGTCCAAAGATCTATTTTTTCCATCTAAGAACTAGGAAGAAATTTCAAGATTTACAAAAGTCAAAAACTACATAACTGTTCATATGATTTTATTATCATCCCCTTTAGTTATGCCTTCATAAAATACTTAAAGAACAAATATAACCTCTACTTTATGAACAACATAATAAATATAAACTCTAATTTATGAACAACATAATAAAAGCTCATAACTTTCTATGAAGTATGAGAAGAAGATGAAGAAGAGAAAATAAAAGACTACCTTAGTTTGTATAGGGAATTTAGTGTAAAAATGAGAGAATGGGGTGAGGTATTTATAGGAGAGTCTCACCCTCATCAAATCAGAAAATTTAATGCAAAGTAAGTAGGTTTAGACTACCATAGGTGATGTGTATAATGGTGGTCGAGTGAGAGGATTTGCTGAGTGATTTAGGGGCTTTTGGAAGCTTTTGCATTACTTGTGTAACAAGTAAGTGGCTCATGAAATGATGACTTCCAACTTTATTGATAAGATATAATTTCCCGATAAATGTCGTGTCCGAATATTTACGGATAATTTCTTCAGGAAATATACAATCTCCCGATTTAGGACATTTGTCCGAAACGTCGAAACTTGAATTTCGAGGTAAAAAATCTCTAAAGATGAGTTACATACAAACTTGGTGTCTATTTTGACTACAAATAATATTTCGAAGCTAACAAATAAATCGGAATTCGATTCTGAGTTACGGAACTCAAAAACTGGGGGAAACTAATTATTTAATTAAAAGTTCTCTGAAAAACATGGTGTTATAATCCTCCCCAACTTATAAAATTTTCGTCCTTGAAAATTAATCAAACCTTCTAAGAAAACAGATGGGGGAATGATTCCTTCATGCCACTTTCAACCTCCCAAGTAGCATCTCCATTCGTCTGGCTCCAAATTACCTTAGCTAAGGCGATTTCTTTGCCTCGCAGAGTCTTCACACTCCGATCGGTAATTCTGAATGGCAAAGTCTCGAAAGTGAGATTATCCTTTAACTGAATTGATTCGGGTTCAATAACATGCGATTGGTCACTAATGTATTTAATGAGTTGAGACACATATAAGACATTATGTAGGTTTGATAGCAAAGGTGGCAAGGTTATTTGATAAGCTACTGATCTAATTTTTTTAATGATTTGGTATGGTACTATGAACCTAGGGTTAAGCTTACGGGATTTCAGCACTCTCCCAATGCTAGTTGTTGGAACCACCCTCATAAATAAATGATCTCCTGCTTCAAAACTCAGGGGTTCCTTCTTCTGTCATAATAACTCTTCTGTGTACTCTGTGTCATCTTCATGTTTTCCCTATCATCCTTATTTTCTCTTTCGTCTGTTGAACTATATCTGGTCCTAATACTAGATTCCCTCCTGCCTCAAACCAACATAGGGGTGTTCTACACTTTCTGCCATAGAAGCTTCATATGGCGCCATGCCGATACTATAGTGAAAACTATTATTGTAGGTGAACTCGATTAAATGTAGATAGTCAGCCCATATTCTTGAATTCTCCAATATGCAAGCTCTAAGAAGATCCTCCAATGATTGGATAGTTCTTTGCGATTGACCATCAGTCTCCGGATGGTAGGCTGAACTCATACTCAACTTGGTTCCCAAAGCTGTTTGTAAACCATTCCAAAACTTCAAGGTCAAGCGCGAGTCTCTATCTGAGATGATATTTGTAAGAATACCATGCAATCAGATTATTTCTTTAATGTATAACTCGGCCAGTCTCTCCAAAGTGTACTTTATGTTGATTGGTAGAAAGTGATCCGTCTTCGTCAAACGATCCACAATTACCCAAACATCGTCATAACCCTTCTGAGTTCGTGGAAAACCGCTCATGAAGTCCATTGAAATGCTATCCCATTTTCATACAGGGATATCCAAGGGTTGAAGTTCTCCATCGGGTCGCTTATGCTCAACTTTTGCTTTCTGGCACACTAAGCAATGGGAGACATATTACGCTACATCTTTCTTCATATCGGACCACCAAAACATCTTCTTCAGGTCTTGATACATCTTGGTAGCTCCCGGATGAATACTTAGCTTGCTTTTATGAGCTTCGTCCAAGATTTCCAATCTTAAATCGGGATCTCTTGGCATGCAGACTTGATTCTTGCATTTGAGTACTCCATCGGTTCCTACCTGAAATTCCAAAGCTTTCCCTTCAGCCAACAAGACTCTCTTTTCTTATAGTTCTAGATCCAAACCTTGTAAACCCTTCAGCTGTTACAAAAACACATTTGTTACGGTAAGCATACCTAAAATCAAACTTTTAGGTCCTACTTGCATCGCTAAATTCAAATCCCTAAACTCCTCCATCAACTTCATTTCTCTGACCATCATGGTTGAAATGTGCAAACACTTCCTACTCAGTGCATCAGCCACCATGTTAGCTTTTTCGGGGTGGTACTGAAGATCAAAATCGTAGTCCTTGAGGAATTCCATCCATCATCTTTGTCTCATGTTCAATTCCTTCTGGTCAAACAGGTACTTCAGACTCTTGTAGTCGCTGAAAACTTTGAATCTCACACCATGCAGATGGTGTCTCCACACCTTGAGGGCAAACACGATTACAGCTAGTTCCAGATCGTGCGTTGGGTAGTTCTACTCATGTGTCTTTAACTTACTTGACGCATAAGCCACTACTTTCCTTTGTTGCATCAACATGCAACTAATCCTTGCTTCGACGCGTCACAATATACATTGTAGTTTTCGTTGGGATCTGGCAAGACTAATACAGGCGATGTGGTCAACCTCTCCTTCAACTCTTGAAAACTTTATTCGCACTTCGTCATCCAGACAAAGGGTGTGTCCTTCCTCGTTAGTGTAGTTAGCAGCAATGCTAACTTTGAAACTCCTTCAATGAATTTCCTATAGTACCCTGCTAATCCGAGAAAGCTTCTGATCTCCATCACCGACTTCGGAGAATTCCATTCCATTACCGTCTCCACTTTCAAGATTACATGACCAAGAAAATTTACCGACTCTAGCCAAAACTCACACTTTGGAAGTTTGGCATAGAGTTTATTATCCTTCAAAATATGCAATACCACTCGCAGATGTTCGACATGTTCGTCTTGATTCTTTGAATAAATCAGGATATCATCGATAAACACGACTACAAACGTATCGAGGTATGGATGAAAAATCCTGTTCATGTAATCCATGAATACTGCAGGGGCGTTGGTCACACCAAATGACATTACGAGGTATTCGTAATGGCCATAACGCGTCCGAAAAGCTGTTTTCGGAATGTCTTCTAACTTTAAGCGTATTTGATGATACCCCGATCGAAGATCGATCTTTGAAAATACTGTGGCTCCTCTCAGCTGGTCCATCAAGTCATCAATCCTTGGCAATGGGTACTTCTTCTAAATGGTCGCCTTGTTCAGTTGTTGGTAATCGGTACACAACCTCATACTACCGTCATTCCTCTTTACAAACAAAACTAGAGAACCCCATGGAGAAACACTCGGTCTGACGAACTGTTTCTACAATAGATCCTCCAATTGTTTCTTCAACTCTGTCAACTCTAAGAGTGCCATCCTATAGGGAGCTATAGAGATTGGTCCAGTTCCATGAACCAAATCAATAGCGAACTCTATCTCCATTACTAGGGGTAAACCAGGAATATCGTCTGGAAAGACTTCAGAGAAGTCCCGAACCACTGGTATACTTTGAATTTCTCCTCCTTCTTTTTTCTCCAGCGATGCTAACATCATGAATACTTGGGCTCCCTCCTTCAAGAACTTCTCCATTTTATTGGAAGTTGTGCTTTTGGTTTCATAACGAGGTTCTATTGGGTCTTTAGGGTTGCTAAAGACTACCGTTTTGTTAAAATAGTTCAAGAGAACGTGGTTATTGGATAGCCAGTCCATTTGAAATCTGAGTGCATCAGATTTGAATGAGTTAATCCTCTAATCGTAAGTTCATAACATTTACATCTTCAAACGATGATCATAAACAATCAAACAATCACACAAAGTCATACAAGAAAGTATGTAAGGTCATGCTCAGGCCGAATAGGATTGAACCGCTCTAATTCCACTTTATGCAATGCCCCGAAAGGAGTAATATCCAATATCATTTCCATATAGAAAGGAGTATGCTTCGATATATTGGGGTGGGCAAAACAAAACAATGATGAACGAAATGAGATAAAATAGAATTAGATAAAGTTATCACTCTATTTTAAACATACGTTGAAATAAATCAACACATTGCTTTCAATTATTTGAGAAATGAATAGAATGCTAATATTTATATTTCTACCATTCTTTTAGTATTCGTATTGCAAAATGGAAAAACTATATTAGCTAGTCGAGAAATCCCTTATAGGAATTAAAACTATTTCTCCAAAATGGCCATCAAACAAAACATTATACCAATTGTGAATTATTTTGAGAGATAGCACATCAGACATGACTCTTTGATTCAATTTATCAAATACCAAAAATCATTTTAGGAAGGAACTTGAAATGATTAAAAAGTGAAGTTATGATTCAAAGAGGCACATGAAATACTGAGAATCATTTTAGGAATGAACTTGAGAAACTGAGAGTTTTTATACATATGGATGAAAATTAATGTTTGGAAAATTAAAATAACTATGTATATTATTTACTAAACAAGTTAATTGTATTTAGTCCACTACTTCAACTCGCAAAATGATTCTTTTAACTTTGAAATTGTAAAACTATTTTGCCATTGTAGAAAATTGTACAATTGTACAATTTTTATTTTGAAATTGACTATCATATAGTAATTCAGATTAGAAGGAAATAATTTGTATCTATGCATATTAGACGAGTTGGTCAAGTTTTGAATTAACTTTGATTTTCAACTAACCTTATATCTGTTAAATAACTAATATAATCCTTTAGATACAAAAATAGTTGGTGAAGGTAGATTTTTAACATATTATACAAATATATGAATATATTATAACAAATTAAAATAGTATAAAGTCCCAACAAGATTAACATAATTATATAAGTTATTAATATATTAGTGCAAACGATAGCTAAACTGTCAAAGTGTAAAGATATATTGTAAACAATATATACTTATGCTTCATTATATAAATTTATTGAGTTTTCTTATTAAATAAAATCCCTACAAGATTTTTATAAACATTAATTGATTCTCTATAAAACATTGATTTTATTTTTTTATTTTCAATTAATTTTATGGCCAATACCTATTATAGAAAACAAATATTTATTATTATTATTTATAGAAATGCAAATTTAATAAATAAAATATCTATTATTTCTATTTATGAAAAATAAAGTTAATAAATTAATCATTATTTAACTATATGGTTATAAAGAATATATATTTTATTAAAAGTTAAATTGAAATAACTAAAAAGAGAAGAGCAACATATAATGCTTACTAGCATCTAGCATCAGAATGAAATAGAGAAGTTATGCAAATTCGAATTATCCTCTTGGGAGTCTCTTGTGTTTCTCTCTTGTGTTTTCTGTGGTAATGCTTGTTTTAACTAAGGACTCACATGCTCTATTTAAAGTTGAACCAACCTGAGAGCCTTAGTGATAAAGAATATGCAATTTTTGTAAATTTGTCTTCAGGAAAAAAATGTTAACTAGTTATCCTTATTACCTCTAATGATTACCTTCCTATCTTTTTTCGAAAATATATATTCAAATAATTTTATTCTGATACATCTAGGAGTGTACGCGGTTCCGGTTTAAACCGCGAAACCGATGGAACCGAACTAAACCAAACCGCAAAATGTGGTTCGGTTCGGTTTCGCGGTTCAGTTCGGTTATTTTCTTAAGGAATCGTTTATGTTCAGTTCGGTTTATGGTTTTAGAAATTTAGGAACCGTCAGAACCGAACCGCATATTAAAGAAATATATACTAGGGATTAAGAAATAATATTTTATTATTGTTTAAATTCTTCAACCAATTTTCTAGCTTAAATTATCAATTTTTGTGTGAAGTGTATATGTTACTAATCGCGGTTCAGTTCGGTTATTTTCTAATTGATATATATGTTACTAATCATGAAGTGTATTGTTATATATGATTCATAATTTTTTATAATAATAGCAGTAATGTTTATCCTTTTATGATAAAAAATATCTCTTGTAATACATTTTAAATTTTCAATTGATGAAATATTTTTTTTATAAAAATTAAATGTAAAAATCGTGGAACGAACCGAACCGAACCATTCAAGAGCGATTCGGTTTGGTTCGGTTCTTATAGTTAAAGTTGCGGTTAATTGAGCGGAACCGAGCCATATGTTTTTAATCGGTTCGGTCACTAAAATGCACCAAAAACCGAACCGAACCGAATTTTTACACCCCTAGGTACATCCCTATTTCAATTCTTTTTATTTTTTTTTTTGTTTTTAGTAAGTGTAACAAAGTAGTAAGCCTCTTAAATCTCATCAAATGAGTTTATTTATTTATTTTTGTATTATTTACTTTCGTATTTATTTTATTAATTAAATCACTTAAACCATTTTATTAACTGTTTTCTCTACATTTTACACGGCTTCACCCAAAAACTCCATCTTATAAATCTATAATCTTTCCATATAAAAACTTTATCTATTTTGAAATTTTATTTTATACCACTTTCAATTTTAATTTTTAAATTATTTCATCCTCCTTCAAATACTTGTCTTTTAACTTTTAATTTTGTTCAAATTTTGAGTATTTGTGTGTATAGTTATTTTAAACTAGAAAATAAAGAATATGAATTGCTAGTAAACTAAGTAATTTAATCATGCAAATCAATAGATAAACCTAGATGAACATATTATAAAAGAAGGATTAGATGACATCATTGGATATACATCCTATTAAAAATAGATTGTATTTCATTTTATAATTTGAACCTCTAAATACGATATTTTATCTTCATTTTTGTCTAGTTAGCTTTAGCATTTTGGAGAAAAAGTTGAATGTGAAATCTATATATATATAAATTTTATTATTTGTTACTTTATATTTTACATAAAACAATTATATTTGAAAACCCATGTCTCATGCAAGGCCAGTAAAAACCATCAATTTTGGGAATATTTCCATTAATATTTATATATGGAGTATCTATTGAGCGTAATTTCTCCAAAATTAAAGTGTTTAAATTGTTACTGAAGAGTTTTAGCACAATTGGTAAATAGATGCATTTCATACTACAGGTTATTTCATATTGTTTGTATCTAGAAGAAAATTTTAATTTGGGAACAAACACTCACTTTTATCATATGTATATATATATTCGTAGGATGAGACAGAATGAGTCTATTATTTGATACCATGATATAATTGAGATTACCATTAAATAAATATTTAAGTTTAAAATTGAACTCATAAGTGAGTTATGAAGATTAAATTTAAGTTATAGTGAAACACTAATCTCGAGTACAAACTCTTTTAATCTCCCATTATAGAGTCTATTGATTTTTTTATATACTTTTTGGGTTGAAAATATTTTTAATATTTTGACTTATAAGATTTGTTCGCACTTTTTAGTGTGCCGTTATTTTCCATTAAAAATTGAAGTTTTTTATCTCAATTCAAAAGTCATTTTACTACAAGTTGATAGACTTGACAAAATATAATAATACCCTTTTAACGAGTTTGAATCTTTAAAATCAAATCTGACAGGTCATCAACATGTATTGACCTAAATGGCAAAGAACTTGATTATCTTAGGAAAGGATATGAATGCAAATTTTGTGCACACAAGTGTCGAGAGAGATTTATTTCCTTAAATTAGTTCCCAAATTTAACTAGGATTGGTATTGTCCAATATCATTTCCATATACAGATGAGTATGCTTGAATATATTGGGGTGGGCAAAACATAACAATGATGAACGGAATGTCATAAAATAGAATTAGATACAGTTATCACTCTATTTTAAACATACTTTGAAATAAATCAACAAATTGCATTCCATTATTTAGGAAGTGAATAGAGAATGCCAATTTATATTTTTACCATTCTTGTAGTACTCGTATTTCAAAATGGAAAAACTATATTAGCTAGCCTAGAAGTTAACTTATAGAAATTAAAATTATTTCTCCAAAATGCCATCAAACAAAACATTATACCAATTGGGAATTTGTTTTGAGAGATAGCACATCATACATAATTCTTTGATTCAATTTATGAAATACCAAGAATCATTTTAGGAAGGAACTTGAAATGATTCAAAAGTGCAGTTATGATTCAAAGAGGCACATGAAATACTGAGAATCATTTTAGGAAGGAAGTTGAGAAACTGAGAGTTTTTATCATATGGATGAAAATTGTTGTTTGTAAAATTAAAGTAACTATGTATTTTATTTACTAAACATGTTTATTATATTTAGTCCGCTACAAGAACTTGCAAAATGATTCTTTTAATTTTGAAATTGTTAAACTATTTTGCCATTATAGAAAAATTGCACAATTTTTTTATTTTGACATTGACTATCATATAGTAATTCAGATTAGAACGAAATAATTTGTATATATGCAAATGATTTTATTTATTTATTTTTGTATTATTTATTTTTGTATTATTTATTTTCGTATTTATTTTATTAATTAAATCACATATAACCATTTTCTTAATTTTTTTCTCTAAATTGTACATGGCTTCACCCAACAATTCCATCTTATAAATCTATAATCTTTCCAAATTAAAACTTTATCTATTTCAAAAATTTATTTTATACCACTTAATTTTTCGTTTCAAATTTTGAGTATTTGTGTTTATAGTTATTTTAAACTAGAAAATAAAGAATGTGAATTGCAAGTAAACTAATTAATTTAATCATGAAAATCAATAGATACACATATTACAAAAGAAGGATTAGTGACATCATTGGATGTACATCCTATTAAAAATAGATTTCATTTTATAATTTGAACCTCTAAATAAGATATTTTATCTTCATTTTTGTAAAGTTAGCTTTAGCATTTTGGAGAAAAAGTTGAATGTGAAATCTATATTATTTGTTACTTTATATTATACGTAACAGAACAATTATATTTAAAAAGCAAAGTCCCATGCAAGGCCAGTAAAAACCATCAACGTTGGGAATATTTCCAATAATATTTATATATAGAGTATCTTGTGCAAGTAAATGTGTATATTAATAAAGAGTAGGAATATTTTAATTTACCTCCTCAATATTTATGTAATATGAAATTTACCCTCTAATGTTTATGGGGGTGTATGTAACCCTCTAATGTTTCTCACGTGTTTCAATAACCCTTGGTAAGCTTTTCTATTAAAGTTTCAATATTTAATTTTACAAATACTTAAAAATTAGTAAATAAACATTTATTAGTGAAGCATTAAGATATAATTATATTTAAATAATATTTTTTAATTGAACCTTAAATAGGAAATACATGATAGAATGTTGAATTAGAAAAATCCATGTATATCCAAAAAGTTAATAAATTTATATTTATTAGTCATGTAGTAATATAACCTCCTAAAGTTGTAAAACATTTGGGCTATAAATTGTGGCATGCATCCGATGGCGAATAACAAAATCATCGCAAGAGAAATTAAAAGAAACATAGATATTCAAAACATAAGGATGGAGAAAATAATTGCCGCTCTTTTCATGGCTATGATGGCTTTGGCTCTATTGTCAACAACATGCGGTGCAAGTCGAATCAATGATATATCATGTCTTGAGGCTACACCACTTTATTGCCTTGTGTTCCATTTTTGCAAGCTACTAACGATCAAAAACCATCTAATTCTTGTTGTTCAGCAGCTAGTACAATTGCCAAAAGGGCTACAAGTACTAAAAATCGAAAGGATTTATGTGAGTGTTTCAAACAAGCTGCTAGAGGAATAGGTCTTAACCCAGACCATTTGAAACAACTTCCTCAATTGTGCAACATCACTATATCATTTCCTCTTGACCCTCATATTGATTGTAACACGTAAGTCTTTCTCACTCTTACATACACATTAAATATTACATTATAGTATATTTAAAATTTATATTAGCTTAAAATTTCAATTTGCATCTACTATGTGCAGGATTACATACTGATGCCTTCAAGATACAGACTAGTAGAAAAAGCTCCAACAATATATATTCAAAAGCCATATGAATAAGTTTAGCAGTATGAATAAGTTTGAGTTGCAAAGGTTTGTATAAGAAGAGTTTAGAGCTATATATATCTTGCAAGGTAATGAATAAAATAACAGAAACAAGTTATCTATTTTTAATTTTTGAATCTAGCTAACAACTAATATATATACTCTCCTATCTTGAATGCAATACCAAATAAAAAAGAATTATGTCAAAAGTGTGACCCTAGTATACCTCAATTCATAGATCTGGTTCTAAATTATGGGTGTGTTTATTACAATTGCGAAAAATTGAGACATAATATGGCTGACGAGCCCACAATTGCATGTGCATTGCACTTGTGGAGACATCTAAAATTGCAATATTGCATCCAAATTATAATTACGAAAAACAAATTTAAATATTATCATCACGAAAACATGTGATATAGCATAATGATCGTGTGTCTTATTATATATTCAATAAATTTGAAAATAAATAATTGTGATATTATATTTACATTTCCAATACTACACAATAGTTTTGCTTCTCGACACTGGCGTATATTTTGTGTTTTTTTATGGCAAAACAATGTTAACAAACTTCTGTAAATCTTATACATACTATTCTAAATTTTCAAATTTAAATTTACTTGACTAATTAATATTATGAATTTCTTTCATGTGGGGTATTGTTAGGTATCAGTGGTTAAAATACACCTAGAAGGGGGGGTTGAATAGGTGTAGCGGTTAGAATATCCGCTTTTCGAAAATCAACACTTAATGTTGAATCACCCCAATTTAATCGATTAAAAGAATGATGATAATCGATTAACACACTTGACTTAATCGATTAAACCAGAACAGTAAGCTTTAGGCAGATTCGGTTTCTTGCACGACAATTAACCGATAATGAAATGAATACACAGAGCTTACAATTTTATCAGAGTATTAACAGTATAGCAAATATACAGAATATAGCAATTAATTCTACTATACAAGTTAACCGATTAAATGCAATAAAGAGAGAAAGAGAGAGAGAGAAAAAATCCTGCAACACG
>NC_032009.1:27307216-27307789 GCF_001865875.1 Lupinus angustifolius
TAGATGCAGTGGAACGAAAGGGCCGTTGACTACGGATTCCCAAATATCCTAGTCTATGGCTTCTATAAAGATTTGCATGCGGACTTTCCAGTAGGCATACCCTTCACCACTGAATATAGGTGGTCGGTTAATGGATGAACCATCACCACCAAATGGGTTTGAAGAACCCATTCTTTTGCCCTTAGGATCACAAATACGCGGTTGAGCTAGCACTTCGTACTAGCTCTGATACCACTTGTTAGGTATCAGTGGTTAAAATACACCTAGAAGGGGGGTTGAATAGGTGTAGCGGTTAGAATATCCGCTTTTCGAAAATCAACACTTAATGTTGAATCACCCCAATTTAATCGATTAAAAGAATGATGATAATCGGTTAATGCACTTGAGTTAATCGATTAAAACATAACAGTAAGCTTTAGGCAGATTCAGTTTCTTGCACGATAATTAACCGATAATGAAATGAATACACAGAGCTTACAATTTTATCAGAGTATTAACAGTATAGCAAATATACAGAATATAGCAATTAATTCTACTATACAAGTTAACCGATTAAATTCAATAAAGAGAGAA
>NC_032009.1:27307889-27320053 GCF_001865875.1 Lupinus angustifolius
ACGTTGTTCAAAAACGTAACTGATTCTGTTTTCCAAGTTTTTCAGTTTCAACAGCTTTTCAAAAAGTTAGGTTAATCGATTAACGTATGCCTTAATCGATTAACAGCATATTTTCATATGTATTTTCAATTACAAAAACTCAAATATGTTATGCACTTGATTCATACATGTTTAACACTAAGTTTATGCCTAAAATGCACATATACATGTATTTATGTGATGCATGAACATATTATAAATGACATATCTCAAAGATGAAATGATTTAAAGATTTATGCATATGAGACATGTGTTAAGGTGACCTAAGCCTTACACTCAACTTAATCTAGTCTCTAGTCTAAGTCTAGTGCCAATCAAAAGACTTAAGCATGTTGATTTGTTGATGATCTTCAAGCTCTTATTAGCACAAGTTGTCCTCATCAAAACCATAACATATAATGAGAGAGCTTTCCAAAGTGCTCCTCTTGACATGCGCACTTTCAGGTATGAGTAAGTTCTTTTTGGGTACCTATAGAATGGAAGCGTTAACTATTTTTTATTATAACTTAACTATTGAATTGTTCTTTTACATTGACAAGAAGAATTTGTAATCTATTATTAGGAAACATGGAAAGAAAAATATTCAACTCGGTACCAATATAGCATGGTATATATGGTTTAAAATTTTTAGGTAAGAAAAATTTTGTTACTAAAGTTGAATGCGTAATTTCAATCACCTTCAAAATATGGCTTAGTAAGAATACACTTCAAAAGTTACCTCAATCTATCTTAAGGTTTATGTTATCACTATGGAATACCAAGAAGTGATTATTGTTTGCTATCTTGAATGCAATACCAAATAAAAAAGAATTATGTCAAAAGTGTGACCCTAGTATATTGACTTACAATAAAGATGTTAATCTATAATTACGATGCCAAAAGTGTGACCCTATCTTGAATGTATTGCAGTTGTGGAGACTTCCAAAATTGCAATACTGCATCTAAATTATAATTACGAAGAACAAATTTAAATATTGTCATCACGTAAACATGTGATATAGCATAATGATTGCGTGTCCAATTATATATTCAATAAATATGAAAAGAAATAATTGTGATATTATATTTACATTTCTAATACTACACAATAGTTTTGTTTCTTGGTACTTTGCGTTTTTTATGGTAAACAATGTTAACAAACTTCAGTAAATCCTATACATACTATTCTAAATTTTCAAATTTAAATTTACTTGTAATCTATTATTCGGAGACATGGAAAGGAAAATATTCAACTTTGTACCAATATAGCATGGTATATATGGCTTAAATTTTTTAATTAAGAAATATTTTGTTACTAAAGTTGAATGCGTAATTTCACTCACCTTCAAAATATGGCTTAGTAAGAATATTTATTTTACTTCAAAAGTTACCTCAATATATCTTGTGCTTTATGTTATCACTATGGATACATTTCCAAGAAGTGATTATTTTTTGCTATCTTGAATGCAATACCAAATAAAAAAGAATTATGTCAAAAGTGTGACCCTAGTATATTGACCTAAAATAAAAATGTTAATCTATAATTACGATGTCAAAAATGTGTCCCTATCTTGAATGCATTGCAGTTGTGGAGACTTCCAAAACTGCGATACTGTATCCAAATTATAATCACGAAGAACAAATTTAAATATTATCATCACATAAACATGTGATATAGCATAATGATTATGTGTCCTATTATATATTCAATAAATTTGAAAAGAAATAATTGTGATATTATATTTACATTTTCAATACTACACAATAGTTTTGCTTCTCGACTCTGGCATGTACTTTGTGTTTTTTATGGTAAACATTGTTAAGAAACTTCAGTAAATCCTATATATACTATTATAAATTTTCAAATTTAAATTTACTTGACTAATTAATGTTATGAATTTCTTTCATGTGGGGTATGAGTAAGTTTTTCATTTGCACCAATAGAATGGAAGCGTTAACTATTTTTTATTATAACTTAACTGAATTTTTCTTTTACACCGACAAGCAGAATTTGTAATATATTATTAAGAAACATGGAAAGAAAAATATTCAACTTGGTACCAATATAGCATGGTATATATGGTTTAAACTTTTTAATGAAAAAAGATTTTTGTTTCTAAAGTTGAATGCGTTATTTCACTCACCTTCAAAATATGGCTTAGTAAGAATATTTATTTTACTTCAAAAGTTACCTCAATCTATCTTAAGGTTTATGTTATCACTATGGAATACCAAGAAGTGATTATTGTTTTCTATCTTGAATGCAATACCAAATAAAAAAGAATTATGTCAAAAGTGTGACCTTAGTATATTGACCTACAATAAAAATGTTAATCTATAATTACGATGTCCAAAGTGTGACCTTATCTTGAATGTATTGCAGATTTGGAGACTTCCAAAATTGTAATATTGCATCCAAATTATAATTACGAAGAAAAACTTTAAATATTATCATCACGAAAACATGTGATATAGCATAATGATTGTATGTCCTCTTATATATTCAATAAATTTGAAAATAAATAATTGTGATATTATATTTACATTTCCAATACTACACAATAATTTTGCTTCTTCACTCTGACCTGTAATTTGTATTTTTTTACGATAAACAATGTTGACAAACTTCAGAAATTCCTATATATACTATTCTAAATTTTCAAATTTAAATTTACTTGACTAATTAATTTTATCAATTTCTTTCATGTGGGGTATGAGTAAGTTTTTTTTTGTACCAATAGAATGGAAGCGTTAACTATTTTTTATTATAACTTAACTACTGAATTGTTCTTTTACACTGACAAGAAGAATTTTTAATCTATTTTTAAGAAACATGGAGAAAAAAATATTCAACTTGGTACCAATATAGCATGGTATATATGGTTTAAACTTTTTAATTAAGAAAGATTTTGTTACTAAAGTTTAATGAGTAATTTCACTCACCTTCAAAATATGGCTTAGTAAGAATATTTATTTTACTTCAAAAGTTACCTCAATCTATCTTGAGGTTTATGATATCACTATGGATACATTTCCAAGAAGTGATTATTTTTTGCTAGCCAACAGTGATATGGAAATTATATTGACCTACAATAAATATGTGAATCTATATTTCTAAACAACAAATATGACCTTAAAGGAATGTGAGCATAATTTCTCCAAATTAAAGTGTTCAAATTGTTACTGAAGAGTTTTAGCACAGTTGGTAAATAGATGCATTTCTTACTACCGGTTATTTCATATTGTTTATATGGAGAATAAAATTTTAATTTGGGAACAAAAACTCACTTTAATCATATATATATTTTTATATCTGTAGGATGAGACAGAATGAGTCTTTTATTTGATACCACGATAGAATTGAGATTACCATTAAACAAATATTTTAGTTTAATATTGAACTCATAAGTGAGTTATGAAGATTAAATTTATGTTATAGTGAAACACTAATCCCGAGTCCAAACTCTTTTAATCTCCCATTTTAGAGTCTACTTGATTTTTTATATATTTTTTGGTTTGAAAATATTTTTAATATTTTGTCAGATTAGTTGGCACTTTTTAGTGTGCCATTTTTAATATTTTGTCAGATTAGTTGGCACTTTTTAGTGTGCCATTATTTTCCATTAAAAATTAAAGGTTTTTTTTATCTCAATTCAAAAGTCATTTTACTACAAGTGGATAGACTTGACAAAATATAATAATACCCTTTTAACGAGTTTGAATATTTAACATCAAATCTGATAGGTCAACAACATGTATTGACCTAAATGACAAAGAACTTGATTATCTTAAGCAAGCATATGAATGCAAGTTTTGTGCACACAAGTGTCAAGAGAGATTTGCTTCCTTAAATTAGTTCCCATATTTAACTACGATTAGTATTGTCCAATATCATTTCCATATACAAAGGAGTATGCTTGAATATATTGGGGTGGGCAAAACATAATAATGATGAACGGAATGTGATAAAATAGATCAACAAATTGCATTCCATTATTTAAGAAGTGAATAGAGAATGCCAATATGTATATTTTACCATTCTTGTAGTACTCGTATTGCAAAATGGAAAAACTATATTAGCTAGCCGAGAAGTTAACTTATAGGAATTAAAATTATTTCTCCAAAATGCCATCAAACAAAACATTAGAGCAATTGGGATTTTTTTTAGAGATAGCACATCATACATAATTCTTTGATTCAATTTATGAAATACCAAGAATCAGTTTAGGAAGGAACATGAAATGATTCAAAAGTGAAGTTATGATTCAATGAGGCACATGAAATATTGAGAATCATTTTAGGAAGGAAGTTGAGAAACTGAGAGTTTTTATACATATGGATGAAAATTATTGTTTGGAAAATTAAAATAACTATGTATTTTATTTACTAAACAAGTTTATTGTATTTAGTCCCCTACTTGAACTCACAAAATGATTCCTTTAATTTTGAAAATGTTAAACTATTTTGCCATTATAGAAAAATTGCACAATTTTTTATTTTGAAATTTACAATCATATAGTAATTCGGATTAGATGGAAATAATTTGTATCTATGCATATTAGACGAGTTGGACAAGTTTTGAATTAACTTTGATTTTCAACTAACCTTTTATCTATTAAATAACTAATATAATCCTTTAGATACAAAAATAGTTGGTGAAGGTAGATTTTTAACATATTATACAAATATATGAATATATTATAACAAATTAAAAGAGTATAAAGTCCCAACAAGATTAAGATAATTATATAAGTTATTAATATATTACTGCAAAGGATAGCTAAAATGTCAAAGTGTAAAGATATATTGTAAATAATATATATTTATGTTTTATTATATATATTTATTGAGTTGTCTTAATAAATAAAATCCCTACAATATATTTATAAAGATTAATTGATTCTCTATATGCACATTGATTTTATTGTTTTTATTTTCAATTAATTTTATGGCCAATACCTATTTTATAAAACGAATGTTTATTATTGTTATTATTTCTAGAAATGTAAATTTAATAAATAAAATATCTATTATTCCTATTTATTAAAAAGAAAGTTAATAAATTAATCATTATTTAACTATACGATTATATAGAAGACATTTATTATTAAACGTAAAATTGAAATAACTAAAAAGAGAAGAGGAACATATAATGCTTACAAGCATCTGACATCAGAATGAAAGATAGAAGTTATGCAAATTTGACTTATCCTCTTGGGAGTCTCTAGTGTTTCTCTCTTGTGTTTTCTGTGGTAATGCATGTTTCAACTAAGGACTCACATGCTCTATTTATAGTTTAACCGACCTGAGAGCCTTAGTGATAAAGAATATGCATTTTTTGTAAATTTGTCTTCAGGAAAACGATGCTAACCAGTTATCCTTATTGCCTCTAATTATTACATCAAAAATATATATTCAAATGATTTTCTTCTGGTACATCTATATTTCTATTCTTTTTAATTTTTTTGTTTTGTTTTTAGTTAGTGTAACAAACGAATAAGATTTTGAAATCTCACCCAAATGCGTTTATTTATTTATTTTATTATTATTATTTATTTTCGTATTTATTTTATTAATTAAATCACTTATAACCATTTTAATTTTTCTCTCTGCATTTTACATGGCTTCACCCAACATTTCCATCTTATAAATCTATAATCTTTCCATATAAAAACTTTATCTATTTTGAAATTTTATTTTATACCACTTTTAATTTTTCTTGTTAAATTTTTTCTTCCTCTTTCAAATACTTGTCTTTAACTTATACATTTGTTCAAATTTTGAGTATTTGTGTTTATAGTTCTTTGTTGAAACGTTTTTTTAGCTTGGGTATGTTTCTGATTGATTTATTAGTGACTCGTTTATTCTTTGCTAGCCATTTTGGCTTTGTTGGAAAGAATTTCCAACGCAGACATAATGGTTTCAAGAATATTCCATTTGATCAAAAACTTAGTTTTATTGAATTATTAACAACTTCATATCATCTCAGTTTTTTGGAATAAATTCCAACACCAGTTTATTGATATGGATTTAGCAAACTAACGTAAGTGATAATGACTGATATTTATTTTCATTTTCTTTTATTAACCGAACTACTTCCTTATGGAAGGTTGGTAAAGAATAAAATGAACGAAAGAATAAAGTTAGAAGTTAATTGTACCACTTCTTTCGAAGGGTTGGTATAAAAAATTAAGAGTAAAGCAATAAATAAATGTTAATTGCGGAAATGTAAATGACAGAAGGTAAATGTTATTTGAAAGAAAGTAAATGACTAAAAATAAAAGTTAGTAGTTAGATCACTTATTATGACTGTGTATTTTTCTTTTTCACAAAGATACAATTTATCAATTAAATTGCATTTTGATTCAAGGTTTATTTCTTTGTCAACAAATAAACTTTATTTGATAACACTTTACTATTTTACATTTGCATCTCTTTCAAGATTCAATTGTAGTATATTATAGGATTATGTCGAACCACAAGGAATTGCATAATAGAAGGTTATTATAAACATTTTATATTCTTAATAAAGAATGAACATATTTTCCGTTTGGTTTTTTTCATGAAATTTGAACATTCTAACAAGTAAACATAAACAACTAATATGCACAAATTCTTGAGGAGAAAACTTAGTTTGACTGATTGAAATATTTCTTAACATGTTTCTATGAAAAATATTTGTGAAAGTTATGTGTTATAATTTGGTTCTTCCAAACATCGGTTCATAAAATTCCCCCTAGTCCCCTAGCGAGAAAAAGTGATTTTCAAATCTTGCAAAATACACTAATCCATAGAAAACTGCCACTCGACGAAATAATTTGTCACCCCTTATTTTAGGCTCTGTAAACATTGATTAGCCTTGATTATAAGTTGCTTAAAATGGATGCTTTGATTTGGCAAATGAACTAAGGTGTATAACTACTTTTTAGTTCATTTCTTAAGATTTTATAAAGAAGCATTATGGATCTTGAAATCAAGTTTTAGGTGATCAAGCTAAAACCAGATTAAGCATTTTCTAAAGAATTGAAATTTCCAAAGTAATAACTTAAACATAATTCAACATAATGAAACAAGAAGTTACAATAAATATTAGTGAGCCAAAATTCAACTAAATTTAGGAGCATTAGCCATCTTAATCCAAGGATTTAAGACACTTTATCATGCACAAATGAGATTTCAAAATGATTTTGGCATCTCATTTGATTACTCCTTCTCCTCTTAAATTAAAGAGAAATTCCAAATAAAATTACCTAAACTACTTTGGAGTAGAAATCCTCCAAGAAATTACAAAGAAGAGAGTGTAGAAAAAGAGAGAAATTTGGATTAAGTGTGGAAGTGTATGAATGGAATGGAGGAATGATGTTTCTCAAGCCTTAAAGTGCCTCTTATTTATAGGAGTTCCAAGACCCTGCTAAGCTCCTCTTTGCCACCGCAGAGCTGCTGACCAAACCCTTCAGCATGGATTTGGTCACTTGACCAAGCAGCTTAGTCACCTGTTTGGGAATGAGTCACCCAAGCTATTGTAAGCTACTTTGCCAAACTATTATGAGCTACTTCTGAAAAGCCTAAGGAGGCTACTTAGAGTGATGTCATACATGAGGTAAGCATGCTTTGGTATCAAGCCAACTTACCCAACTTGTTGAGTAAACACCGCCAAGTGTAACACTGTGAATTTTCGAGGTATATATTTTTAATTATTTATTTTTACTCCATGTACAATAATTATGTACTTTTATATTTGTAATCAATATACCAAATAAAACATTAATAAGTCGAAAAGAGAGGCATATAATCGTGGTACATATAACATATATTAATATTTTATATACGAAAGTTGTCATGATATTAAAAGAGTCAAACCAAAATTATTATTAGATATGATAAAGCTTATCTCTAACCCTATGCTAGAAGGAAAAGTAATAAATAAATAGGAAGCGAAGTTTTAGTATATTTTTAGTGTCAAAGCTAAAAATTTCATGCATGGTTAAGTTAATATATATATATATATATATATATATATATATATATATATATATATATATATATATATATATATATATATTAGTGACTTCACAAAAAAAATGAATTCTTCTTATTTACTAGGTGGAACTCCAATAATGTTATTGAGAAATTTAGATCGGTATGAATGATTGTCTGGTTTATAAAGGATGGTCAACCATTAAAGACAACAACAAATATGAGGTAATAACTCTATATCAACAATAAAATATATAGAAATCATCTTTTATGAGGTAACCCACCATAATATTTTTATTAACAAATTATGTTGTTATTCTTTAATTAATCAAATTCATGCAAAATATATTATCGCTCGTACTAGTGTATTCTTAAAATAATAACCCTTACTATTTCTTTTTTGCACCTTTCTAAGTTGGCAATATTCTCACCTTAATTATTATTACGTCTGTTAGCTTCTTGGCCATCCTTCTTAGATGTTCTCAGTATTCCATGAGAAGCATCCTATGACTATATTCAACATCACAAAAGAATACAATTAATAGGCAAGAAAAGAGGTATTCTCATTGGGCCAAAAAAAAGCATAAATTTGGTAAAGTTGCACCGACCTGATTATTTAACTTCATATCTGCTTCATCAATTAAGGGTGTCAGGGTGTGGATGCACTTAAATTACTAGGAGTTGTGAAATTTTCTTCCCATGTAGTAATTTGGTTAACAGTATCATATTCACCCATCCTTCTTGAGAAAGCATATGCTAAAGATGAAGTATGGATGCATAGTTACCTAGTAAGTGGTTTTCACTTGTGTATGCAAGTCGCCAGTTTTTATATTAATTTTATAATACATTTTTAAAAAAAATTCGATACATGATACAGAAAATTGTGTATGCAATATGTATGGTAAATAAGAAAAATATATAAAATTATATTTATATTGATAATTGTTAAAATGCATTAGAATTCAAGCAATCATAAAACATTAGAAGGCACGGTTACTTAAATATTAACAACGGAGATAATCAGAAAACATGAGAAGAAAAGTTAGTGGTATCATTTAGCTGTAACCAATAGCCTTGTTTGAGTTAAGTAACTTTAATACCACATAAAACTTTACAGATTATGTTTATGAGTATTGTTTTTTTTTGTATAAATAAGTGTATATCATTGCTCTATGGATAAAGAATTAATTTCTTTCACAATATATGGTTATTCATGCAAAGAAATGAAACTTATAGGAATCGACATTTAACATTTTGGTATCCAATGAAACCTTACATTATAATAAGACTAATACTTTACTCGTTACAAGTGTTATCTATACCATTATATAAAGGGAAAACTTCATTTAACTGTCACTGGAGTAATTTTTATTCCTTTTTTACCCTTTATAAGTCTAAAAAATCATTTCTCTATAGATTATGAGGTATGTTAATTTAATTAATGTATCTTTTTAAACTGCCACAACAGTTTTGTTTTGACAGGAATGTGGGTAAGTGACAGTATGCACAAATTATCATAGCAGTTTACACTGGAATGTGGCTAACTGATTTACATGGTCATGGCAGTTTATTCTTATTTCAAACTTCCCATGATGGTACCCATTTTGTATGGAGAAATTGGATGGGAAGTGACAGTTTTCATTTTTTTTATAAACGTGCAAATTCAAGTTTTGTCACTATTGTTAAAAGTTTATTAGTAGAAAAAATAGAAATCACATCATGGTTTCTCAATATTTCCTCTCCATCTTTATTCTATATCATATTTTTGCAACATTCAGGTATTTCATATTGTTTTATTAGTAATGATAGTTAACTTTTTTCAATCACTATTATTTCAACCAGTATTACAGTAATGAATAAGGCAATAACAACAATTACTTATCTTCATCTTCTTCATCTTCAACAATAACCATAAAGAAACTATCCTCCACACAAGGACATCCTGCTCATTTTTTCCTGCATATTTTTGAATTTGTTACACTAACTTACATGCTATGAACATTGTAAACAGTAGAGCACAAATTCAATAACAAAAGGAGAAAGTATAAAACACATTCCAGAGATCAGTCCATAGTATCAAGGTATGTCATACTTTTTCATGTTAAATTATTAACGTTACAAAAGTTTATTAACACATTTTGTGAACGAAATTTACAGAAGTGCATAAATTCATCAACCAAAGGAGAAAGTATAAAACACATTCCAGATATCAGTCCATAGTATCAAGGTATGTCATACTTTTTTGTTAAATTGTTAAGCTTACTCAAGTTATTACACAATAAATATGACTAAGTGAATGAACACATTTCTGAACGAAATTAANTAACAAATTAAACAAAATAAATATGGCTAAGTGAATCAACACATGAACAAAAAATAAATAACAAATCATATCACAAGGAAAATCTGATAGATTTATTTTAAAATGAAAATCTACTTAGAGAGGGAGGTAAATAAAACGCATAACCATTAATGCATACATAAATTTTAGTAGAAAAATAGGAAAATGCAATTAAGGTCAAATATTTGATCCATCAATTCAATATTTTGTACTGAAACAAAAAATTAAACCTTCTAATACCATAATTTAAAACTTTTTGTAGTTTTCATCTTATATTTATCTTCAATTTCGTGTGAACTTCAATTATCTGACATACATTAAATTGAAATCCTCAAATTGGGGTATTGTTGCTTTCTATTATTAAAGTTTTTATATAATACATACCAACACTCTATATCAATGCATTTAATCAATAAGAACATAGAAAAGACAAAACATATTTTACTTTCATAAACCTATTGAAAAATAAAAAAAAACACAGTTACATATATATGATGATGATGTTTGACTATGGAAGTGTTGAGGCCTAAGGGACAACAGATGTTAGTTAAAATTATGTATTTGTTAATGACTTTTTATATTTGTTAACGACTCTCTTTATATTTGTTAATGATTCTTTCTATGTATGTCAGTATTGCCAAGCATATGAACACAACATAAACACGGTCAACTAACTCAAGACATCAACAAATTATATTGCATTGTTATTGTGCAAATTCATCATCCTAGTAAGTCTAAGTCATATTTTATCATGTCAGATTATTTATCACACAAAAATATCTTGGCTGATTATAAAAAGTACTTTTTCATATTACTAACTACTAAGTCCTAAGGGACAAAACATGTTACTTAAAATTACATATTTGGTAATGACTCTCTATTACACAACACTATAAAATGTGGAATAATATAAAATGAACACATCAACATATTAGATAACAAGATACTGCACAGGACAATCCAGCATGGTAAATAATCAACTAAATCTAAGATTGTAAAGATGATGGCCACCCTAACAATACAACAATTTTTAAACTTCCTCAACAGACACAATCAGGTTATAAATTAACAAACCCATGAGAATGAATAATTCCATCACTTACGCTAAATGTGGTATAAATATCTTTGAATCTCATTCAAACAATACAAATCACTTTAAAAACTACAAATTATTAAACTAGGGTTGTACCCATTGACCACAACAAACAAAACTGACCAATAGATGAAGCTAATAACAGCGATATCTCAAAACAACGAATTAAGGTTAATTAAAGTAGAATCTAAAAATGTGAACTTTCATTTCATTTTCAATCGATTAAGGTTAAGAATTGGAAGGTTAACTAAGAATCTAAAAGGGTGTCAGGTTCATATCTCACCTTAAGCAGATGCGAGCTTCTGAATAATCCGCAGCAAAGAGTGAGGCAGCAAAATGTAAGAACGCTAGGGTTCGGGATTTAGCTTAGTTTATAAAGATTAGATGAACGGTTGAGATTGGGCTTTAGGGAACCGTATGTGGACGATTTGGATTCGGTCAGAATAATTATTCTGATGAAATGTATGCTGCCCGTTGGATTATTGCTTCAATTATATTATTAGCAAGTATAGCCGCTATTGCTCTTAATATTTCATTTATTTAAATCATACTTAATTAATATATGTTTAATTCGTATGATTTAGTTTCCAATATATTCTTAGATTTGATTAACAATAATACCTTAATATCTTCGTCATAATTATGTTTGTCATAAAATATTATTATGTGCTCAAAGAAAATGAAAATAAATATGTTTTCCTTTTCATGTAATTTTTTGATGAAATTATTATGTGG
>NC_032009.1:27320153-27320815 GCF_001865875.1 Lupinus angustifolius
TGAAGGAAGGCATTTTAGGCAACATATTAGGGGTTACAATCATATATTTGCATTTACGTCATTAGGTGTTCATCTTGATAACAACTTAACCACAATTGGACGTGGTATCTACACCTTTCGTGCCCAAGGTTCAATTTATCACAACATTGGGGGACTACATCCCAATGAAGGAGATAAACCACGTTTCCTGCAATTATATATCTATGACACGGATCATGAGTTACAAAATAGGATGTTGGAAAACCCTCAACTTCATGAATGTAGTTTCGAAGTTACAACATATACTTCATCTTCATAACCCCTTTGTAAATGTCTTTAGGCAACTTGCATCACGAACATATGTCCATCAATGTAGCCTTATTATTCTAGAGCGTCCTGCTAACCAACCACAATATAATCTTCCAACTACTTCACAAGTTGCAGCAATTTTTGTTGTTGGAGATGTTCAAACAATGATAAATGGAAGGGATATCAAAGTGACAACTCATGCAGGAAATCTAATGAGGATCCAAGAAACTGTAGGGCATTATGATCCTATGCAATATCCTATTCTCTTCCCATATGGAACGTGCGGGTGGGATACAAATACAACAACTTATAACGGTAGACGTATTACATGTCGAGAGTATTATAGTTACATGCTACAGGTACTTTCCATTAAT
>NC_032009.1:27320915-27355744 GCF_001865875.1 Lupinus angustifolius
TTAATGTACATTTTTCTTTAACATTATTAGTTGTTAATTAATATTACTGATAATTATTATGTTATTTTGAAACTTCAAAATAATTATATATGTTTTTTATATTTTATTATTACTGAATTAATTTTAATCGTAAATTATAATTAAATATTGTTGCCCCCTCTAGATTTTTAATCAAGATCCGCCACTGCATACAGTTTACCTATAAAAATAAACGTGAGTTACTAAACTATTTGAATGTTTAATTTTAAATAAATGTATTCAGTTATAACACTCGAATAAACACAATTGTGAAATACTCTTATTTAATATACAAAAGTACTATAATTCATAAATATACATGACAGACTACACGTTACAAACAATAGGAAAGCGGGTTGACAGGCACGGGAGTGCCTGTCAACACGCTAGTTTATATAAACCTAAACTTATTCCTTATATTATTTATTTTTTACTAACACAACTCATATTTAAAAATTCACAAACAAGTTCAAAAATAAAGTGAAGTGTCCATGATTCTTTCAACTCATGGACGCTAGGATTAGGGGTAGCAATATGGGCTGGACGGGCCCAGTCTGTCTTTGGCCCGCCAAAATATGGGCTGGCCCGGCCTGACCCTTATTGCTAAAAGGGCTCAAAATGTCAGGCCGACCCATATTTGGCAGGGCTGGCAGGCCGCCTGCTAACCCATTTTTTTATGTTTAAAACACACATTAAAGCTTGTAGACAAAAATAAATAATCATCATGTCTCATAAATGTCTTTTAAAACAAAACATCACAAACAATAGTCCACAATATCATAATGTCTTAGTTTAAAATTTGTAAATTCTGAACAACAAGTCAATATAGTCTTAAACTTTTAGACTCTTAGTTCACACTAAAGGTTCTAATTCCTAAGTTTTAAATATTAGATGTTGTGTTGGAAGAAAATGTTTCCACTTTTCTATTATTACTACCATCAACATCTTCCAAATCTTCTTCTTCATCTTCATTACGTATATGATTAAATTAGTATATGCTTATAAAAATTATTAACTAATAAATAAATGATAATTACATTGAAAAAATAAATTTCCTTCACAAACAAAATCATTCAACCAATTCCGAGCACAAATTAAAGCTTCCACATTTTTAGATAAAAGTCGAGTTCTATACTTATTAAGAACATTGAATCAATGCTAAATGTAGATTCAGATGCAACAGTTATAATATGAATGCAAAGCTAGAAAATGGAGGTTGGTTACTTTTTCTAAATAAAAAGATGCACTGAATGTAAATATGTAATTAAGCTATTCATAGGAGGTCAATGAAATTTGTATATGTACTATAGACTACTTGTTTATTAGTGTAGTGAAAATAAGTACTATATGTGAGTAAAATATATTGAAATAAAATGTGTATGGCGATTGTCATAGAAGTATTTGTAACAAATTATTGGATTAAATTCTGAATATATGCATTATGATATGTAATAATCAATATTTAAACTTTTTTTCTTTTTTAATGTTGGCCCGTCGGGCCAGCCCGGCCTCCATGACCTGTCTAAAAAATGGGCTTCTAAATTAGGCTGAATATGAGTTTTTGGACTAAAATCTCCAGTCCAGCCTGCTAAAAATACCTATTCGAACGGGCTGACCTGTCGGGCCAAATCCATATTGTCATCCTAACTAGGATTTCTTCCTTCATCCCCGCGTCGTTGTGTCACCAACAACAAGCATGGACAACAACACATTTATCCAACAGATCCTAGGACTCTAGTTTTCATTGAGAAAACCAACAACCAAAATAATCAATTTCAATAATCGTTTACACCAAATTAAAATAAGTCAACTTTTACATGATTAATAATTTACTGTTTATTGTGTCCTTCCCCATCCTCTCATACTCGCGAAAGGTGAATATAAATTATCTGGATCCATTCATTGATTAGTGACTATATACTATCTAGTTCATTTATCTCAATTTTCATAAAATTTGCACATCAATCAAAATATAATCAAATAACTTTAGTTTTCATATATTTTAAAGATATATATTACATTAATATTAATATGTAAATAAAATATCTTCTTATATCAGGAGATAAATTATCTCATCCAGCCATTAAAATTATAACATGTGTACTACTTTTTTTAGTTTGTAGAGGGAAATTAGAAAATAATTAAATATGACACTTATCGTGATTTTAGTGATGGACTAAATAACTTATCTCCTATTACGATAAGATATTTTTTCACCATTAGTATATGTAAATACATTACTAAACAATGTTGAGTTTTTTTGGAAACTTTGATATATGAGTTCTATAGGATATGAGCTTTCAATCCAACTGCTGGTTTTGGTTAAACTTATTTTACATAGTTATTAAGGATGTAAACTAACGGGCGTTGGTTCAAGTGGTACATGCTTGATTCCTCTTAAGCAAGAACCCGGGTTCGAGTCTTGTGGATGGAAAAAATGCCCGTTGGGAGAGTTAGCCCCACTTACCTGTGGATGTGCCCGGCTTGATTGCCTCCAGTACGAGGATATCTTTTGGAAACAAAAAAAATGTAAGAATTAACGTAAGTTAACTTGATGTAAAAGGTTTCCCCTCTTATTTCTATTGTGATTGAAAATATTTTTTCAATTTAAGAAACCAAATGTTTCATTATAATGATGAAGTAGATGTAGATTTTTTTTTTAAAAATCACAATATTTTTTATTTCATTGTTTTGAAATAGCTTTACTACATTAGTTGACTAGACTAGTAGACTAGCATATTTTCCGTTTTTAAGTAAAATATTAAAAAAAACGTCATTGAATAATGAGATTACTGATTAATATATAAAGGTAGATTCATAATTTCAATGTTTTTTAAATTAAAAGAATATGAAATTATTCTTCCACAACCAATATAATTTGCCTTCAATTAATGCATAGTTCATAATGCTATCAAAGATATCATCTCATTATCAATAATCATTTCATGTGAATTAGATCACATTTTTATTTTATAATATTAAATATTCAATTTTTATATATTTTATTTTAGAGAATTAGAGTCTCTTTTTTGTATTAAGTGTATCTTTTATTATATTTCTTTTCTTTTGGATTTACTATATATTATAAAAAAATTATTTATTAAAATGTCTAATTTAAAGTAAGGAAGGTGATTTCAACTTACAATTAATATATTAGTGATGATAATTGAGAATTATATGATTTTTTTTGTGTGTAGAAATTCAAAAAATATTAAGGACAAATTAGTTGATAATAATAATTACATCATGTCTTGTAAAAAAAAAATTACATTGTATACATAATATAGATATTGATGAAAAAGTTACAAAACTCTATAATTTCGAATTTCCCATAGCTAGTTGTTTAATTTATCAATTTAGTTTAATATTATATAGTTGATATTTCAACCACTTCTCTAACTGTGGTTAGTCAATCCTAGTTAAACCCAGTACACTTAACCATGGTTGAAGAAGATAATCCATATTCCATAGTACAACCATTTCAGAATTTTTCATTAGTGCTTCAAATCCTCAGATCTAGGATACTGGTCTCTAGATCTTCCTTCCAGGTATGCTCTCTCTACCTTCTTCTTCTTCAATTCTCGTTTCTAACCTCGTACCTTGTTTTTTTCGTTATACTTTTAGAGTTTTCTAGCTTTGTTTTGAAATTGCTTCTTCTAGCGATTTTTCCATAACTCTTTCACTTCCAGCTAATTCTTTACTTCAAATTTCATTTTAATTATATTTTTGTTCTAGTATTTTAAGGTAAGGTACCTGGAGAACGTTTTTTTTAATTTGGAAAAAAATATAATTATAATTGTTGTCATAATTAATTCTGAATCCTGATACTTTCTGAAACAAGATCTGCGGCTGTCAGGATTTTACGGAAGATCTAACGGTACCAATATTTGTTACATTTTTTAGCATATTTATTTATTTTCTATTATTTTTTATTGATTTATTCACAGGATTACGTTTTTCTAGTTCGAGAAGGTGTTTGTTTGTTTCTTTGTCGTACGAAATGGAGACTACTAATCAGAGGTCGGTGACTGTCACGCTCAATCACGGCGCGTTGACGCGCGTCGTGGAAGCGCTCGCAACTTTGCTTGCTTCTGCTCTTGTGAAAACCACACTTTTGCTGGCCCCGGTGAGTCTCACTTCCACTTTTTTCTCTTCAAAGTCCAAACCTAATTTTTTGAAAAGGCTATAATTTTAAAGCTTAAGAGATATTTTTCTATCTTCTATAAAGTTAAAAAAAAGCAACAGGTTTTACTTTTATGCCTAATAAAGCTTCTTACTAACTTCAATCTTGTCGAGATCCATATCTATCTCTATCTTTTGAAAGTAATTTTGTATTTCTTTTTTTCATGTTACACAGTTTTACTGTGGAATTAGTTTAAGGAAAGTTTTGTATTTGTCACTATGTGCCCTCGGTGGCCATTATTTAAAGTTTTATTCTCTTATGCTTAAGCTAATGTGTGCTTGTTGCGTTGGATAAGTCACTTGGTCGTGGAATTTCGGGTTACCAACACAAGATAAGACATAACTAGTTAACTACCCATTGGGTGAACTAGGCCGGCCTCGTGCGCCGGTGATATGAACTTTTTGAGTGGTGTTTGCTAACCTACGCATCGTTTTAACATTTATTTTTCTATTTTTAGGTTTTGGTAATAGAATATTTTATAGTAATTAATAGAATAGAATGAACAATTAATATTGAGAAAATAATATATCCTTTTAGTTGTTGTCATTATAATATAATTTATATATTCTTTTTTTACCTTTTGATTTTTTGATTTAAAAAAAAATTATATAATCCTATATGACCACCTCAAGGATATTAATTATAATTTGCCTATTTTATAATAAAGAAAAAATATAATTTAAAGTAAATACTATACCAAAAAAACATATTAATTCTACAAACTGAAATATATAAAAATTAATTACTTCACTCAGCGTACCTGAAGTCCTGTCATAATATTAAAACTTTACCCTGAACTTATATACAGTTAACTCATTAATAGTTTATAACTTGTGGAAAGTTTTCTTCATTTTGAAAGTACAATCTTTTTTATTGGTGGTAGTTTTTTATTTATAGTTGCAGTTCTGGGGACTGGGATTAGTATTAATGTTTCCATTTTTACCGTGCGGGGCCCGGTTGAGAACATAAAGACATATATTTTTTGAAATGGAACCTAACATATCCTTTGTCGTGTATGAACGGAAAAGTCAAAAGTCCAGGAGAGAAAAACTATTAATATATTTATGAATTAAAATTTTATAATATTTAATATATTATTCACCATTTATCATAAATTTTGGATGCTCGTTTTCTCCAAAATTATTCGTAATCGGTGATGGATTATTCGTTTGGATATGCTGTTGAGCGTAAAGCACGTTGCAGTAACGCGTGTCGTTTTGGCGTTTCAGAGGGTGGAATCCTATACCACGTATGTCCACTTTTTAAGTGTGACAGTCAACTTGTGTAGCGCATAATATATAATCAAAACAAATAGTAATAAGATTGCAATCAAAATAATGATGGATGGAATATTTTTTATTCTCTTATTTTATATGAATTTTGTCTAAAGAATAATCAAGACAACTTGTGTAGTGTAGTTTTTTCGAAAAATTATAATCAACTGGTCTGGCTTTCTTTTGGGCTCGGATGGGCCCGTTCATGATAAAAACTGCGTAGAGTTGTCTTATTACATCAACATGGTCAACAAAGTAGGTAAACGTGTTAATAGAAACAAAACTTAGTTTGATAATCTTTATACATTAAAAATATTAGTTTTTGGATATCAAAAAATCCTTAGTGTACACAAAAGAACTATTTGCACGTAGTTGTTTCTCTAATCCTGACACATCAAGGTTGTTAAGGGACCATTTTTTATTTATTTATTTTCGTGGGGTTAGAGGATCATTCTTGGTGATAAAAAGAAAAAGCAATTTAGGTTATTCATATTATATCCTTTTTATAAAAAAATTATTATATGTATGATTAATATAAAAATGAATATCAATGTTTTACGTAGTATATTTAGTAATCATATTCATACAAATAATGTTGCATTTCTTTAAAAAACAGAGGAGGATCATTTATACCATCTCAGTCATTCATTTTCTTAGATCTAACGGACCAAATGGATTAAACTTAAAAGTTATTTAAGATTTATTTTTTTCTCTTTCATCACTTATTGTACTCACTCATTTGATCTGTTATATCTAAGAAAATAAATAATTAAGTTTAAGTGTAACTAGTTTAACTTAACTTGGGGATAAACGGATAACTCCTCAAAAAAATAATTTTTAAGAACATTGTGATAATATTTATATAGATTCAATAATATTTGTGTATTGTATGTCTAAGCTTTAAGTTAATCATATGTTCTGTAAAAAGAAGTTAAATATATGTTTCCCTTTCTATATTTACACCTTCCTCACAACTTATGTGCTTGGATTTGTCTATCTTAAACGTTTCAATTTATGTGCATTGAATCATTGGTAAAATATGGCTCTAGGAACTCTTTGGGCTGCTATTAACCACCACACCTTCCACCAAAGGAGAGGGCAAAATCCCAAAGGAAGACAAGCAATTTGATGCAGATGGAGATGATGATGATGGTGACGATGACGATGATGGAGATGGTGGTTTCGGAGAGGGTGAAGATGACTTGTCATCTGAAGACGGAGGTGGATACGGCAACAATTCCTCCAACAACAAGAGCAATGCAAAGAAGGCTCCTGAAGGTGGTGCTGCTGGTGGGGCAGAAGAGAATGGAGAAGAGGATGACGAAGGCGACGACCAAGACGATGATGATGAGGAAGAGGATGAAGACGATGATGAAGAGGATGAGGGTGGAGAAGACGAAGATGAAGGCGGAGAAGAGGACGAGGATGGTGTCGATGAGGAAGATAATGAAGATGAGGAAGAAGATGAAGACGAGGAAGCTTTGCAGCCACCAAAGAAAAGGAAGAAGTAAATTTAGCTTAGCAATCTAGCCTCCAATTTGTGTTGTTGTGTACGAATTTGGGTCCTAACTTCCATGTTTTTTTATTTAGTACTCCCATGTTTTTATGTAGTTTATAAGGAGGCCTATGTAGGACATGTTTTAATTGATATGTGTTTCCCATTGCGTAATTAGAATGCTACATTATATTGAGCGGGCATTGTTAAATTTAACAGGAAAAAATTGTGATATTAGTTTTTATCACCTACATTGACCCTTATTGTTGATGATCTATTTAATATGTGGAGAAAAAGTGGGTGTTGCGTCTAGAACTTACATGAAAGGGAACAAATTAATACATAACATAATATTTAAATTACGCAGAATGGGCCCAAAAAGAAAAAGGAGTTGTATTTTTCGATTCTTAATCATAATTGGATTTTGATTCGGTCAGTGTTATAACGAAGAAGAGAGCGGAGGTGTTGGAGTGTAAAATATAAAATGAACAAAAATTGGACCAAGAAATAATTAAGTACTTTATGACTTTATAGGTTTAACATGATTCGATATTCCAGGTAATGTCAGCTTTAAGCTCTATTCTTTCTTCTTAATTAGATTAGATTTGTATAATTGTGGTGATATATGGAAATTTGTGGATTCTGGTGGTCCAGTATACAGACGTAAAGAAATGGAAAAGAACTATACAGTCCATATATCTATACTTCTATACTATATATATATAAAGCCAAAACTTGAAATAACTTCTTTCATGATGTAATTTTCATTTCCTATTTTGCTCTTAACATTATTTAATTTTTACAAAAAAAACTATATAATCCTAAGCAACCGCCACCAATACATTAATTAACCACATATCTTACCTTAAATTAAACATTATCATAAACACAAAAAATATAATATAAAGTACATCGAACACACCAAATACATTCTAATTCAAAAAAATAAAATATATAAAATTGAATATATAGTATCACACAATATTTACCGACAGACACGAAGTGTCTTGTACACACTAGCATAAAGAAATGGAAAAGAATTCTTTGAATATGTGTTAAGTGTGCTTTACATAAATATCATTCATACTATATAATTATATAATTTGAGTTAAATACTTGCACTCTTATTTCACTATATGTATATCAATTTCATATGCAAAATGGAGAAAACTAGTAGGAAATTTATTATTACGCTCATACACTCACTCGCATTTTTTTTATCAGCAATGAAAATATTATTAATCAAGAGATAAAGAAATTAGGAGAACAAGTGGTACTCCTATCCATTTAATCTCTAAATTAATAAAGTGAGAGACAATTTGATGGGTGTCTCACCCAATCAACAAGTGAATAAGAAAAAAGAGGAAAGCGAGCATTGAGAATGCTCCAAGAGTGCATAAAAATAAGCTCCATCACCTCATCTACTTGGAACATCTTATTATCAAAAATAGTTTTGTTCCTAATGTGCCAAATAGTCCAAATTGTGACAAACCAAACTATCATCCACCATTTTTGTTTCTTATTCTCCAACCATAGAGCACTTTCATGAATAGCAAAAGAAGACATGACGTCATAATGAATAATGGAGATAGCCCAAAGCAGGAATAGAGTTGTTGCCAAACAAGATAAGATACAGAACAAGAGAAGAACAAATGACTAGTAGATTCCTCCACCTTATCACAAAGAGAGCAAAGAAGGGTGTCGTGAGCAATTAGTCCACTTCTACGAGAAAGGTTCACTCTAGTTGGTAACCCATCCAAGGCAATTTTCTACACTAGGCATTTCATCTTTGCCGGAGCATTACAAGTCCATAGTCTTTTGAAGAAGGCAAGACCACAACTTCCATCCACTTTTTGTAGAGTTTGATAAGCATTCCTAACCGAGTATTTTCCATTCGTATCATGAATCCAATTCCAAGAGTCATCAGAGTGTTGTTTAGGCACAATTCTATGGAGTCGCATTGAGCGCATAAACCAGAATAGAGGATTACACGCCACACAAGTTTTTATAAATGTATATGTTATTGGGAGGGACGACTATACACTACGAAATAGATTAGTTTCTTATACAAAAGGATGAAGGATACCTTTGTTAATACAAAAAAAAATTGGAAGATTTACCTAGCACAACAACCATGCTCAGCAGAATGTCGATGGAAGTGAATTGTTCCACATACGTTAAGACCATTGTTAGAACTTAAACATATGAGGAGAGTCTAACCCAAAACAGTAGTTTATTAGGTAGAATAGTCTCATGACTCAAGTATCACAATGAGTTTGTTATTTTACTCTATGTGTGACTCCTAACATTGCAGCCCCTTTTAAGGTCAACATCCACGATGACTTTCACTCTTTGTTACTGACCCGATGATAGTTCTTTCTCTTTTGGCAGCTTCATTCACCTATCAGTATTCGCTAATGTACGTTAATGCAACCTATAAGTAACCATTTTCGTGACACAACTCTCAATGAAAACACCAATTGTTATGACTTAAGCATATTAAGAAAGCTCAACTCATATACTTAAATAACACAATAAATTTGTTATTCTACTCAATATAGAACTCTTAAAGACCACTTGAAATTCAGCTTATTTAAAAATAGAATAAATGTAGTTACGAAGTAATTTTTTTTAACAGAGTTCACTCTAATTAGCCAAGGAACTGGAGCAGAAGTGTGTAGAGATGTCACTCATCCAAAATAAGTAGCTAAACTCCTCCTTTATTGAGATATATGCAACTTTTTTAGAAAAAAGAATGTATCCGTTATAACTCATTTCATAAGCTTCGATTATTTCTATGTTTTGCTTTTTATTTATTTATTGTTTAATGCATGCTTTGTATTTGTACTAGTCCATTAGAGTAATAATTTTGGTTTCATATTTGTAATGAAAGTTACATGTTTAAACTGAATGTAGAGTATGAAATATAGTGAATATAACTTAATAAAGTTTTATTAATTAGTCTTTTTGTCTGATGATTTATTTGAGGAATTGATTCTTGATTATATGAACGATTTATCTAATTATTAAGACACTAATAATTCAGATAAAATGGATGATGAGGACATTATTGGGCTAGTTCATCAGAGATTGGCTAGTAAAATATAGTCACAACATATTTTTATCAAATTAAATCACTGTTTAAATTTATTATTGTTTTCCTTTTATCAAATTATTATTCAAAAAACCCAAAAGTTTACCTAAGTGAAAAAATATTGTCTAATAGTTTAATATATATAAGTCTCTATTCATACAATAACATCTTATATTTGCACAACCTGATTTAATTATTTGGTTTCTTGATATTAGGAGTGAGCAAAACAAACCTTACTCATTTATCTTATTTGGCCTGACTGTGATTAGATTTGAATAAGGTCAGGTTTCATCGAGTATAGGGTCGTGTTCGAGTTTAAAAATTAGTCCCAGTCAATATTTAGGGTCATGTATGAGACAATTATGACCCAACCCGGACCCGTCCATTATTACCTACTTTTCATGTTTGTATACATTTTAATTTAATGATGTATAGAGTAATGACATCTCTTTTGTTGAAAGTTTCATTCATTCTCTAATTTTTTTCCAGCATATATAAATGATTAACAATATATATAATATATCATTTCATATGTCAAATTATATATTCATAATAATAAATAATATTGAGAATACTTTATTTAGAAGAAGTATGCATTATATTTAATCAGATTTAGAGTCGAGTTCGGGTTTATAGGTTGACCTGATCGACATTTAGGGTCGGGTTAGCTTCAGGTCTAGGGCCAAGTCTGGATTAAAAAAATTGTCTAATCAACATTTAGGATCGGGTAAAGGACAAACAAATGATTGTTGGGATAATCTTCCTCTATAGATAATATAATAAAACATAATAAGATAATAGAATAAAATATAATCTTCCTCTATAAATAGTTGACCAAATTTTTATAATGAATACATGTAGTTTACTTGTCAATCTACTTTCCCATTGTTTGAAACATGTAGTTTGCATGTTACAAATGTCAAATATGATATAACATGTTAAATATAAGAGTAAATTACACTAATACCCCTGAGTTTTAGTGAAATTACACAGACCACCCCTCACTTTTCTACACCTACACAAATCTCCCCTAGTTTTTATACTTTCATTACACTAACCACCCTTGCATAAGAAATAAGTGTAATCTTTTAAACAAAAAATGTGATAAATGCAATTAAGTTAAACAAAACATGATATATTGTGTAGACAAGTCTAAATAATATACAAATTAAATTTATCTTTATTATTTTTTATTACAAAATGCATCAACAATTCTAAAGAAATATTGTTTAAATCGCTCTTATAATATAGTGTAACGAACCAAAAGTAATATATAAATATTGACTCATATATTATTTGGACTTGTCTCCACAATATATCATGTTTTGTTTAACTTAATTGCATTTATTACATTTTTTGTTTAAAAGATTACACTTATTTCTTATGTAGGGGTGATCAATATAATGAAAAGTTTAAAAACTATGGGAGGTTTGTGTAGGTGTAGAAAAGTGAGGGGTGATTTGTGTAATTTCACTAAAACTCAAGGGGTATAAGTGTAATTTACTCTAAATATAATAATTCGTGGGATAAAAACTTATTTGATTTTGTTGAATTTCCAAATTGAGCCTCGATGTAGTCCATAACCAAAAGTCATGTCAAATATTACTAAAATACATCATTTTCCTCATGAAGTTTGTTTCAAACCTATACATTGCAACCAAAAATTGAGGGATAAAAGAAATGATCAATACTTAACAAAAATGGCTACTTTAATATGAAAGCTATGTCAAAAAAGGAATTAAAAATTATGTTGTGCGACAAGACCATCATCTTTTTATTATTATAAGGAATGACACTTATGGCGAAAAAGAGATCAATAGAAATTATCACTAAAGGAGTATAATGTTTCATATCATACAAGTTAGAATATAACTTGAAAATGTTCATGAGTCTACAATTGTAACACATCCTATACATGCAATAATGCATCTTGGTTAGATAATTTTATGTAAAAAAGGTGTAAGATAATGTAAGAAAAATACCAATAATTACAATGATGCATCTTAAAAGAATATTCATATCTATTACACTTGTAGTCACCAAAGAGAGTCTAACCAAAATCATTAGTCTATTAGATAGAAGAGTCTCATGACTTAAGATGGGTACACATCTGTTGTCCCACTCTTTTGTGTCACTCCATGTGCCAAGAGATATGATTGACCAGAAAAATATTTAATAATTGTTATTTTAACTTAACTAATTTTATTTCAACCAATCAGAAGTTATGGAACATGGAGTGGTACAAAACATGGGACAACTGATGTCCTCCCGACTTAAGTATCACAATGAATTTGTTATTTTACTCAATGTGTGACTCCTAACACTGCCGCCTCTTTTAAGAGTCGATGTCCACGGCGGCTTTCACTCTTTGTCACTTCCCCGATGATAGCCCTTTTCTCTTTTGGCAGTTCCACTCACCTATCAGTATTCGGTAATGTACGTTAATGCAACCTATATGTATCCCTTTGTGTGACACAACTCTCAATAAAAGCATCAATTGTTAGGACTTAAGCATATTAAGAAAGCCCAACTCATGAACTTAAATATCATATTGAGTTTGTTATTCTACTCAAGATGAGACTCCTAAGGACCACTCGAAATTCAGCTTATTTAAAATAGAATCAGTGTAGTTACAAAGTTTTTTTAACAGTTCACACTAATTAGCCAAGGAACTGGAGCAGAACGTGTGTAGAGATGTCACTCATCTAAAATAAGTAGCTAAACTCCTCTTTTATTGAGATATATGCAACTTTAAAAAAAAAAAAAGAATGTATCCGTTATAACTCATTTCATAAGCTTCGATTATTTCTATGTTTTGCTTTTTTTTTGTTTAATGCATGCTTTGTATTTGTACTAGTCAATTAGAGTAATAAGTTTGGTTTCATATTTGTAATGAAAATTACATGTTTAAACTGAATGTAGAGTATGAAATATAGTGAATATAACTTAATAAAGTTTTATTAATTAGTCTTTTTGTCTAATAATTTATTAGAGGAATTGATTCTTGATTATATGAACGATTTATCTAATTATTAAGACACTAATAATTCAGATAAAATGGATGATGAGGAAATTATAGGGCTAGTTCATCAGAGATTGACTAGAAAGATGTAGTCACATCATATTTTTATCAAATTAAATCACTGTTTAAATTTATTATTGTTTTCAAATTATTTTTCAAAAAACCCAAAAGTTTACTGAAAAATTATTGTCTAATAGTTTATTAATACACATAAGTCTCTATTTGATACAATAACATCTTATATTTGTTTGCCACAACCTGATTTAATTATTTGGTTTCTTGATATTATGAGTGAATAGAATAGACCCTATTGTTCATCTGATTTGGCCTGACTCTGATCACACTTGAATAAGGCCAGTTCTCATCGGGTCTAGGGTCGAGTTTGAGTTTAAAAATTAGATTCAGTCAATATTTAGAGTCAGATATGAGACAAGTATGATCCAGCCGAGACCCGTCCCATTATTACCTACTCTTCATGTTTGTATGTGTTTTTATTTAATTATGTATAGAGTAATGATATCTCTTTTGTTGAAAGTTTCATTCATTATCTAATTTTTTCCAGCATAAATGATTAACAATATATATACATATATAATTTCATATGTCAATTACATATTCATAATAATAAATAATATTGATAAGACTTTATTTAAAAGGGGTATGTATTATATTTAATCAGATTTAGGGTCAGGTTCGGGTTTAAAGACCCAATCGACATTTAAGGTCAGGTTAGCTTCGGGCCTAGGGCTGAGTCCGAATTCAAAAAAATGATCTAATAAACATTTATAATCGGGTAAAGGACAAACAAATCATTGTTAGGATAATCTTCCTTTATAGATAATATAATAAAACATAATAAGATAATAGAATAAAATATAATCTTCCTCTATAAATAGTTGACCAAATTTTTATAATCAATACATGTAGTTTACCATTCATTTTGCTTTCCTATTGTTTGGAACATATAGTTTACATGTTGTAAATATCAAATATGACATGACATGTTAAATATGGTAATTTGTGGAATAAAGACTTATTTGATTTTGTTGAATTTTCAAATTGAGCCTTGAGGTAGTCTATAACCAATAGTCATGTCAAATATTACTAAAATACATCTTTTTTCTCATGAAGTTTGTTTCAAACCTATACATTGCAACAAAAAATTGTGGGGATAAAAGAAATCATCAATACTTAACAAAAAGACTACTTTAACATGAAAGCTATATCAAAAAAGGAATTAAAAATTATGTTGTGGGACAAGACCATCATCTTTTTTATTATAAGGAAGGACACCTATGGCGGAAAAGTGACCAATATAAATTATCACTAAAGGAGTATAATGTTTCATATCATACAATTAGAATATCACTTGAAAATGTTCATGAGTCTACAATTATAACACATCCTATACATGCAATGATGCATCTTAGTTATATGATTTTATGTAAATTAAGGTGTAAGATAATGTAAGAAAGTACGAATAATTACAATGGTGCATCTTGGAAGAATAATCATATCTATTACATTTGTAGTCATTAGAGATCAAGAAACATAAAACACTAAAAAAATGAGAGTTTGTTTTTTCATTCATCAAACCACCAATCACACATAATGAAGAGGAAAATGAAAAAATATATGAACAATAGAAAATAATAAATTCATACCACATTGCTGGTAGCTTGACTTTTCCAAGTGAAACATATATGAATCCAAGACTACCTAAGAATAAGAATGAATATAGAAATGGAAAGTAAAGGAGATGTGCATACCTTACATTACAAGTTTAGTATATGAGTTTACGAGAGAAGATAAAATTACACAATAACAATGATGATGGTGAATTGAAAAAACGTATTTGCAAAAAATGAAATGAGAAAGTGATGTGAAATTGGATAATAGAGAGACATCAATTTAGAATATTAAACATTTGGGTTAATAAGAAAACATGAAAGTTACTTGATATAGTAAATGTTTAGAATATCAATTATTGTTAACAATCTATTATATGATGGTAGTTACAACAAATTTCTTATAAACTTTTAGTATATTAAATTGTTGAAACATGTATTTAAATTGACATAAAACGTGAATATGTTTATAATCGTTGTATTGTAACTAATTAATAATTATATATTTAAAGAGAATTTATATGAAAGACTGAGATCATATTGTGAAATGTGACAAAACTGACGGTCATAAGATATTAAATAGTAATGATATTATTCCTTGTAAAAACATGGATCTATTTAAAATGATGAACATTAGCTATCAAATGCAGTAATTGTTAAAAATGCTTTAGAGACAAAGAATAAGTTAGAGTTCATCAATGGAACATTGACCAAACCTACTCCCCTCGATCCAATGTATGCTGCCTGGAAAAGATGCAACAATTTAGTAGTTTCTTGGCTAAGTCACTCAATAGAACCATCAATAGTACAAAGTGTATTGTGGATGGATAGTGCTCAAGAAATTTGGGATGACTTAAATGAGAGATATCATCAAGGTGACATGTTCAGAATTTCAGAATTCATTGGGGAAATGCATTCCATTAGACAAGGGAGTGGATCTATTGATAAATTCTACACACAAATGAAGGGTCTATGGCAACAACTAGACAATTACATACCAATTCCTCCATGTTACTGTGAGACAAAGTGTCATTGTGCACTCATACCTACCATAAAGAAGTATAGAGAGAATGAATACATAATTTGTTTTCTTAGAGGATTGAATGATCAATTATCTTCTGGAAGATCACAAATCATGCTCATGGGTCCTATGCCTCCTATCAGCAAGGTATTCTCAATTCTTGTCCAACAAGAAAGACAAATGTCTTTTGAAGAACCTGGGTTATCAGCAAATATATCAAGCAACAATTATGATAACAGATCAAGAGGCAGAGGAAGAAGTATGAAAGGACCTATGACTGGAAGATCTAACATCCAAGGCATATTTGGCTCCTTTTTTTGCAAGAGGAAGAGGACAGAAGATCTGCACCTACTGCCAAAAGACAGGCCACACAGTTGATGCATGCTATAAGAAGCATGGTTTTCCACCAGGTTACTTCACCAATTCCACGAACATCAATTGCTACTCAGGAACAGATTCTCAAATGAATGAACTGATGACAGAAACTGAGCAGAGTGGACCCAAGGAAGAAAAGATTGATCCAATATGTCTACTTACGCCAGCTCAACACAATACTTTGAAGAATATGATTCAGGAATCCATGAAGCAAACATCTCATACAACCAACCAAGTCAGTTCTCTTTCCACATCTGTGCCTTCTTTTGAAACATCCAAAGCAGGTACATCTCTAAATTTCTTAACTCACAAAAACATGTCAAGTTGTTGGGTCCTTGACACAGGAGCAACAGACCATGTCTACCACTCCATTGCACTTTATCAAAATTTTAAGAGGATCAAACCTCTTTTGATTGACTTACCGAATGGTAACCAAGTTAGAGAACATCACTCAGGAACCATTGTGTTCTCTGATGACCTTTACCTCACATATGTATTGTACGTTCCTGCTTTTAGCTTCAATCTTATATCCATTTCAAAACTCACTACCTCCTTAGCTTGCACCTTAAATTTTTACACCAACCACTGTCAAATTCAGGAACCTCACTCCTTGAAGATGATTGGTGCAGCTAAGCTAAAGGGAGGGTTATATGTGCTAACACAATCCAACAAGAAATATTGTGAATCACACCATATTAATGTGTACACTGATTATGATGATAGAAATGTTTAACATTCTAGATTATGATACTTATCTCACAAGAAAATGACTACTATGCAATCTACTTTTCCATCTATTAAATGCAATAAGACTCTGGACCCTTGTGAAAAATGCCATTTGGCCAAACACAAGAGGTTACCATACATTGATAGTAGTTCTAAATCTCAATCTATATTTGATTTGATTCATATAGACATTTGTTGACCTGTTAGTACCCCATCTACCTTTGGACACAAATATTTCTTAACAATTGTGGATGATAAAACTAGATTTACCTGGACATATTTCATGAAACAAAAAGGTGAGGCCAGCCTTCTTGTTAAAGCCTTTGTTCACTATGCTAAAAATCAATTCGATAAAAGAGTTAAGATAGTTAGAACTGATAATGGGCAAGAATTTTTTATGAAAGAATTCTACATGAAAGAGGGCATACAACACCAAACAACATGTGTTGAGACGCCTCAACAAAATGACATAGTAGAGAGGAAACACCAACATATTATAGGTGTTGCTAGATGTCTTATATTTCAGTCAAATTTGCCTATTTGCTTTTGGAATTTTGCTGTATCACACTCTGTTCATCTAATTAATAGACAACCTACAATATTTTTGTCTAACAAATCTCCTTTTGAAGAATTGCATAGCATTTTGCCTCACATCACCAACTTAAAGGTATTTGGTTGTCTTTGTTTTGCATCTACTCTAGTTTCCCACAGGAGAAAATTTGATCTTAGATCAAGGAAATGCATATTCCTTGGCTACCCTCATGGGACTAAAGGATTCATTCTCCTAGATCCCAACACAAATGAGATTTTTATTTCTAGAAACACTACTTTCTCTGAACATGTGTTTCCTTTTTCTGCAACTAACTCTAACAACAATCATACTGATAGTGAAACTCATCCTATACTCACTTTCCACAACCTAGACATGTTCTCTTATTTCTTACCTGAAACTAGTACACTGAGACCAACAATTTTGACACAAATACCACAAATCAACCCACTGTAATAGATCAAACACTGCACAATCCCAATCCAACTAGGCATCCTCAGAGAATTAGAAATCCACCAACTTATCTAAGAGATTATCACTGGACTCTTCTACACCAGTCCAAGACTCATGACCCTCATATTCATCACCATATTAGTAATACTCTCACCTATGACAACCTGTCCTTTAGGCAGAAGAACTACTCCCTATCCATATCAACTAACCAAACTCCTACACACTACCTAGAAGCTATGCAATATGATCATTGGAAACAAGCCATTCACACAAAATTAGATGCCTTAGCCATAAACAACACTTGGATTTTGACTAAGTTACCTCCAGATAAGAATGCCATATGGTGCAAATGGATTTTTAAAATCAAGCATCATGCTGATGGATCAGTGGAAAGGTACAAAGCAAGATTGGTTGCTCAAGGATTCACTCAAACATAGGGGGTGGATTACATGGAAACTTCCAGTCCAGTAGTGAAAATGACCACCATAAGAATCATCTTATGCCTTGCAGCTATGCACAATTGGCACCTACACCAGCTAGACATCAATACAACATTCCTGCATAGGGATCTCAAGGAAATTGTTTACATGAAGACACCACCAGGGCTTAACTTTTTAGATCCAAATCTTTTATGTAAGTTACAAAAGTCCATATATGGACTGAAACAAGCAAGTAGACAATGGCATGACAAACTCACCAACACTCTGCTACAACTTGGTTATGTGAAATCTTCCTCTGGTTATTCCCTATTTACTCATAGCACTAACTCTGATTTCACAGCTATCTTAGTATATGTTGATGACTTGATCTTAACAGGAACTAGTATTGATCAAATCCTACACATAAAGACTGTCCTTTATAACAAGTTCAACATCAAGGATCTTGGAGAGTTGAAATTTTTCCTTGGGGTGGAGGTTGCTAGATCAAAACAAGGCATAGCTTTATACCAAAGAAAGTACACTTTGGAACTTCTCCAAGAAACTGGGTTCCTTGGAGCAAAACCAGCCTCTACCCCAGTGGCATACAACAGTCCTCTTCACTCTCAACCTGGTTCACCTCTATCAGACATAACCTCCTATAAAGACTCATGGGGAAATTGATTTACCTTACTCACACCAGACCCAATATATCCTATGCAGTAGGGTTCCTTAGTCAATACCTTGCTTCTCCAACTGATCAACATCACAAGGCAGCTACACACATTCTCAGATATCTTAAAAACTCTCTTGGACAAGGGATTTTTTCCAAGCAACAACACCACTGATATTCAAGGATACTCTAATTCAGATTGGGCAACTTATATTGATACTCGAAAATTTGTAACTTGATGGTGCTTCTTCATAGGATCTGCTCTTGTGTCTTGGAAAAGCAAAAAGCAAAATACAGTTTCAAGATCCTCTTCCGAAGCATAATATAGGGCACTTGCCATGGCTGCTTGTGAGGCATAATGACTCATCTTTTTGTTTAGAGATCTGAGAATTACTCATCACAAACCAGTTAGCATCTTTTGTGATAATAATAATTCAGCTCTACACATAGCATCCAACCCGGTTTTTCATGAAAGAACAAAACACATAGACATAGACTGTCACGTGGTTCGTGAAAGACTTCAAAACCGTACTATCCATCTTCTTCCCATACACACTTCACTTCAACTTGCTGACATTTTTACTAAATCATTGTCACCATCCTTTTTCGAAACATTATTTCCAAAATTGGCATTATGGATATTCATATGCCAAGTTTGCGGGGGTGTGTTAAAAATGCCAATCAAACTACTCACATCTCAAGCCCAATTCAAGATAACATTCATCCATCAAGCCCAGTTCAAAGTCTATGTGATTTGGGAACATCTCAACTTCATAACTGAAAACTTTCCTTTTTTAGAAATTTTTCATAATTATGTTAATTCTGTTTTTAGGTAAGTTTCCTTTTTCAGAAACTTTAGTTAATCTTCTTCTTCATTAGCTTGCTATATAATGCAGCTTGGTAATTCTTCCTTGAATTAATTTTTTCATTGAGTAATAAAAGAAGTCACTTTGATTTTCTTCTCATCTTCTTGTTTAAAGTCTTGTTGGTTGATGTTAGCATCTTTGCACAAGCTTAATTGATTCATCCATGGATACCAAATCTTCATAGTAATAACTCTAAGAAAGTCATCATTAGTAGAAAAATGATATTCCTAATAATTTCATATATCCAAATCTAACCTTAATTATATGGTGTATATGAATATTATGTATAATATTTTTTAGTAATAAGAACAAAATTGAAATATAAAAATTACACCCGTTAAATTACCTAAAAACCTTCAAACATATTTTGTCTTTTAAATAATAGTATAGATAATAAAATATAGAGTTAATTACACTGACACCACAAGTTTTAGTGAAATTACACAAACCACCCATCATTTTTTTACACCTACACAAATCTCCTCTACTTTTTATACTTTCATTACACTGATCACCCTTGCATATGAAATAAGTGTCATTTTTTAAACAAAAAATGTAATAAATATAATTAAGTTAAACAAAACATGGTATATCGTGAGGAAACATCCAAATAATATACAAATCAATGTATCTTTATTATTTTTTGTTACAAAATGCATCACCAATTCTAAAGATATATTGTTTAAATCGCTCTTATACTATATCGTAACGAACCAAAAATAGTAAAGAAGTATCGACTCATATATTATTTGGACTTGTCTCTATAGTATACCATGTTTTGTTTAACTTAATTGCATTTATAACATTTTTTGGTCAAAAAATCACACTTATTTCTCATGTAAGGGTGATCAATATAATGAAAGTATAAAAATAAAATTAGGGGGTTTGTGTAGATATAGAAAAGTAAAGAATAATTTGTATAATTTCACTAAAACTAAGGGATGTCAATGTAATTTACTCTAAAATATAATAAAATTAGTGTGACAATAAATAGGGGCCTGGGAAGAAAACGTGGCCACCGGCCACTGAGCCACTGAGACTAACACTTTTCTGTAACAGCACACACCCCTGCCCCGGTTTTGAGTATTTTCATTATGATTACATTCAATGGGCGCCCCACTAACTTGAATCAAATAAATATCAAACCATGGTTTCCGACATTTTATATGGTAAAGTCCATTTTATTTTTTACAATTTGTCTGAATTAACTTGTCCTTGTAAAAACTCACATTGTTCTTTATAAAAATGAAGGCCAATCAAAATATTTCATAACAATAAAATATTCCAAAATTATTATAGAAAATTATGAAGTAATAATGATCCATATTTGATATCCTTAGTAATTACTAAGCTTTCCAATTTCACAAGCATATCTAAATGGATATTCTAATTTTCTTAGAGTATATCTACCTCCAACAATTTATCTCACTTCATAAAATCATGTGTCATTAGTTATAATTGGTTGAATAAAATTTATTTAAATTTAAAAATTTAATTATTAAACATTCTTATAAACAATCATATTTAATAGTATATGAAGTGACACAAATTATAGAATATAAAATATACTCACAAATGTTCTGTGTAAAATCTTGTCCAAAATTCAAGGTGCTTGCACCACCCATAGAAGTACTATATTTTACAAAACAGACAAACTAAATCAACTTGCCGCAATAAAATAAAAACTAGGCTTCACCCTTATCCAAAACTATGACTCCAAATTCAAGTATCCCCTTCCTATATATTGCTTTTGGTTTACACAAAGCAAAGACAAGAAGCAAATACAAACACTTGAACACAACAACAAATACTCACATTTCCATTACAGTTTCAAAATATCACTTTGTAAACCGAGGATGTCTGATATTGCTATGTTGGTAGCTGAAGAATATGAGAGGAGGACCAAGAATTTAAGATCCCAAGATGGTGCTGTAAGAGCAAGTGAAATTGACATGGTTTTTTGGGCTGCTTCTGAATTGAGTTGGAGGGTTAAAGAGAAGAGTAAGATTGTTGAATGGGTTTTGGAACCCAAATCTCAAATTGCTGCTGCTGCATCAAACAACTTCTTCTCTGCTTGATCATCACATCACAACAGCTTGTGCCTGATTGCTGATTGTTTTTTGTTTCAAATATTGTGAATACTATATAGTTATGTTTCAAGTTTAATGAAATTGTGTTTTTCATAAAATTTCTCCTGTAATCTTACCATGTTCTCTCTTTAATTTAGAATTTTGGAACATTTCATATTGAGATCAGTTGATAACATACAAGTCAAAATTAAATTAGTGCTTTGATCAGTAATAGATTTGGATACTGACCCTCTTAAGAAAGAGAAAAGATATATGCAAATCATCCCCATCATTGCATTTTTTCAAAAAAGAAAAAAAAAATACAAATGAACAATAGTGACTTTTAACCATAGATTGGGATCTAGTGAATGTTACACCTATTACACTAACAAAATTGAATTAGAAGATGAGGAGGAAGAAGAAGTGGAAATTACCCTTAACAAAATTGAATTTGAAGATGAGGAGGAAGAAGTGGAAATTACCCTCTCAAATTCGTTCATAAAAATCCCTCACCGGCAAAGAAAACATGGTCGTAATCACACGACGGAAGATATAGAAAATTTTCCCCAATTTTCTGCGTTGCTCAAAATCTTCACACAAATCTTCGATCCTCTTATACCATGAGTTCCTCAGAAGATGCAGCATAGGCATCCAGGACCGTAGTGAATCAGCGTCGTTGAAGGTTAAATGTGTGAGAAGGTAAATGACATACCGTTGCTGATGAACCCATCCAGATTCCAGAAATGTACGGGTATCATCATTTTGGTACCTTGTCCTTTCAGAAAGTTTTATTATTAACCATTTTTGTTGATGGTTTTTTTTTATCATCTCATCTATTATTCGTTTTCTCATTCCTCAAAAAATATAAAATTAACAATATTAAATTTAAGTTTTACTTTTGTGACCAATAAAAGTAAAAGGGTATACGAAATAGGACATATTACAATTGACACTCATATTTTGTTGTTGGAGATAAGCATAGGCCTAGTGCAATCTCTACGGGGAGAAAATGAGTGATAGAAAGTTGAAATGATTAAGAAAATCAATGGTTTATTAATTATAAAAAGTTAGTTGTTGTAACAATTTAGAAAATATTTGATTCTAAAATAAAAGTGTATCTTTTTAATTATGAGTATTTATATTATTATATTTTTCCTCCAATTATTTCTTAACTAAAAAATTATTCTACATTTCATTTTCTTTCCACTTTCATTCCTTGTCCTTTCTCTTCTCTAAACTTTCTCTCACCCACTAAATAAAATATTAGTCTCTTTTCATGATTTGTACCTAATTCATCACAAGAAAAACAGGGTCGGCACTCGGTAGGTGCGCTCGCTAATGGCCCACAATGATAAAGGACTCATTCAGAAAAATTCATCAAATCTTTTATTTTTGTTTTATTGTACTACTGTTTTACTTTTATAAATCATATAATCAATTTAGTATATTTTATAGTTGTAATGTTCATTTGGTAAAACATGATAGTAGAGACAATATGATTAAAACATTAAGACTCATTGAAGTTTATAAATGGATACTTTGTTAAACATTAGTATTAAGTTTTAGATAATCTAAAAAACATATTTTTGGTAAAATGCTAACACATAAAGTGTAATTTCTTGTAGTCATAATTTCCTCAACCATACAAAAAAAATTCTATAAAATTTGTTTTGAAAGTTTAAGGTCCACATTTTTCTTTACTTATGTAACATCGTGAATTTTCTGTGTATGTTTTATTGATTATTTATTTTATTAACGAATAATTTTAGAAATTAATCGGTATTGATTAGTCTAAAAGATAGTTGAGTATTAATCTTGCCTTGTGATTTTCTATTTTGTGGTAAATTTTCATAATTTTATGTGACGAAAGGTTTTTGAGCTGTTGTCGGCCCAAATTCGCCCAAATTCGGCCCAATGACGTGTTTTTGAGTTTTGTAACTCGGAATCGAATTTCGATTGCGCCATTGGCTTCGAAATATTATTTCGGGTCAAGATGGACATCAAGTTCATCCATAACGCATTTCTAAATATTTTTCACTCTGAATTTCGTGTTTCGAAGTTTTAACCGTAAACTGAAATCGGAAGATTTTTAATATCCGACCGAGTATTATCCGACAATACTCAGGCATGATTTAATCGAGAATGTTTCACCGAAAAGGTCACATCACTTTCATGTAAGAGGATTGCTTATTGAACAAGCAAAAGTACATATCATCTTACACAAAATCCCTTAAATCACTCATCTACCTCTTACACAATCAACTTTTTGGAAGAAACCTTTGGTCTTTACCCACTCCAAAATCTGATTTTTTTTCTTTAAAAGAGTCAACCCGAGATTAGAAGAAACCATTGGCATTTTCAAACTCTTTCTTCACTTCGCATTTTCTAAAGAACTCTCAAGATAGTTCTTGATGGTTCTTCATTTTGATTTCTTCATCTCTTAAGATCTAACCATTAGATGTTTATGAAATTTTAGTATAATGTTTATATGTATGTTATGAATATTTTCAACCGTTGAAATGTTCTAATAATATTCCTAACTCTTTTTATGTTTAAAACTCAAAATAAATATTTTATTGAACTTTGCAAGTTATTTGAAACCATGAACTCTTTGTGTTTATGGGGCTTTTTTTTAATATTTAGAAAGTTTGTATGTTTGTTGTTATTTGAACATAGTTAATGGTGATGATTGTATATCAAAGGAACCTTTAAGGAGTTTTCCTAACCATGCAAAGTTTGGACTTTTCCACTTGTTTTTTGCTTGAAAAACCATAGCCTTGGACAAGTTTAGAATAGTATATTTTTAATATTGTGGTTTGATTTTGTTTCAAAGGGGATGATTTTGTTATCAAAGGAACCTTTAAAGTGTTTAATGATAAGTTGAAGGATCAAAACTTTCCTTAGCATTAGGTCTATATCATGGCCTTTATGTGTTTAGGAAAAGTTTAGTTTCTAACTTTGAAATCCAAAATGTTTATGGATGAGTTTTGTGAAAAAGTGTTGTTTTAAAATATTATGAGTTAAAAATTTTGATTAGTAAAGTATATTCTTTGCCTTCCAAGTTCAAGTAATGATTTGGAATAAAAGATGACTTATAAAAGTTTTGACTTTATAAACTTAAAGTGTTATGAAGTAATGGGTGGTTGATTTGTTATAAGATGAACATCGATAAGGTAAACTTACTTTAAAGTGGTACGTGTAACTTAAGAAATGTTGATTTTAAATGTTGTTTTAAGTATGAGATTAACACTATAAAGAATATGTTGAAATGACCATGGAAACATATTATGTAAAACATGAAATCTACTTAAGATGACTTACTTTAAAGTGGTAAGATCAACTTGGGAGATATTGATTTAAAAAGTGTGGACTTGGATTAAGAAACTTACCTTAAAATGGTGAAGTATGGCTTAAGAAGTCTCCATGAAAATATAAATCTATGAGGTGGTAAAAGTGTAAAATTTATTAAAACTTACCTTGGAAAACGTTGGAAATCGGGAACAAGACTTTCGAGGATAAAGGATGATTCAAAAATATGAATCTTGGACCGAATGGATGAAATTCGTTGAGTTCACAAATGGATTAAAGTGTTAAACAATATCTTTACTTTAGGGTTATCATGTAAAATTTGATTTACAAATCACTAAATTATTTTCGTGTGTTTAGTTTCGAAGCTTTTGAAGTTGGACGACCAACCCACTCTCATGTAAAGGAAATAAAGCACGCGACAACCTAAAGTGAGGGAGAATACATCATGTCATAGTGGTGTCCGACACCCGAATCTCCTAAACTATCTCAAAAGTTTGGAGTTATATTTGTGTATTAAGAAAACCCATACTTAATCAAATATTTACGTGCATGGATTTTGTACGGATACTTTCTTAAGTTGTATGCTTAGGATAGCTTAAAATATCAAGTATTGTGGTAGTTATCCATGAAGGAACACCACTCGAGAAACTCAAACGCATAGGATCGAAAAGAACAGAAAGTTTCGATCCGGTAGCCCAAAAAGGGTGAGAAAATAGTCTTGGTAACTGGACCACCTTGCCCGAGCGAGCTAGCCTCATCTGGGAAAGGGAGAAGCAGAGGATGAGGGCCCAATTTTGTTCCTGGGCGAGCCAGCCTTGCTTGGGCAAGCGTTTCTCACCTGGGTGAAGGCGAGACAACAAGTTGGGCCTGTTTTGGGTGTAATTTGGAGCCCAGGCGACCGTACCTCACCCGGGTGAGGACCAGACAGGTATTTTGACGAATTTTTGATGGATTTGTCACTTGAGCGGCAGTTCCTTGCTTGAGCGAGAGTCAGGAAGAGAATTGAGTCTGTTTTGACGAGTTTGTCGCTTAAGCGACAGTCTCTCGCTTGAGTGAAAGACATATAGTATTTTTGACTATTTCTGATTGTTTGATTGTTTAGACAATAGTCCTAGTTTGGGTGTGAAGTGTATTTACACTTGGGAAAGACCATGACTTAGATGATTGAGTCCAGTGCCCAAATCAACAAACTTATACAAGTACCTTTGTTCTTGCGCCTATTTAGGGCAAGATTTCCGACTTTGATGTCGTGATTAAGGAAATGCCCAAAAAGGATTACATGATACCATGCAGCGAGGTTGTCTGAACGTAAAAGGCTTTCCATGTGGTCGTCCAGGATATTCAGTGATGGTTCATAGTGGTGAGGATGTTATTCCTCTATTACGTGATGACGTAAGATCGGGTCCCACATGAAGCATTCATTTGGGAGATGTCTTAGGTTGGGCTGACCATATAAAATAATGATTAAAAGATTTAATAGGCTAACATCGGTTAGTGTGCATACTCATTTTGGATAATGAAGTAGTGGAGAGGAAATTTATGGGAAACGAACGAGCTCGAGATATTAAGAGAGACGGCGATGGCGGTGGTTCGTCAACAAAGTCTTGAGGGAAAGTCTACATGAGACGAGTCCCTTGTATTCCTGGATGAGGTACTCTGTTGGTTTGGACAGTTCTCACAGTGCAAACTAGACGATCTCTGACAACCCCTTTGAAAGTGCAATGTGTCAAGAGAGTACTTATGCTTGCCTATGTTTTGATGAAGACAAATCACTTAGTGAAAACTTAAAGACAACTCAACAAATCAACATGCCAAAGATTCAAGAGCTTCATGTCTAGACTAGAATCTTAGATGTGTCTTAGTTATTGAGTCTAGGTTAGGTAAACCTAGATGCAAATCTCACAAAGTCTAAAAACTATCATATCATTGTCATGAGACATGCCATCTAGTTTATTATATGTTCATACATTAATCATACATGTTATTTGTGCATTTTAAGCATAACATAAAGGTAAAACATGTATAGTTGATAAGTATAACAAATAGGTAGTCTACCAATTAACATCTTAACTGGTTAACGTGAAAACAGTTTTAACAGTTTCAACAGAAAACGGAAAAACATATTTCAGTTACTCTATAACAGGTCGTTAATCGATTAACATGCAACTTAATCGATTAACTGGGTGAAAAACAACTTTTCTATATAAACTGTTTTTTTAACAGCTTTCATATACAATTTGATACATTCATACATTCATATTAGAATTGCTAGGTTGCATATTTTCATGTTCAATGTATGTCATATAGGCAGAGAGAATTGCATGTGAGATTAGAGTGAGATAGTATTATGCTTAGGGATTAACATGTCATCCATTCCGTATTATCAAATGTGTTCATCATCCTATATACGATTTGATACATTCATACATTCATATTAGAATTGCTAGGTTGCATATTTTCATGTTCAATGTATGTCATATAGGCAGAGAGAATTGCATGTGAGATTAGAGTGAGATAGTATTATGCTTAGGGATTAACATGTCATCCATTCCGTATTATCAAATGTGTTCATCATCCTATGTTGTTCTTGCATGATTCTTTCATTACTGTTTAGAGATTTCTTAAGGGCATAAATTACATGTTCTTCATGATTTTCATCTTATACATATTCATAGAAATTGTGAGATTTGTATAGGGTTTATAGCTTGTTCTTTCTTGTAATATTTGAGTTATTTTAGTGCTTTACATTACTCTGTTTTTTGTGTTGTTTGTGTAACAAGGAAAGTCGTCTCTTGGTGTCGTTCCACCAAAGAGATCAGAGAGTCTTCACCAAGACTTGGAGGTCTTGAGTTTAGAGCATACCCTTGGCTGGGGCTGGATCGTAGGAAAGGTTTTCCTAGGCGATTGGATAAGGTCAAACCAAGGTATAGGTTCTAGGAACTCAAGAAGGGAGTGTTCAAGGTCTTGTAATTGGAAGTGTGTTTGTAAGGCACATTGGTTTCAATTTTAGTGAAGAAAATTCTCTGAGATCATAGGGGAGGACTGAATGTAGTTTTGCAGTGGACAACAAAACGAACCAGTATAAAAACTTTGTTGCATTCTGTTTCTTTCCCTTATATCTTTATTGTTTTTAGTATCTTTTAATTGCCTATTGAAGCTGATACTTTGAATATAGCATTATTTCCAAATAAAGATCATTTGTGTTCAAATATATCTGCAATATCAATTCTGTGTAATCTACAATTGGTTGTGTAATTGAGCCAGTCAGCAACTGCTAAATCTGTGCGCCTTAACCGATTAAGTCATAGCTTTAATCGGTTAACTGGGTAAATTTCCAGAACAAGGCTTTGGTGAAAATAGTGGTAAGTGGGAACCACGACACCTATTCAACCCCCCTTCTAGGTGTATTCTGTCACTGATACCTAACAAGTGGTATTAGAGCTAATACGTCGTGTTATCTCAACCGCATTCGCGTGATCCGTTAGGGAAATTAAATGGGTTCCACCAACCCCTTTGGCGGTGATGGCGCATCCATTAACCGTCGTCCCGTATTCAGTGGCGAAGGATATGCCTACTGGAAAGTTCGCATGAAAATCTTTATAGAGGTCATCGCCTCGGATATTTTAGAACCCCTAGTCAATGGGCCCTTCGTTCCACAACATCTGGTGGACGGTGAACCGAATGATAAACCTAAAAGTCTATGGACCGACGATGAATGTAAAAAGGTTAAGTATAATTTGTGTGCCAAAAATATCATCACATCGGCCCTATCCTATGATGAGTTCTTGAGGGTATCGTAGTGCCAAAATGCAAAAGAAATATGGGACACTTTACAATGACTCACGAAGGCACTAGCGACGTCAAGTGTGCCAGGTTGAATGCCTTGACACATGAATATGAGTTATTTTTTATGTTACCAAATGAATCTATTAGTGATATGCAAAAACGTTTTACTCATATTGTTAACCATTTACTTGCTTTGTGTAAATTGTTTAACAATGGTGAGCTTACTAATAAAGTTTTACGCTGTCTTGACAGGAGATGGCAACCAAAAGTAATAGCTATTATGGAATCAAAGGATCTTGACTCCATGCTTTTGGCGACACTATTCGGAAAACTCCAAGAGCACGAAATGGAGCTTGGACGCCTAACTATGCACGAAGAATCAGATCACAAAAAGAAAAGTATTTCTCTCAAGGCAACAATGTCTATATCCACAAAAGAGAGAGAAGAAGATGAATCTGATTCAGATATAGACAAAGAAAATTTGAGCCTTCTCGTACGCAAATTCGGGAAATTTCTAAAGAAATGAGGCTTCAAACGTTTCCAGAAGAAAGAAGCGTGAGAGTCGACCAGTAAAGGCAAGAGTAAAGAGTGCTTCACTTTCCATGAATGCGGTAAGCCAAGACACATGAGGTTCTAGTGTCCTACTTACCTGAAGAAGGTTGATTCAGATAAGAGCACTCATCGGGACTTCAAATCGAAGAAAGCTTACATAGTATGAGATGTACTAGAGGAGGACACGACTTCCAGCACCTCAGATGAAGAGAAGACAGCAAAGCTATGCCTTATGACGAGAACAGATGATGCTTGTTGCTCAAATTCAAAAGAGGTAAATAACGAGGTATATTATGACACCTCATCTACTTTATTTGATGATTATCCTCCATATGAGAAATTGTATAATGTGTATGTCGAATGGCATGATGAATTAAAGAAATTATCTAGGATTAGTTCCGATAGGAAAATAGTGATCCTGCTAAATGAACAAAAAATAATTTCATTACGAAAAGAATTAGATGAACTAAAATTGGAAAATGAAACATTATATTTGATTTATTCTTGTAATGCATGCAATTGCTCTGATAATAATTTATGTCAACCAACTGTCTGTGATTCTTGCGATGATTTGAAAAATGAAAATTTGAGATTAAATGAAAAACTCGAAAAACTCACAGAGAGTCAAAACATGTTAGACACTATGCATAGTAAAACCATGAATGTTGGTGACCATACCGGACTAGGATATATTCCCCCTTCACATAGGAGAAGACCATATAGGAGACCTATTAATCGGCCAAATAAGAAAAATATTAATAAAAAGTTCCTACATGCTTTTATTGTGGCACTCATGGTCACACTTCCTACTCGTGTTATATTAGAAAATTTGGTATACCTAGTGGCGTGTATGTATCGATGAAAAGGGGAGATAACTCCCTGGTTACTAACACAAAAGGACCCAACATAACTTGGGTACCTGAAAAAGGCAAGTGATCTATGTTTTGCAGGTATGTCTTCGAGCACATGGACAACATTGGTATCTTGATAGTGGATTCTCGAGACATATGACGGGTGATAGATCAAAATTCCTAGACCTATCCTTGCAAGAAAAAGGGTTTGTCACTTATGGAGACAACAACAAAGGGAAGATACTTGGCACTGGTACAATTGGCAACTCAAATCAGGCCGTGATCGAAAATGTGCTATATGTTGAAGGTCTGGAACATAACCTCTTGAGTATCAGCCAACTATGTGATAAAGAGAAGAGGAAGGTATTCCTTGATGATGTTGCAGGTGCTTTAGAAGAAGCATACTATAAGGACATAGACCAGAACAAAGAAAAAGCAGAAGCAGAAGCAGAGCAAACTATACAAGATGAGCATCAAGACCTGCCAATCGTGTGGAAGACCAAGAAGGATCATCCACTCGATAAAGTAATAGGTGATATAACTACGGGGTGGTAACCCATAGCTCTTTACATAGCTTTTGTAACTTTGTAGCTTTTGTATCTCAAATCGAGCCTAAGACCATCGATGAGGCCATTGAGGAGGTGCACTGGGGTATAGCTATGCAAGAAGAGCTAAACTAGTTCGAGCGTAATAATGTATGGGACTTGGTCCCTAAGCCTAAAGAACATCCAGTGATTGGTACTAGATGGGTCTTTCATAATAAATTGGATGAATCTGGCTTGATAATCATAAATAAAGCTCGCTTACTGGCCAAGGGCTACAACCAGGAGGAGGGCATCGATTATGATGGGACCTACGCTCTTGTAGCCAGATTAGAGGTCATAAGGATGCTTTTATCCTTTGCATCAATTATGAACTTCAAGCTCTTTCAAATGGATGTCAAGAGCACCTTCTTGAATGGATACATTCAAGACGAGGTATATGTAGATGGGTATATGTAGATCAACCTCCCGGCTTTGAAAATTTTAAATATTCGAACCATGTATATAAGCTCAAAAAGCCCTTTATGGCCTGAAACAAGCTCCCAAAGCTTGGTATGATATAATGAACTCTTTCCTTTAGAAAAAGGGTTCGTGAGGGGTATGGTTGATACTACCCTCTTTTTTTGTATATTAGATAATCATGTGCTTTTAGTTCAAATATATGTTGATGATATAATCTTCGGATCTACTAATGACATTCTATGTAAAGAATTTTCTGAGTTGATGCAAGGTGAATTTGAGATTTCGATGATGGGTGAGCTGACCTTATTTCTTGGACTTCAAATCAAATAAATGGAAAGCGGCATCTTCATTCATCAATCGAAATATTGCAAAGAGTTACTAAAGAAGTTCGACATGGAAAAGTGTAAAGAGGCTCCAACACCTATGGCGTCTAGCAATCGAGGTAACCAAATATCGTGGGATTATCGGCTCATTATTGTATTTAACTGCGAGTCACACCAATATTATGTTTAGTGTTTGTATGTGTGCTAGATTACAAGCTTTGCCTAAAGATTCACATTATACTATTGTAAAACGAATTATGAGATATTTAAAAGGAACAACTAATATGAGATTATGGTATCCTAGGGATGCCTCATTATCCTTGGCAGGGTATTCCGATTATGATTTTGCGGGATGCAAGTTGGATTGGAAAAGCGTTAGTGGGACTTGTCATTTACTTAGTAGTTCCTTAGTTGCATGGCACAGTAAAAAGTAAGCATGTGTTGCTCTGTCCACCGCCAAAGCGAAATACATTGCCGTCGGTGTGTGTTGCGCTCAAATCCTTTGGATGAAGCAGCAACTTAAGGACTTTGGACTTATATTAGAAAAGATTCCCATAAAATGTTATAACACAAGTGCCATAAACCTATCCAAGAATCTCGTTTTGCATTCTAGAACCACGCATATTGAAATAAGACATCATTTCTTGTGTGACCATGTGCAAAAAGACGATTATGTGCTTGAATTTGTTGAAACATCTAAGTAATTGGCTGATATTTTCACCAAGCCTCCCTCACGAGATACCTTCTATGTTCTTCGAAGAGAACTTGGAATTCTTGAGGAAAATTATCTTGTTTAAAATCATCTAAAAATATTATTATATACTTCGCATGATTAATGTCTTCTATGCTTCAAAATGTATATTTATTATGAATGCATCTTATTCCTTTTATAACTCATGTTCTTGTGTGACAAGCTGAAAATGTATATGTGATTGAGTAAAAACTGCTTGATAAATGTTATAAATCTTTGCATGCCTTTAAAATCCAAAAACCTCTTGATTCTGCATATCTGATACCAGTTAATCGATTAACTATCCTCCTTAATCTATTAAAATGAGTTCCAGTAGCAAACATTTCAAATTTCATTAAATTTAATCGATTAAGATTTATTTTAATTGATTATCTGGGCTCATTTTTTCTGAAAACTTGGAATTTTTACAATGCTTAATCGATTAAATGCAGCACTTAATCAATTAACGATAACACATGTATTAGAATCACAAGCGGTTTTTCATTCTTTCAAACCCTCTCTTCCTCCATTTGTGCACTTCAATTCATCTCTATTTCCCAAGAAATCTCATTTCCGTTTCCAAAACCCTAAGCTCTAGGTTCCCTCCCTTATCATCCTTCATCTTATATTACTCACGATTTTAATCATCAATTGAAAGAGGACGTTCAAAGAGGTTCAATACAACTGCTCAACGAACTCATAGGCCTCCTAATGCTTCATCTTCAAATCTGAACGTGAGGCACGACCGTGGAGATCCCTACTACTCACTCATACTTCAGGAGACTCGGTTGTCCAAATTTTTGGGAAGGAAACCCACCTACATAAGGTATGTTGATCTTACCTGGATGGCGGAACAGAACTTCGAATTTCCCCAAGGTATGCCTGCTTAGGATGCTGTAATGTTTTTGGAATTAACGGGTAATCTGTACCCAGCTTTGATTAGGGAATTTTATGCTAACTTCCGTTAGAAGGATGGTAGATATTGGTCTATGATTTCGGGAAATCTGTTTGAGATGGATAGTAGCATTTTCGTGAATGTGGGTGGCTTATCCACTACTGGTGTTAGCCTAGGTGATTGTGAATGGCTTGCTGATTTTGATGCTACTGAGGTATATAAATCATGTTTGAGAGGTCCCCATTTGTACATCCAGGGAGAATTGACTAAAGCTGCTTCTTTATCGGTACAGAATAGATTGCTTCACTACTTGATTGCGTACATCTTGATTCAAAGGAACACTAACCACTGATAAGATTATAGGTTATAAGTGCCAAAAGTATACACTTTTCACCATCATTCTATGGCACTTATCCTATGCAAATTGTAGAAAACCAACTTAAATTAACACTTTTTAGGTAAATTTTGCATGATTAAATAAATTAGTTATTTATTAGTTCTTGATCAAGTTTTCTTTGATTTTTTTAGGAAATTGAATATTAAAGAATAAATTCAAAGATGGACAAGAATTCAAGCCAAAATTCAAGACAAAAGCTCAAAATGAATTGCTAAAAGTAATCAAGTTAAAGCATGGCATGCTATGTGCTTAATTTGGTTACTTAGCCTTGAAGAAAGGTAGCTTACTTCGTCTTGAAGAAACCTAAGTTAAGGTAGGCGAAGCAACTTGCAAAAAATCAAATGCTTACCTTAACTTAAAGAAAACAGCCCAAAAGTGTCAAGCAACCAACAAAAATCAAGTAACAAACCAAAGGAAAAAAGGTTGCTTCACCATGAAGAAATCAAGCACAAAGTTGTCCAGTCAAGCCAAGCACTAGGCCAGGTTAGCCAAGCACCAGGCCAGGTCAGCCAACCACCAAGCACCAGGCCAGGTCAGCTACGCTGCTGAAACAGGCAGCTTAGCATGGAACCAGGTCAGCTAAGCTGCTGAACAAGCAGCTTAGCAGTCCAACCTAGCAGCTTAGCGGGGAACCATGTGTGTAGCTGCTGAAACAGACAGCTTAGCGGGGAACCAGGTGTGCTAAGCGGTTGGCGCACCAGAAAAATGATTTCTAGGTCAACTCATGGAACATCTTACTTTTTCTTTGATTAAAGGCCAAGAACATGACCTCATGGATGACATAAGGCTATGACAAGAAGGAGGAGGTGTCATCATGCATGTAACCTAGCCTACCACAGGGGTCAAGTAGGGGCCAAAATGGCTCATCATAGAGGCCAATGGTGAGCAGCTTAGCTGCCAAACAGTGTAGCTGAGCGCCCAGCATTTTGACCTATAAAAAGGCATGAAATTCTCATTTATAACACATTGTACATTCATTCTAAATTCTTCCTAGTTGATTCCTCTTCTTTTCCTTTCATTTTAGGTAGTTTTTAGGCTAGTTTTAGAGTAGTTTTTCATATAATTCAAGAGGAGAAAGGAGAAGACAAATAGAGATGCAAAAATCAATTTTGTACTCTC
>NC_032009.1:27355844-27377418 GCF_001865875.1 Lupinus angustifolius
TGTTTGGAGTTAATCAAAGTAAAACGTAAGACCTTGTCTAAGTAGTTCAAATTCATAAGAAGTTGAGAAATATTTTCCTTATTCAAAATGCTCTTGTCTCCTTAAGAATTTGTTAATATTTAGTTTATGTTTCTTATCAATTGTTTATATGCAAAACAACAAAAAATCACCAAAATATGTTTAACTCATATTACTCATTATTTGTGCTTTGACATATTCATATGATTCATTCTATTAGGAAATTCCTTGTGGTTCGACATAACCCTAAACTATACTACAATTGAATCTTGAAAGAGGTGTAAATTGTAAAATAGTAAAGTGTTATCAATAAATTTATTTGTTGAAAACACCTTCTAATTTACAAAAGTGACGAAACTAACTTACTAACTTTTATTTATTGTTACTTACTTTCCGCAATTTATTAATTCTTTAACACCAACCTTCCTTAAGGAAGAAGTTTGGTTTGTTAATAAAATGAACCCGAAAGGGAGTAAATAAATAAAGGTCACTTAAATTTATTATTCTTTTGTTCTTTATTTATTTATTTGTTTCTAACAACTAACTATTCATCACTTTTGTACATTAGAATACCATTAAACCGGTGTTGGAATTTATTCCACAAAACCGAGATGATATTCAAATGTACTTAATAATTATGTAATAAGGGATTGCTTAGATACCATTGTACCAGCATTAGAATTTATTCTAAAAAAGTCGAGATGGGGCAAAGAAGGAATAACTCATTCACATAATTATTAAGAAGTAAGTTGTAACTGGAATATTCTTGAAACCATTATACCGGTGTTGGAATTTATTTCAACAAAGCCGAGATGGCGAACAAATAATAAAACCAAATTCACTTACTTAATCAAATAAAAAGGAAACACACCGAAAATGAGAGGAACAACCTCTCAACAAATTGGCACCTTGCTAAGGGACGATCTGTTGGGAGGGGAAACAACCTCTCAAATTTATCTTTCAACAAGCATGCACAACCTACTGTTAATGATATGAAATTTATGTATGATGTGAAGGAGAATATAATGGTTAATTGGCCTGAAGAAATTCTGAAGGTCAAGTATAATGTCTCTCAATCGCAATCCAAATTTCTGCCCTACAATATCTTCATATTGAGAATTATTGACTATCTGCATATTAACGTTTCTAACACCATCGTCATAGAGACTTCTGACAATGATCGCCTTGTTGGTGAAAGCCTTATCCACAAGATGGGTATCTACAAGTTTGGAAGTACTTGGCAATACCAGGAAGATTTTACTATAGTGGATTTTGAACTATCTATGATGAGGATAGGCTGATACATATCAGCCTAATGCAGAGACTCAGGGGGAGCCATCTGGAACTGTGCAGCAAGAATCATCCTTTGGATTAGCTCAATTGGATGCCATGGAGCAAAGGCTGAACAACAGGATGAATTTACACTATCAGTCTTTGAAGGACTCCTACCATACTGATTTGGAACAATTTGAGAGCGTCAGGTTGCTTACATCGATTACCACTATCAGGCTATGAGGAGCTTTGTCCAGAACACTGCTAAGGCACAGAATGCGAGGTTTTGTGCAGAATTTGAGAAGCTGAGATTCCTCATCCAGGGTGATATTAGTTTGACCATACCTGATGACATAGACCCTCATCTGCATCCTTAGATTAAAAGGCCTTAGATCTTAGGTTGCCCTAGGTTTAGTCCTTCGATATGGCTAATTTGTAGGATTTATGCTGCTTTGTAATTTCGAGACATATTTTCTCTTTGCTTTCTGGATTGTAACTCTAACTATTGTTGCAACTTTATGACTTGATATGCATGTTGTTTTGAACTTAAATCGTTTCTATTATGGTTTTATTTTGCTTATATATGTCAAATATAGCATGATTGCATGTTTAATGGATCTTGATCATGTTTGGTTATATGTATATCTTATGCTTGATTGAGCCTACTGCTTCAATGTTATAATGTAAATGCTTGATCATTCCATGTTTGATTAGTTCCTTTATAACCCTCCATACCATTAAATCTGTCATATTGTTGTATTCTGTTGGTTTAATCGATTAACCTGTTGTTTTAATCGATTAAATGCTGATAAATTTGTGCACTTGTTCAATTCTTTCATCAATTGGTTAATTAATTACATTTCCAACACTAATTGATTCATTACAGTTTGAGTTCACTTCATATCTCTTCTTACTTTTGACCAAAATTTCATTTAGTTTATATTTTTGATAATGTCAAAAGGGGGAGAAGGTTGTTTTGTTGTTTTAATGTGTGCAGGTTGTAAACAATACCAAGCTTCTGTTGTCTAGTTGTGCGCTTTAAACTTTGAAATCAACAACCATGCACTCTGTGATCATCTTCAAGCTATGCATCAAAATAAATTTGGTGTTGAGTTTGTCATCATCAAAAAAAGGGAGATTGAAAGTGCAATGTGTCAAGAGAGCACTTATGCTTGCCTATATTTTCATGAAGCCAAGGGACTTAGTGAAAGCTTAAAGACAACTCAACAAATCAACATGCCAAAGATTCTGAGCTACATGTTTAGACTAGAGTCTTAGATGTATCTTAGTTATTGAGTCTAGGTTAGGTAAACCTAGATGCAAATCTCATAAAGTCTAAAAACTATCATATCATTTTCATTAGACATGCCATCTAGTTTATTATATGTTCATGCATTAATCATACATGTTATTTGTGCATTTTAGGCATAACATAAAGGTAAAACATGTATAGTTGATAAGCATAACATATAGGTAGTTTACCAATTAACATCTTAATTGAAAATATGTCAGTTAATCGATTAAGAAAAGCTTTAATCGATTAACGTGAAAACAATTTTAACAGTTTCAACAGAAAACTGAAAAACATATTTCAGTTACTCTCTAATAGCCCGTTAATCGATTAAGATGCAACTTAATCAATTAACTGGGTGAAAAACAGTTTTTCTATATAAACTGTTTTGTTAACCTACGATTTAATACATTCATACATTCATATTAGAATTGTTAGGTTGCGTATTTTCATGTTCAATGTATGTCATATAGGCAGAGAGAATTGCATGTGAGATTAGAGTGAGATAGTATTATGCTTAGGGATTAACATGTCATCCATTGCATATTATCAAATGTGTTCTTCATCCTATCTTGTTTTTGCATGATTCTTTCATTACTGTTTAGAGATTTCTTAATGGCATAAATTACACGTTCTTCATAATTTTCATCTTATACATATTCATAGAAATTGTGAGATTTGTATAGGGTTTATAGCTTGTTCTTTCTTGTAATATTTGAGCTATTTTAGTGCTTCACATTACTCTGTTTTTTGTGTTGTTTGTGTAACAAGGAAAGTCATCTCTTGGTGTCGTTCCACCAAAGAGATCAGAGAGTCTTCACCAAGACTTGGAGGTCTTGAGTTTAGAGCATACTCTTGGGTGGGGCTGGATCGTAGAAAAGATTTTCCTAGGCAATTGGGTAAGGTCAAACCAATGTATAGGTTATGGGAACTCAAGAAGGGAGTGTTCAAGGTCTTGTAATTGGAAGTGTGTTTGTAAGGCACATTGGTTTCAATTTTAGTGAAGAAAAATCTCCCAGATCAGTGGGGCGGACGGGATGTAGTTTTGTAGTGGATAGCAAAACGAACCAGTATAAAAACCTTGTTGCATGCTATTTTGTTCGCTTATATCTTTACTGTTTTTTGTATCTTTTAATTGCCTATTGAAGCTGATAGTTTGAATATAGTATTACTGCCAAATAAAGATTATTTGTGTTCAAATATATCTGCAATATCAATTCTTTGTAATTTGTAATTGGTTGTGTAATTGAGTCAGTCAGCAACTGCTAAATCTGCGCGACTTAATCGATTAAGTCATACATTTAATCGATTAACTGGGTAAATTTCCAGAATAGGGCTTTGGTGCAAATAGCGGTAAGTGGGAACCGCGGCACCTATTCAACCCCCCCCCTTTCTAGGTGTATTCTATCACTAATACCTAACACCCTCTTTGCAATCAGGATCGATGAGAGGGATGCCCAAAAAGTGTTTGATACGACGTCGACCTGAAATGATAAGTTCTTTGGAACAGATCGATCATATATCCTTGCAAGAAATAGTTTGGTGCGTTCACATCTGCTTGTTATGGGACCTATACTCTCAGTTATTTCCGAATAGTTTACTGGAAGAATATTGGTGTAAGGATGGATGAAATAAACATAGCATTCATACATTGAACTCGTTGAAATTAATCATCATGGTTTGAGTTATAACATCATTCATCATTTGCATTTATGTATGGGATATATATATTGTGTATGTTATGCATGTCTATCTGGTTGTGATATTCTGTGTAATTCCATTCCGTCAATGAGTAATATTCATTAGATGTCTTACTCCCTTTTTATTTCTGTTTGTCTTCTATTCACGTTTTTTTCCAGATGGATCGTTCTGCCAGGATTCGAAGTTATCGCTTCTCGATGTCCTAGGAGGGGGCGTGGAGGATTGAAGTAGACTGTTACACCTATGCAGGCCCTTGTGCCTTATAGTTAGAGATGGTATATGATGGTTCTTCCATATGCTTTCCATACCATCACGAGGAACCAGAAGCTTCCTTTACCTAGCCTGCTCTGAGGCCAGTACCTGCTGTGCTGTCGACTCAGTCTGTGACCCCTAAGGGACCAGATGCTGCAGGTCCTTCCAGGAGGCGATGGAGTTAGAACAACGTGATCAGTTCCCCGGTATGGTGGAGAGTCGCTTGGCGGATGATGCCAGACTTCCAGGCGGATGCAAGGATGGAGACTCTGTCACAACGTTCATCCTATGATCCAGAGGAGGAGATGGCGGCGGAGTAAGAGGAGCCAGCAGCTAGAGACGATGACTGTGTGGAGTTAATCAACATCGAGGACTCCGTTGAGGTTGTCAACCTCTCCTCCGACTCTGAGATGGAGGAGGACCCAAGCGAGTGTTCCAGCACACCCGCAGACGCTGAGGCTAACCACTAGGAGCTATTTCCATTTCTATTTTGCTTTTTTATTAGGGTACCTGTGTAGGGTATTTATTTTTGTGAGTATTTTTATTTGGACGAAGATTAGGATTCTGCCTTGTATTTCGTACAACATTTTCCGATATTCTAATGAAGTATTATTCGAAGTTATATTGAGATATTTTTTGTTACCATTAGGTAACGGTTGTTGATTTTCCACATTGTATGTTAGTTAAAATGATGTTCAAAAAATGAAACAAATATAAGGAAATAAATGTTATATGGCTTCATTATTAAAAAAAAATTACCCATTTTTGAGCAAGATTTTTGGAGTAATTTTCGGGCGTTACAACATGGTATCAGAGCGGTTCTTTTCTATCCGGCCTTGGGCATGGCCTCACACTCTTTCTTGTGTGACTTTGTGTGTTTAAGTGTTTGCTTGTATTGTTCAGCTGGGAATCCAACCTATGAATAATTTCGATAAAAGAAGTATCTCATACACGTCTAATGTTCACAGATTTAACTGCTAACTTGGACTTCATGGCTGCAATGACAGCAACGATTCAGAATGTGAATGCTAACTGACATCAACTAAATCAGTAAGAACAACCACCAACTAAAGGATCGGCTCAGTATAGGGGCTTCGACAAGTTGTACCGTCGTCAACCCCCAAAGTTTGAAGGAGGTTTTGCACCAGATGCTGCAAATGACTAGATCTAGGAGTTGGAGAGGATATTTCGGGCACTTATGTGCACTGAGGAGCAGATGGTCACCTATGCGACCTATATGCCTACTAAGGAGGCTGAAAAATGGTGGGAGTTTACTAGCCGCTAAATGGTGCATGAACAACAAGTTGTCAACTAGACAACTTTCAAAGATAGATTTCTACAGAAATACTTTCCTACATATATAAGAACCAAAAAAGAAATGGAATTCCTGCGTCTGCAGCAGGGAAGCATGACAATTGGGGAATATGCTATATTTGGCGAGATATGCTTCACACTACAATCAAGTGGGGAATGAAAGGTCCAAATGTGCCAAGTTTAAGGATGGACTCAGACAGGACCTGAAGCTGATGTTTGTACATTAGTATATACCAGATTTTGCAACTCTGGTTAACATATGTCGGGTTTATGAAGAAAGCGTGAAGGCAAGAAAGGTGGCACTGAAAAGTGTCATACGACCCGAAAATTCCTATGGATCCAAAGAAATTTCAGGCAAAGACTTGGAAGGGGAAATCCCCCCAACCGCAACCAGAAACCCTATGCTTCGTCATTAGGGGATCAACAAAGGAGTTTCAAGCCTTACAACAGAAGAGGCTTCTGACAAAGAATCAACAACAACAACAACAACAACAATAAAATGAGTTCACCAGTTGGGAACTCTAACCACAACATACCACCTTGGTATTCGAAGTGCAAGGGGAAGCACTTCAGTGTCAACTGCCTAGTGTGCTATCACTACAACCAGCCTGGACACATCAAGCCGATGTGCCCTATGCTAAAAAGGGAAGAAGTGAATATTGTTCAAGCGGCAAGACCTAAGGCCAAATGAAGGGTGTTACCATGAGCGGAACTGAGATCGAGGGCAACGAAAACCCCATACAAGGTATATGTCGTATTAATGAGATTTCCTTATTCGTGCTGTTTGATTCGGGTGCGACCCATTCTTTCTATCTAATGATGTTGTCAACCGATTAGCATTACTTATAGCGTCCTTACCCTATGACCTAATTGTATCCACACCCACTAACGAACCCATCATAGTGTCAACTATGTGTTCTCAATGTTCCATCACTTTAGATGAAAGAACTTTTGTAGTAGACGTGATATGTCTACCCTTATCCCAAGTAGATATCATCTTAGGGATGGACTGATTGTCTAACAACCATGTTCTTCTGAACTACTTTAACAAAACAGTAAACTTTAGTGACCCAAAAGACCACGTTGAATCTTATTCTGAAACCTAAAACACCACTGCCAATCAAATGAAGGAACTCTTGAAGGATGAAGCTCAAGTATTTATGTTGTTGGCATCATTGGAAAAGAAGGGTGGAGAAGAGGTTCAGAATCTACTCGTGGTTAGGGACTTCTTCGAAGTCTTCCCATATGATATTCTTGGCTTACCCCTGATACGGGAGATAGAGTTTGCTATCGATCTGGTTCCTGGAACTGGACCAATCTCTATAGCTCCCTACATGATGGCACTGTTGGAGTTAACAAAGTTGAAGAAGCAATTGGAAGACTTGCTACAAAAACATATTGTCAGACCTAGTGTTTTACCATGGGGGGGACCGTTACACCTGCACATGCCCTTGTGCCTTGAGTTAGAGATGGTATACGATGGATCTTCCCTGCGCTTCCCATACCATCACGAGGAGCTGGGGGCTTCCTTTACCTTGCCTGCTCGGAGGCCGGCACCTGCTGTTATGTCGACTCAATCTGTGACCCCTAAGTGGCCAGTTGCTGCAAGACCTTCCAGGAAGCGACGGACTGGGAACGACGTGATCAATTCTCTAGTATGGAGGAGAGTTGTTCAACGGACGATGCCAGACCTTCAGGCGGATGCAAGGGTAGTGACTCTCTCGCAGCATTCGTCCTATGATCTAGAAGAGGAAGGAAGATGAGTCAGCAGCTGAAGATGATGATTGTGTGAAGTTAATTAACATTAAGGACTCCATTGAGGTTGTCAACCTCTCCTCTAACTCTGAGATGGAGGAGGACCCAAGCGAGTGTTCCAACACACCCGCAGACGCTGGGGCTAGCTGCTAGGAGATATTTCTCTTTTATTTTTTGATTAGGGTACGTGTGTAAGGTATTTATTTTTGTGAGTAGTTTTATTTGGGCGAAGATTAGGACTCAGCTTTATATTTAGTACCAACATTTTTCGATATTCTAGTGAAGTATTATACAAAGTTATATTGTGATATCTTTTGTTACCATTAGGTAACGGTTGTTGATTTTCTACATTGTATGTTACTTAAATTGATGTTCCGAAAATGAAACGAATATAAGGAAATAAATGTTAGATGACTTATTATTCAAAAAAAAATTACCCATTTTTGAGCAAAATTTTTAGAATAATTTTCGGGGCGTTACAACTTATACAAGACCTTAGATATCTTAGGACTGGCCTTCAATACAAACTAACTCCATTTTGAAAACTACGCACATTCTACTCTATCGTGATAGAAATGAACCTAAGTCCACATTATATGATAGTCATAGTGCCTATATTTTTTTTGGGTATATAGTCGTAGTGACTAGCATGGCAAAGTGGGTCACCTATCTATTTTGCTTGTGCTAGCTAAATTTTAAGTAGGCATGCTTACATTGTTTTAAGGGATAAAATTGTATGTCCTATCTATTTTAAAATGAACTAACTGATATGTAGGCTGCCTATGGGTATCGATAAACAATATAAAAATAATAATACAATAAATAAAAATAAATTAAATAAAATAGTTGAAGATAATCTTCTTTAAATAAATTTGATACTTTATATGAAACTGAACAAATTATATCACATTTTTTTGACATAAATTACATTATATCATAACTTATTACATTTTTAATCTTTTTTCCTTATATCACACCCACTGGCTGCCCACATTGTCAAATAAAATACCTGCTAGTATTATGAACGACGAACAAAACTGAACGGACAAATAGGTAAATTTTCCCATAAAAAATTGTGGCTATACATGCTGGTCTGTGTGCTTTACTTGTTTTGCTATCTATAATCATAATTGAGCACAGAAGATAAGACAATTGCCAATCTCGAATATAACTTCTGCCTAATGTCATTACTTTTCCTCCCTTCTATTGGCCACCTATTAGAAACAATCAACTTTTTAAAAATTAAATTAGTTTTCATTACAAAAACAAATTATCAAAATCTTCAATGAGCTTATTAGGCATATAAATACTACAAATTAGTGAGTATAAAATATTTATGTTTCTACAAAATAGACATGTAAAGGGTAAAGCTAAATCACTCCTCTAGACACAAAAGTCGAAGAAGCCTCAATTAACAAATAGTAATTAGTATTTGTTTATCAAAAAAATGACTACCTAAGTAAAGCATGTAGCCAACTTCTTATATAATCCGGCAAACATTTTATGGCCTTGACCCACATGACCTAAGTTAAAACGACTGGAGATTTATTTGCCATCAACCTACTTGAACCAAGTCAAAATGACGGAATCACATCTTCTGCCATACAAAGTGTGTAATTATAAACCAATTGATATGATTGATTAGAAAAACACTTAATTATTAAATTCTTAATTTAAATATATTTTTCAACCAATCATATCAAGTGACATATTGTGAGACAGAAGATGTGCTCCCAAAATTACTCGAGATCTATTTGGGCTATGGTCATTGGCCCATTTTGCAGTCTCCCTCTAAAATCAGTACACAGACTTGGGGATGCTATTCTGAGTTACCCAGTGTCATATTGAAGTATTTCATAGATGATTTGAGTAACAAAAGAAAGAACAGCATGTCAAAAACCAACAAAAAGGAACACATGGAAGTACATATATTTTTGTAAAGCCGAAAAGCATTTACATGCATCTCTAGATTACTTCTAGTATTGTAGCATGGTTTGGGCTATATCTTTGTTAGAAACTTAAGATGCATTTACTCGCTTTCTTCATCACTATTGTCTAAGCTCAAATGATTCATGTTCTTTTCAAGAGGAGGAAGCCCATCTTCAGAATCAGAAGAGTTTTGATCCTCCTTTTCTAGTGTCACATCTGTCCATGCAACATCAAAAAATACAAAACATATTAGAACGAAAGTCCAAACATATTAGAGGTATTTATAGGAAACAATCTTTTTTCTTTGTGATATGGTCAAGAAGATAGAATTTTAACCAATCGAAGGGTATATTTGTACAGGCGAAGCTATTCCGGTAACCAGACACAAACAAAATTCAAATCGAAGGCACAGTTATGAAGCCTGAGCCTTATCCTCGTGAGCAAAGAGGTTGTCTCTATAACTAGGAACCATGACTACCAGCATTTCATAAGGCAGCAAGATTACCGTTGCACAAGGTCCCGGTATTGGAGATTAATTAGGATGTTACGATAAATCCGTACCTTCACTATCAGATGGAGCTCTATGAACCTGTCTCTCTTGTGACAGCCATGCATTTTGAACAGTGATAATATCAGCACTACTTTGGCAATTGGAGTAGGCTTTCAGTAATTCCCTACATTGATCAATTACAGAAGAAATCAAGGGACTAATTAGGATCTAACTACATTAACATACAGCCAAGTAATAAATAGCTAATTAACATGATTATGGTTGACCTAGTTATTTATAGGGAAAAGTCCAAAAACAACATCTGAACTTTGTATGATGTGTGATTTAATCCTGAATTTTAAAAATGACCTTAACTTTGCATAATGCGCAATTCAGTCCTTAAACATCAAAAAATGTGTAATAATATCAGCACTGAACACTGTTCAAAAGCAGCCCTGAACACTGATTTGCATATGATATTCTCATCTTTTTTCTACTATTTTAGACTGTAAAGGACCATTTTGCACCTGGACCAGAGTTCAGGGTCCCTTTAGCATAGTTCTGAAATTAAGCGACTAAATCGCACATCAAAATTTAGGGACATTTTTGGACTTGCCCCTTATTTATGTGCCTAATCAATTCTTAACATAACTAGATATGCCAGACTTATTATTAGTTTTTTTAAAATACAACCTGCTTGTGGATAGATGCAGACAGGTTTTGTAGCAGTACACATTCATTAACATGCTTTGAACACAACTTGGAAGAAAATAAGCTTAAGAAAGGAAGATGAGACAGGTAGGTAAATGAAGGATAGTTTCTTTATAATTAGAATATCTAGAGTTTGAAATAAATTAAGCAACTGAAGAGCTCCGCAAGTAGCAACCTGTTGCTTTTCTCATTTAATGGGACCAGATAAATGTATGCGATGTTGGTGTTCCAACTTTGTCCCTCGTGCGAAAAAAATCCCATAATCCAAACAGTAATGAAAATTACATAATGTGAATGAACCATGTCATACCGATTCAGAGACAGAAAACCATGACCCCATTTGAACTTGTCAAGCAGAAGATTTGCTGTTCCTTCTTCCCCACTGCAAAACCATATTAAGTTTTCATGATTTTGAATGAATTCTATAAAACACTAAAATTAAGGATATCAACTAGTTGAAGATAAAGCCATTTTAGTACCATATTGCCAAAGCAGCAGATAAGGCCTCTACACAAGATAGCTTACATGGCCGACCATAATTTACTGGATTAGCTGCTACAAGCCAGGGCACTGCAATAAACAGAAAAAAAGGAAAACTAATTTATTACAATTTATATGTTAACAATAACAATAGGAGAAGCTTGTGTACTTGAGTCAAGCATGGATTTTCTCACACATTAGTGTATTTGAACAGAGTGCACAAGCAAGCAAGTAAAACCATGAACATAAAACCAAATTTGAACGTATTCTAATTGGTGGCTAAGTTCATACAGAGGCGAGGAGCAGTGCAACGCAGCCTCACAAAAGGGACGTCATCTAAGCGTGCCCATGAGCAATCCACAACAGCCAATCCTTTCATCTTGATTAAAGAGTGATCTTCTCTTGAGACACATTGTGTTCCAACAGGACTGGCAAAACAGAATTATATTAGATAATCACCAATCACTGGATGCAGAAACTTGCAATATATAGCTACTTAACAGTCAAAATAAATGAATTTTTTAAAAGGTTGGTTACGTGTTGCTCATTTGGTTTTTCTGTGAAATTTACTTTCCAAGAATTGCATTCTCAAAAAATACTACTACAAAATCGTTACAGTATAAAAACAAGTTTTCATAAACTTTATAATTTTTAGCTTCTTTGCTTCCTAGGAGATTCACCAATTTCTTGCTTCTAGTTTGAACCAGATTTTTGCCTCTGCTCATATCTTTTTATACTGTGGCCACCAAACACCTCAAAATATGAAAATTGTGAGTCTTAAAACAGTTTTTGTCATTTTTCACAGCATTGTCAAACAGGCTCATAACCAACGGACTAACAGATGCTACAAATGCATTAACAACACTACAAGGGGAAACCACAATATGACATCAACTCAACTTTGTACAGTGCAATATCAACCTCCTCCACTAGAGTAAAAGCCCATCTAAATGATATTTTTCAATGATAGGTTGATTAATTGCAGTTATTTGCTATCTGAGAGATACTTAATGACTAAATATTCAACCAAAGAGTTATGACTTAAACAAGATAGTTCTGTAGTAAGAAAGAGACTGGTTAACAACTATACAAGTGATTGACACAGAAGCCATGGACATCTCCGCAGTTCTACCCTATGCCCTATCAAAAACTTGATGGAAATAGTGAACCTGTTGATGTCTTATGTTATAATATAAAGATAAACATTTTTCAGGCAAAAGTAACATATTCTTCAGACATATAGTGAAAAGAAAGATAATTCACAACCAACTACCTTAAAACAATGCCTCCGAAACCATTACTCACACGCAAGTCCTGCATAAAATTGTTCAGAGTCAGGAACTTCATAGTGCAATTAAAATTTTATGGATTATTAAATAAAAAATAACAGAGTTGAGCACATTAAGCCATTTAAACTCAGATGACTTCCTCAATTAAAAAATTGGAATCCTTAAAACAGTTCATCCTACTGAAGTTATCTTTTTTCTGAAATGGCTCTTCATATTTCAATAATGATATGCTTTTTCCCTCTTTCATTGTATCTTTTATCATTTCAGGAATCTTCTGTGCGGTATTTCATATGCAGTTTCAGAAATACCAGGATGCCTCCAATGAAAGATGTTGAAATAAACACCACTTAAAAGCCTCTGGTATCCAATATGACCATCCCACAATATGCGACTAACCCTAACCCCTGACGTATTCTTAACCTGAGCGTTCAAAATCATCTTCTGTTTTGGCTTGAAAAAGAACATTTTAAAAAGTGTGATTTATTTTTTGTGACGACGAAAAACAATAACCAAATCATGACAACGACAATTTGTTCAAGTATAAGATATATACATCCACACTTATTTATTTATATATTCATGTTTATGCTTATATGTAAAACGGTAATGAGAAAATGAAGAGAGAGAAAGATAACAAATACTTGCTTTTATCAAGCCCATCCTCGAAAGCTTACGACCTGTGCACTTTTTAGAATCACATTGCCCAAAATCCTGAGTCACCATAACAAGGACCAATTACATTCAATATTTAAAGTTAAATACCCAATGAATAGTATATCTGAATTTACTGATGGCATGAATACACTACACAAATTTGAAGAAAAATTTCCAGAGTTTCTTGCTATCAGAAATAGGCGAGAGGACAGAAAATAATAGAGTTATCAATGCTTTCTAATTCCAACAGAATATTTACTCCAAATTTTGATAGAAACCAAAATTTGAAGCTGTTGTGATATGATATAAAATCATGAATGCTTCTAGAGCGTTCACAACTAGGAAGGGATGACAAAAAATAGAGCATAAAACGCATAAAGTTATCAGTAATTCAGAGTCAGCTATCACGACGCTACCTCTTCACAATGTTCTCCAGATAATATGGTATACAAAATCTATTAAACCAATCAACATGCTTCCCATAGCTAAACTTGAATGTGTACTAGCACAACTATAGCATCATTCAAAAAACCATTGAAGTATTGAGTTTACATGAAAACTCAAATATTTGTCAATTTTCAAAATAATAAGCATTTTATTTGTTTCTACACAACAAAATAATAATAATAACAACAATGGATATCTTAAAAAGCTCAGTCAAATTAAATTAAGGGCCAATAAGGATTCTCAAAAGAGTGATTATCAGTTTTTTGAGATAGAAAAGTAAACTGATGTTTTAACTGTGTTAATTGTTATTATCACTTTATCCTAAAAGCTGAATTTCAGATTTTATTCCCTTTGAGATAAAGGCTTTGAGGTGACCCTCGGCACAATGGTAAAGTTGTTTGCCCTGAACTGAATATCATGAGTTCAAATAATGGAAACAACTTCTTTACTTGTGAGGACAAGGTTACGTACATCTACAATCACCAATTACACATGGGGGAGCCTCATACATTGGGTCGCCCGTTTTTAGATAAACACTTCAGAAACCAACCCAACAAGTATATAAATGTCAAAAGTATTTTTTATATATAAAAAACACTTTTTAGGAAAGTTTAATATATATGCATTAACAATACAATGTACGAGTTATTTCCACAATCAGTCCATCTTCCACCCACCATTCATGTGTTAACCAATATTTAAGTAACACAAGTGAATGAGATGATAGACTTACCGTGTAAAAAACTCTATAGTGACAATGCATAGATATTAAACTCTCTTATTAGGAAGGGATAAACAACTAAACTGGCACAAAAACTAGTAACAATAGGTTATATTATGCATACCCACATTGCAAGCTTTATTTTGGGTTTTGTTAGCTCCTCCTCTTGCTCCTCCTCACCACCTTCTGCAATTAGGAACATAGAAAGCATAAAAAGTAAACATCTTTATTATGCCATAAATCACAGAAAAAGTTTAAACAAAAAAAATGAGGGCAATGAAGTAGCACGCACCTTGAACAGAACTTTGAGATTCATTCTCTCTGCATTAAATCCAAATCAATAACAAATCACACACAAAAAAAAGAAAATTAAAAAGAAACAAAAAGAATAAGAAGAAATGGAGGAACTAACAGTAAGAGGTGTTGTTGGTCTCGACTTGATTGAGCACCGTGGCGATGAGTTCTGAATTTCCTTTGTTTGTTATTACCCATTTTTCTCTGAAAACAAAAACAAATAATTGATAACAAAATCAACGTTGGTGTTATCTTACTGAGTCGATCATGTCACTAAATATTATTATGCTGCCTCTTCTATACACCGCCTTCAACCTTAATATTTCTCGGGTCTACCAACTGAAGTCTAAAACGATACGCCACTGTTTTGTTTTTGGGTTTGGTCGGGTCGGGTTTAAATTATTTGTTACAACGTGATTTTGTGTTTTAACTTTTCTTTTTATAAAAAGTTTGAGTTAATCTAATGGGATGGAGTATCTCCTTGTATAAGGAGATAAATAAGTTATATCTCCTCCTGCCAGTGAAATCATGACATGTGTTGGCTAAATATGTCTAAAATATGTGTCATGTTTCATCATTTTCTATAAAAATATTTTTAAAAATAAACAAAATAGCACACATGTCACATTTTTATTGGCTAGAGGAGATAAATTATCTCCTTACATAAGGAGATACATTATATTCTAATCCTAAATGTTAGTCGGGTTATTATTTGAACTATAACTTATTTATAGAAACGGTTAAATATAATGTATGTATATTTTAGATAAATTTTCTCATTATTATTTATTATTATGAATATATAATTTGACATATAAAATGATATATATATATTGTTAATAATGTATATATCATGAAAAAACATTAGAGAATAAATAATATTTTATATACAATTGAACAGAGACACACATACACATGATGAGTGAATGACAATGGGACAGGTCGGGTTGAGTCTTGTTTGTCTCGTACTCAACCTTAAATATTAATTATGTCTAAATTTTAAACTGGATGTGACCCAACTCTATGCGAACTCAATCAGGCCATACCATAAGCAGGTAGAGTAGAGTTCCCACGAATAATTTTGAGGTAAAAAGTATTTTAATGTCTTAAAGGTTAAATTTGATTATATCTAATCCAATTTGATTGATTGTAACATATATTTGCTACTGGAGCTTGATTTAGATTGGTTCAAAAAGATGAAAATATAGATTATGAGTAAAAGCAAAAAGATAACAAATTATATTGCTTTATTGATACTAATAAATAACGAATAGATTTAAAATATAAAATAATAAAAGATAGATAGATTGTTTTTTTGTTTTTTAAGATTTCTACCATGAAGTGGAGACTTATACCTTCAACCTTGTCTGTTTATAAATAATGCAGTTCCATGCCTAGTATTTGCCATGTTCAAATTTGACTGTCTCAATGGAGAACTTCGTTAACCAATATTCTTCTACTATCTTAGAAAACCATAAGTGTTGTTGCATCAACATATATGCGTATTTAATCCCTCAATTACGCCATGATTACTACATGGGTGTCTCTTTTGAAGATTGGAGGAAGCATATATATCCTGTGACCAATTCATATATTCTAAGTTGTGAGACCAAAGAACAAGCCATAGAGATTCTTAATCTAGAACGAGAACAATTACTAGAGCAACTTTGGTGGCAGAGGGAGTATGTTCGAGGCCTTCAAAGAACAAAAGTTGTAAGAGAAAGAAATCGGAAACTGAAGGAAATACAAATTGAGCAAGAATTCGAGTGCACAAGAATGGAATTAGAAAAGTGTAGAAGAGCTTTACATGATGTAAAACAACAATTTGGTGAATACAAAGCTCAACATCAACATAAGCTTATGCAACAACCAATAGAGCAACCAGAATTGATTGCTAAATTTCTTCAACACAAGTTCCACAATAAAGAAAATTATTGATTGTATGTGATTATTTGGAAGTTTAGATGAGTTTTATTTAATTACATTGAGAAATTATTTAAACGACTATAAATTTATATTTATAAGACTTTGTTTAATCCGTTTTCTACTTTATATTTGATGTAACTAAAAAAAGTAAGGATTTAATATGTATACATTGACAGTGTAAGTGATTTTTACACTGTCAACAAATCTTCACCATTCATATGTTAGTTAGTATTGATTTTCAAATAAAAGTATTACAAATCAATGGTAGATGATGGACTTACACTGTCAGTGCATAGATTTTAAACTCAAAAAGTAAAGAGATCATGAATGATAGTTATTATATATGGGATGAGTATGTACTTCCCTTGAGTATGTCATTTTTCATATTAATTTAAGAGACATTATTTATAACAAATTAAATATATGATAATTATATAACTATGTTATAAATAATATATTCATGCATTATATACTTCCTTTTGAATATTCTCATTGTGATTAGAGTAGTAGTGTCATATCATCAATCTTGTTTATGATTATATATTTTTGGTACTATTAAAAATATTTTTTATTGGTAAGAAATTAATTTTTTTTTGGATACGTGACTATCCTCTCAATACTAAAATGAATCAAACTTTTAATCATTTGATCATTCTACATATATAATAGGATATTATACTACTAAACTAATATTTTCTCTATCTCATTGTATCACATGACATGTATTGATATTTTTTGAGATTTTCTTAACATGTACAATAATTATCATCACAAGTCCTTATTATTCATTGGAATGGTTTTGAGAGTAAGCTATTTAATAATGAGTACGGTGTAGTAATAAATTATGGAAAAATATTTGAAGTATACAAAATATCACCGGCTGATTTTGTATTTTCAAAAGTTAATCCGTGCTGATTTTTTAAATCTTAAACCAAATCATTATATTGATTTTCGAAATAAATTATTTAATAGTGAACCAGGATGATTTTTTATATTAAAAACTAAAAGTTAATAAATATTAACATAAATCTATATGCTTTTAATTTTAAAAGCAGAGAATGGAACCAAGAAAGAGTTGTTTTTAAGACTTTGATGAATCATTCGTCTAACATTAAAAATCATTCTCTAAAATTAAAAACTAAAGTTTTATCATCAAAATAACACTTATTTGATGGACAATCAGATATTCATTTTTATCTATAGAATAAGAGACATCATTACTAAATATTAAAACCGATAGGAAAGAAAGGATATTAAATATTAAAGTAACATATACCAAGGCTTTATCAATTGTCCAATTACTTACTATTTTTAAATTCACAATGATTTTATTATGATAATAGTTCCTCCCCGGATAAATCCGGGTAGTTTCTAGCTCGCCCGGGCATGTGGCCTTATCAAGGCATATCAGGTTTGTCCGCCTAAAGCAGACCAGACCCACTACAAGTGTCATAAATGTTTCTGATGTATCGTTAATGTCTCTGACGCGTCACTAATGTATCTCTGACATTGCCATCAATGCATCGTTGACTCGCCTTTAATGCGAGCTGACATTCCACCTGTCACGCCACTTACACATTTCACCTGTCCTGGATAGCTCGACAATTGCAGACTTGCAGGGTGAACAAGGACAATCCAACAAATCTCTATTGTACCCACCATGTACTAACCAATGGCCAGACGTCACATCAGCAACCCCAAACTCTATAAATAGAGGATCTCACACAAAGAGTATAATTAATCTCTCATTCTCTCATTTATTGCTTACACTTATTGTTGTTACTCTAACTTCTCTCTTATGTATATATTGGAAGTTACAAACACATGACCTCATAACTACAATCATGTTGTCTGTCTTAAGAGGTATATCCCTATGCCCCAACCAAATTTCTCATTTTAATGTGAAGAAGCTAATGGTATGCTAAACTTTAAGCAGAGTAGCCTGCAAATTCTATAACCTCAGAATTAAGTCATCACCAAAAAATAGAAAGCTATCTGCATATAACGTTTGTATTCTTTGCATTTTTTAGGGAAATTTTAATAGGTACCTAAACTTATATAAAAAATCTGCATTAGCACCAACACACTCATACATAGAACTACAATCTATCACTGAAGTGAAAAGAAGGAAAACATTTATGAGGAGCATCTAGACTTTTTACATAACATGAATAAGAAAGAACATTAAGCAAGCAGCACAAAAGCACAAGTAAAATGAGAGAGGGAAGGATGTATTTAGAAGGTATTAGAGAGAATCCTTAGTTTAACTATATAAAAGGAATATAAAAAGAAGGTGATCCTAATCGAGTAATATATCTTAAAGATAGTAATAGAATGATGGGTGATGCGGCCATTTTGTATGAAGAATAATGCAAATCTCATATCTTCTTCTATGTTCATCATCTCACTACTCTACCTACACTCAATATAGAAGGACGATGATATGATTTCTTCATGATGTTACATGTGAAATATGTGAGCTTTCCTTACTAAAATATACACATTTTGTACAATGCACACAACTCTAACAATTCTAATTATTTACACGCTCTAACTAAATACCAAAAAGTAGTGAAACTTTCCAATCAGTATGAAAAATCAAACATATCAAAAAGTACAAAATCATAGGACAAATTGCATTTCCTCACTCATTATTTATCTGCTAGAATTAATCAAGAATTACTACAACTATCAAATAAATAAGGCAAGTAAATGTGGCAGTTTTAGCAACCATTAGTGCTACCACTGTTCAGGATTGCTGTTCAATTATCAGTTTTAGCAATGGTAAATAAGATTAAATAAAGGATGGCTAAAAGTACAACTTGCAATGATTAGGAAATTATTGACTCATTAGATAGAAAGTAACCACTAAAATTGCAGCATAGGATAAAGAGTCGGGAACAATATAACCTTATTCCCAACAAGCACAGTGACTCCTATGCATCTAGACCCTGAGATAGTAGACACTCCCTTTTTCTACAGACCCAATAAAGTTACAGAAACAAAAGTACTTCATCAATACACATAGACCCTAGTTGAGCCTATTTGAACTTCTTTTTATGCTAAAAATGACAACCTAGGGAGACATTATAATATGGGAGAAAAAAGGAACAAATTATTTTGCTTCAAAAGCTCAGAATCAATAAATGTCTAGAACTCATGGACATTATTCATTTCAAATATCATACTCTATAGCCTTCAATAACAAAGAGATCAAGCAGTAGATAAATGCCATGCCACAAAGTGATTGAAGAATTACAATGTAGCAATTAAAACTGAACGGAAAAAAGGATACCTCAATGGATGGAGCTAATTCAGAGAGCTCTCAAAGGAGGTGAAAATCCACAATAGCGGCAAATGAAAAACCTCGATGGTGAAATAGAAGAAGAAATTGTGAGTTTTGTCACAGAAATTGAGATTTTCGGTTCGTCAATCATAGAAGAAATTGGGATTTAGGGTTTCTGGTTCGTCAATCATAGAAGAAATTAGAGGTTTTGAGATTAATGTAAGGTAGTTTCCAGCATATGAAGCATTGGCATGCTTGGTTTGCAAATGAAGAAGGTGAATATGCAAACCAGAAGGAAAGTGAGCAAATGAAGAAGGTGTTAAGGAAGAAGAAGTGCCCAAGAATGGGTGAGCGTGAAATGAATGGGTTTTGGAAATGAATGGGTTTTAAGAATGGAGGAGAATGGTTTGTAGAGGAAAGAGATGAAGTTTCAAGAGAAAAGAAGGGTTTGTAAATGAGAACGGGTAGAGAATGGGTTTTGGAAATGAATGGAGAACGGTTTTTTATTAAATCATCTACAAGAACGGTTTAAAAGCGTTGTATTAAATAAATATAAAAAATTGATAAATAGGACAACACTATTACAAACCGTGGTCAAATATACTTTAAGACCACGGTTTTAGAACCGTAGAGAATGAAAGCGTTGCCGTAGGTTAAAAATGTAGTAGTGTCTCTCTAGAGATTCCATACTGACTTGATTATCGGAGAACCTTTTCAGGTACCTCATCTGGCGGGTCCAGACGATATTCCGACCAAGACTTCTGATCATCTCCATTCTGTCGAGCCTTCAATACCAACCATTCTCGTTCAATACTAAAGAACATTGGCGTCGTATATGGCTTACCTACAACATGGTGACCATTCGTAACCAAGCTCAACCACTCAGCCAAGCAGAACCACTTACCACAAACATTCCCCCAAGCCAAAGTCATCCCCCCAACCCCACCACAAAAGCACATACTACTCAACAACTCCTACAAATGATCCAAACCCAAGGCCAAATCATCCAATAGCAGGCCCAATTATTAGCTGAACTTCGCCAAAATAGACCTGAGCCTTGCAACAGACCATCGTGATCAGTTGTCGATGAACACTCTGTAGAGTCTGTCGAAGCTTCTCGACTTATAGCCCTCTAAACACAAAAACCACCCAGATAACTCATCCTTCTGACTATAGCTCCTCACGAGTAAGACACCCCTTTACCGAAGCAATCATGTTCTCACCACTCCTTAAGCATCTAACCCGCCTAACCAACATCGACCTGTATGATGGGACCACTGACCCATAAGACCACTTAGACGCCTTTGAGGCCTCTGTGCTTTTCCATGGGGCGACTGACCCTATCATGTGTCGAGTCTTTCCTCTCACTTTGAAACGCAACTGGCACCAAATAGTATTCATCAGTGGACAACTCTTGCTGACGGGTTCAACATCCGGTTCACAGCAAGCAAAGAACAACCCGATCTTCATATAACTTGTCTGGTATATGGCATGAACCACATGAGCCTCTCTAGACTTACTTAGATAGGTTCAACACGGAGACCATGAAAGTACGCACCCTGAGCCCATAAGTGGTGGTGCATATCTTGGTGACAGAACTATAGGATGACCTCTTCAAGCAGGAATTGGCCAAGTACTCAGACCTCGCCATGGAAGATCTTCGGTCCAAGGCCCAACAGTTTATTAACCTATAAGAAACCCATCCCACCTGACAACCATCTAAACATAGAGAATACCAACCCCC
>NC_032009.1:27377518-27404468 GCF_001865875.1 Lupinus angustifolius
CCCCCACGGGAAGCCAAACGGCCAAAAATACATGATCAGCCTCGAGATGACCCACCCCGACCACCCAAAAAACCAAAAAACACCTCCTACACTCCCCTCAATGCTAGTCGCACCAGGATTCTGCAAAAGGTTATGGCCATCCATCTAGTCCAGCTCCCTAAGCCCAACCCCGGGAGAAAGCTAGGGACCTAGGATCGTTCCAAGTATTGTGACTTCCACACCTTTTTTGGGCATGTCACAGAAGAATCCACCTAACTATGGGACACCATTGAAGATCTGATCCAAGCTGATCATCTTCAACATTTCATTGCTCGAGCCCAGCAAGGGCAGTCCCCACCACCACGCCGATCCAGTCCTTCTAGGAGACGTTTCCCCCAAAAAACTCAATAGGAACATCCTCCAAATAGGGACCATGAACATAGGTACCGCCCCAATAACCGGCGGCAGCGGAGTCCAGTGGACATTAACACAATATCAGGCGGATTCGCCACAGGGGCACCTCCAGAGAGCCCAGAAAAGGTATGTTCGGGAGGTCATGTAGGCAACTATCCGAAACTCTCACAAACACCACAAGAGTAGGGTGACATCCCCGATCTCGTTCGACAACCATGATTATGAAGGTGTCGTCCATGGTCATGACGACCCCCTCTTCATCACCACTAAAATGAATAATAAAAAGGTTGAGAGGCTATTCGTCGATCAGGACAGCTCGACAGATATTATGTTATAAGACTTATTCATCAAAATGGAGTTACAAGACAAAGACTTATTGCCTTATGACGGTCAGCTAGTCGAATTTACTAGGCAAATGATCACCCCTCATGGCTATGTTGACATTTGGCTTACCATCGGTGAGCAACCCCTAAGTAGGACAATACAAGCAAAGTTTCTGATCATGGATTGTAGTTTTGCCTATAACGTCATCCTCGACTGACCAACATTGAATCGTCTCGAAGTAGTGGTCTCCACTTCACACCTATGCATGAAGTTTTTCTCGTCTGACCTTCGGGTATGTACTGTCAAAGGGGACTAACATAGTGCAAGAAGTTATTATCAGATGAGCCTCCACCCGAGTCACACTTCCACACAGACACCACCCACGATGAAAAGGCAGTAGGGTGTGCACCTGGTTGAATTGGACGCTAGACCTTACGGAGGAGAGTTCTGCCCTCAACCCAAGGGAGAAAAAACATCTCTTCAAGTGGGGCCCTCAAAAGAAAATTTGGTTTATATTTGCAGCACTCTCGGTGAGGCTCAAAGGTCAAGGTTAATTAAATGCTTGAAAACCAACAAAGATCGTTTTTCTTGGTCAGCTGCAGACATGTTGGGGATTGACTTTTTTGTCGTTTGCCACCGACTAACCACCAACTCGGGGGAAAAACCAGTGGCCTATAAGAAAAGGAAGATGGGCACCGAGAGAACGACCGAGGTTACTCGAAAAATCTTCAAGCTTCTAGAAGCCAGGTTTGTCCGAGAGATTGCTTACACCACCTGGCTATCCAACATGGTATTGTTCAAGAAATTGTCAGGGAAATGACGAATGTGTGTGGATTATATAGATCTGAACAAAGTGTGCCCGAAAGACCCATACCCCCTCCTAAACATTGATCACCTCGTGGACAACTCCTCCGGGTATCAATATTTATCATTCATGAACGCTTATTCCGGATACAATCATATACCCATGTATCCCCACATCAAGACAAGACTTCTTTCATCACACCCAATACAACCTATTGCTACACGGCCATGCCTTTTGGGCTAAAAAATGCAGGGGCTACATATCAAAGAATGATGAATACTATGTTTGGGGATCAGATTGAGAGGCACATGGAGGTCTACATGGACGACATGATTGTCAAAAGCCTGTCGACAGAAGACCATGTAACCATCCTGGATGCTATTTTCAGCTGGTTGCGTAAGTTTAATATGCGCCTCAATTCAGAGAAATGTACTTTCGGGATTGAAGTCAGAAAGTTCCTGGGATTTCTGTTAACAAGTCGGGGCATAGAGGTAAATTCAACAAAATGGCAAGCGGTTATAGACATGCGCAACCCACACTCAGTCAAAGAGGTCCAACGGTTGAATGGGCGGTTGGCGACCCTATCCAAATTCCTCCCTGTGTCCGCCAAGCATTATGTCCCACTCTTTCAACTCCTCAACCAATCCAACAAATCTTGCACAAGCTAGAATTAATCGGACGAATGATCTCCTGGTCTGTTGAGCTCTCATAATTTGATATACGATATGAGCCCAGGACAGCTATCAAGAGCCAAGTCTTGTCCTATTTTGTTGTCGAGCTGACCGTACAAGTGAATAATCCTAGGCATGTGTGGACAATCTATATAGACAGCTCATCCAATCCTCAAGGCAGTGGCGTTAGTATCTTGTTGGATAATGGCCAAGGCGTGACCATTGAACACTCATTGACCTTCACTTTTCCTACATCGAACAACCAAGCCGAGTATGAAGCATGCATTGCTGGTTTGCAGTTAGCCAGAGAGGTCGGTGCAGAAAAGGTGGCCATATGTAGTGATTCTCAACTCGCCGTCTCACAAATCACGGGTGCCTACCAAACAAAGGATATGTTATTGGGAAAGTATCTATCAAAGGTTAAAGAGTTGATGGCCAAGTTTGAGACAGCCTCCATCCAACATGTCCCAAGGGAGCAGAATGTTCACGCAGATATCCTATCCAAACTGGCTAGTATGAAGAATCCGAGCAACAACGGGTTGGTGGTTCAGGGAACAATTTTGCGACCTAGTGTCATGGCGGTTAAGCAGATACAGATATCAGACAACTGGACCAGCCCCATCATCAGGTACTTATTGAATGACGACCTCCCCACTAACCAGAAAGAAGAACAAAGGTTCTTATATCACAGTTCGTGGTTCACAATATCGCAAGGTTGTTTGTATCATCAGGGATTCTCTACTCCCATGCTTAAATGTCTCGGCCCCAATAGGGCACGATACGTCCTCCAAGAGATTCACGAAGGTAGTTGTGGCCACCATCTCGGTGTAGCGTCTCTGGCCAAGAAAGTGCTTCAAGCAGGATATTACTAGCAACCATGGAAAAAGACGCCTCCGATTTAACCAAGAAATGCATACCTTGCTAGTTGCTTGTTGATCTTTATAAGGCCCCACCTGAAGAGTTGATTACCATTATGACCCCGTGGTCGTTCTGCAGGTAGGGTATGAACATCTTGGGGCGATTCCCACCGGCAGCCGAACAACTCCAGTTCCTGATAGTGGCAATAGATTACTTCACTAAATGGATTGAAGTTGAAGCTTTGTCCATGATAACTTCAACCAACATTCAGAGGTTCACTTGGAGAAACATTATCACATGGTTCGGGGTACCGGCTGCGATTGTCATAGATAATGGAACTCAATTTTGAGACCCGAAATTCAGAGAGTTGTTGTCAGTCCTTTATATCAAACAACATTTCACTTCGGCCGAACACCCTCAGACCAATGGTCAGGCATAAGCGCTAATTAGGTTATCCTACAAGGAATAAAAAAAAGGTTAGAAGAGTCCAAAGGAACCTGGCCGGAAAAACTACATCACATCCTCTAAGCTTATTGCACAACCCCTTACTCTACTACCGGGGAATACCGTTCAACCTCACCTACGGGGCCGAGACTATGATTCCAATGGAGATTGGAGAGCCCACCTGTTAGACGTTGCAATTTGATGAAGTCGCCAAGTCGGTTATCCTGAGACACAATATGGACTGAATAGAAGATAAAAAGGATCAGGCTCGGATAAGAGAAACCGCCAATAAAAGAAGAACTACCGGTAAGTATAACGCGAATGTGGTATCTAGAGACTTTGAAACCGACAGCTTAGTGCTCATAAGGGCAGACACCGGCAAGACCAAAGGCAAGCTAGCACCTAATTGGGAAGGACCCTACCGAGTAATAGACAAGATCGGTAAAGGGACCTATAAACTTGAAGACTTGACAAGAAGGGAAATTCCCCGCACTTGGAATGCAATGAACCTGTGACAGTTTTGTGCTTAAAAATGTAAATTTAATGTATCAGTCCTTTCAGTGACTGGACAAATGATGTAATCAAATACAACTTATATGTTAACGAGGTATTATTCAGATGTTTTTGACAGAACTTAGACGGGACACCAATCATACACCCTTCAAAGGCATGGACCAGTCCCCCTTTGATGGCGGTTCAATCCTAAAACCCAAGCGAGGATCACGTCCCATTGGTCGATAATCATACACCCCTCAAAGGCGCGGTCCAGTCCCCTTTGATGATGGTCCAACCCTAAAACCCAAGCGAGGACCAAGTCCCATTGGTCGACAATCATACACCCCTCAAAGGCGTGGTCCAGTCCCCTTTGACGATGGTCCAACCCTAAAACCCAAGCGAGGACCAAGTCCTCTTGGTCTTTAATCACACACCCCTCAAAGGCGTGGGCTAGTCTCCCTTGATAGCGGTCCAATTTCACAACCAAGACAAAGACCAAGTTCTCCGCCCAATCACCATTTATTCAAATTCAGTTAGTAAGATACGACCAACCATCACTTGGATTTTCAGTCAACATTATTGATTAAAGGGAACATGGGCAATCATCATTTAATTGTTCAACTTGGTCACTCGTTTATAATCCGAGCATGACCAACACTATCTAACTTTTTTGAATCAAAAAGCAGCTTGATTGTTCAAGTTCAAACATGGAGATTCATACGGTTAACACTTAAAGATTAAACAGTCATTAGTCGAGGAAGTTCACTGATATTATGCATTGGTCAATAAACAAAAGATAAACTAACAAAACAAAGTGGAAAAGACAATCTTCATTCATAAAAGTCGGGTTAAACCTGACTGATTACATCAACAATGGTAAAAGGAAATACAAGTTAAGACCCTCATCACCCCTACCCAAAATAGGAAGCTTGACCAGGCCCTCATCTTCATCGACGACGAGTTCACTCTTAGGAGTGACCCTGACATCAATTCTCATCCATGACCAGTCAGCCTCAGGAAGAACCAGGCGGACCTGAGCAAAAGCGTTGTCCCACACTACATTGGCCATCCTAAGAGCTTCATCCTCCAAGTTCTGGTAAGACGCCTTCAGTTGCTCTAGCTCATCAGTCAATCGAGCAATAACATCCATGGTGGTTTCCTCTCGTTCCTCCGACAGCCTCAACTTGGCCCCAAGATGACGTTTCTCTTCCTCTACCCAGCCCAAATGGTTGGCCAAAACACCCAACTCCCTCTAAGCAACCCCCATGTCCATCTAGGCCTACAAGGTCGCCTCTCATGCCTCCTTGAGCTAAAGAGACATTGCCGACAGCTGCTCAGCGGTGGTCAGATTCTGCTCCTCCTTCACCCTCATAGCCTCATCATGCTTCTTCTCTAGCTCATGCAGCTTGGTTGAATGTTGCTCCTAAAGGTTAGCAAGGGCCTCTTCCCCGACTCGGGTAGCCAATACTCCCTCACCCTCAAAATACTTGGCCATCGAAGTTGTCAAAACCCCAACTTCTCGAACCTTCCTGAGCAATTCAACCACGGGCAGGGTGTCCATGGTCTCCACTACACCCGGATTTAGTAACCCAGCCTCGACCTTCCTCAGGATTCGGTAAAGGAAAGAGTGCTTAGCAGAAGTCTTCCCTTTGCCAGAACTAGGGGTCTTTCCTCTGACAGGTTCCCCGAAACAAGTAAGGGGAGTCCCTACAGGACATCCTCACCGGTTAGGTTGACCGGATGAGAACCCACCAGAATAGGAGCAATATTTGTTGGAGCCTCTGAGCGGGACGGTAGAATGTCTGTTGGCTCGGTGGACGGGGCATCTTCCCAGGCAGATTCAGAATGGGCAAGCAAGTCAAACCTTGCCTTCTTAGTTACCTCAACACTCTTCCTCTTCAGAGCAGCCCTCCTCAAGAGACTTGAGCGGTCCATTTGATCACCCATAGCAGCTGCTGAAAAACAAGAAAACAAAAGGTTGTCAAAACAAGCAAAAACATCACAAAAAGACGAGACCCCTAAACCCGGATACTCACCAACCTTTGCCTCAAAAGCGTGATCCCCCTAGACCAACTTATAACACGCTATAACCCGACCATCTCTATCCAAGACAGGATTTCATCCGCCACTTCATGTTTCCGAGCATCCAGTTGGTTATATGAGAAGCTGAAAGACCTGGCAAGCTTTTGATGGATCCCCCCATTCCTAGAGAACGAAAAACGAGGTCGAGTATTAGGACCATACATCGAAGTATGTCGGGTGCCCCGCACCTCCACTCGGAAGAACCCATTCTTCCAATTCTTCATGGGTCCTTCAAATGGTTGGAAGAGGGCACAACCGTTCTTCCAATTCTTTACCGAGTGTTGAACTGAAGGTTCTGGACAAAAGAGAAATTCACTTGTCTGGGTTCTAGAGACGATGCAAGATCGACAAGAAGATTTCAGAAAGAAAGGATAATGAAAGGTGGTAGGGAAGATCCCTTATTTATAGATGAGGGCCTGGACCCAAACCCCCTCGAAACCCAATCCCAGAGACACATCTATTCGTCCAAAATCACTCGAGAGCAATCCAACGATGGCCCAAAAACCAAGACAGAGGATTTGAAACAAGCAGATGCGTCAACGGGATATTCCAAGCCTCTAGACGAAACGCCAAGCGTATCCCCACGTGTCTGACAAGGGCAGATATCTATCATCAGCTACCTTGCACCTAAATGCTATCTAAACCCATCAAATTGGAACATCCTGAGTCCACCAGCCCGACCCACTTTTGGCCGACCTGATAGACTAGGAGCAATTGTTCCTCCCCAGATAAATTCGGGTAGTTTCTAGCTCGCCCCGAGCATGTGGCCTTATCAAGTCATATCAGGTTCGCCCGCCTAAGGCGGACTAGACCCACTACAAGTACCATAAATGCTTATGACGCGTCGTTAATGCCTCTGACGTGTCATTAATGCATCTCTAATCTCGCCATCATTGCGCTGTTGACTCGCCTTTTATGCAAGCTGACATTCCACCTGTCATGTCGCCTGCACATTCCACCTGCTCCTCGACATTTCGACAATTGCAGACCTGCAGGGTGAACAAGGACAATCCGACAAATCTCCATTGTACCCACCATGTACTAACCAATGTCCAAACGCCACATCAGCAACCTCAAACTCTATAAATAGAGGATCTCACACACAGAGTATAATTAATCTCTCATTCCTTCATTTATTGCTCTTGCTCTAACTTCTCTCTTATTTATTGTCATTCTCTCTCTAGAGATTCTATAGTGACTTGACTATCGGAAAACATTTTCATGTACCTCCCCGGCGGGTCCAGCCGATATTCCGACTAAGACTTCTGATCATCTCCATTCTACCTGGCATTCAATACGACCATTCCCGTTCAATACTAAAGAACAATAATTATATAAAAAAACTATATTCTAAAAATAAAAAACATGGGTACCCAATCCCCTCGAACCAATATGCTGGTTCTGGTTGTAATTTAGTAGTTTGAAATAGGGGACAAGTTGAAGTTGAACTAAGGAGAGATTCAATTTACTTCATTTCATTTTGATTCTTTGATAACATAGTTTAATTTCAATTTTTGTATGAAGGATTTAATTACTGGCTTTATTGTCTGTATTAAGAGATAATCACAGCTATAGTTATTACATTCAAGGAAGAGCAAATCACGGCCTATAATTTATCACTCAAATTCAAAAGGATGTTTTAATTGTTTGTATAGTTGTCTTATAATTCATCATTCAAATCACGGCTATAATAATTAAGATTGGCCTTGTGTATAGCGTTTCTTTAGCTAGCTGATTGCAGCAAACAACAATATGCAATCCTTGTATTTTCCTTTCTATAAAAGGGTGTAACATAACCCCTTAAGAATTAGGAAGAATTATTGTTTTATATGGTATCGGTAAATACGATCCTCCCAATCTAAACATCTCCAATCATGTCGCTTGAAAACACCATTGTTCCCAACCCAACCGATCCTTCCAAACCTTTCACTAATATCCAGGTGCATAATGCCATTAAGCTCAACTCCATGAACTATGTTGCATGGAAAACCCAACTTCAAGCCACTCTACTAGGATATGATCTCTGGAAATATGTTGATGGTTCTTTTCCTTCTCCCCCACCTACTCTCACAGATGCGAATGGTGTTTCCACTGTCAACCCTGCTAATCTATCATGGTTTCGTCAAGATCGGTTGATCTTTGGTGCCCTTGTTGGTACTTTATCCCATGATCTCGTTGCCCTTGTTTCACAAACAACGACTGCCGCAGAAGCTTGGAAAGTGCTTGCCACCACATATGCCAACCCTTCTCGAGGACATTTTAAGCAAATCAAAAATCATCTCAGTCAGATTACTCATTCCACTCAATCCATCACTTCCTACATGCAATCCATTAAACAATGCACGGATCGTCTTGCTTCCATGGGCAAACCCATGGACAATGAAGACATCATTGACAAGGTACTTTCTGGTTTGGATTATGAGCAATATAAGTCTGTTATTGATGCAGTAAATGCCAGAGATACTCCCATCACCTTTGAAGAGCTTCATGAAAGACTAATCACCAAAGAAATCACCGCCTCTCCCAAAGTTACTTCATCCAACTTTCCAGTGACTGTCAATACTGCTCAATATCGTGCCAAGACCCAGTCTGCTACTTCTTTTCCGCACCCACACCCTTAATATCATCCTGCACAAGGCTCTCATATTCCTCGCCAACAACGTCCCTATCTTGGCAAATGCCAATGGTGCAGGGCACAAGGACATTCTCTCAGCAACTGCTCCTCATTCAAGGGTCAATTTCCTAATGTACTAGTTCCTCGAGCTGTTTCACATCGTCCCACATCAAAGGAGTATCAACCTCGACCTCATGCCCCTCAAGCACATGTGGCTACTACCATGAATCCTTCTTCTAATACTTGGCTTCTTGATAGTGGTGCTTCTCACCATGTGACCAATGACTTATCTAATCTTTCACTACATGCTCCATATGATGGTACAAAAGAAATTATGATTGGTGATGGTTCCTCACTTCCAATTCAAAACACAGGTTCATTTTCTATATCCACATCTTCTACAAAATTCACCTTTTCAAATGTTCTACATGTACCATGCATTTCACGTAACATTTTGTCTATCTCCGAATTTTGTCAAGAAAACAATACTAGTATTGAGTTCTTACCTTCTTTTTTTCGTGTCAAGGAGCTTTCTCAAGGTCATACTCTCCTCCGAGGTCCAACTAGCAATGGTGTTTATGAGTGGCGTCCACCTCTTCCTCAAGCATTTGTCTCTATCAACGTACCTATACATGCTTGGCATCATCGTCTAGGACATCCTTCTTCATCAGTTCTTAGGGTTTTAAATTCCCACTTTCATTTATCAATTCCATCTTTTCAGCTGTCTCATTGTAATGCCTGCAACACAAATAAAAGTCATAAATTACCATTTTCCATTTCTTCTCTCACATCTCACCATCCCCTTGAATTATTATTCTCTGATGTTTGGACTGCACCAATTTACTCTACTGATGGCTATAAGTATTATGTCATTTTTGTGGATCACTACACTAAATATATCTGGCTTTATCCACTCAAACGAAAATCAGATGTTTTTGACATTTTCATTCGATTCAAAGCATTAGTCGAAAATTTCTTTCACTGTAAAATAAAACAATTTTTCAGTGATAATGGTGGTGAATATGTCAAACTGACTCCTTATCTATCCACACATGGCATCTCTCATCTTACTTCTCCTCCTCATACACCAGAACATAATGGTTATGCTGAACGTCGTCATCGTCATCTTGTTGAAACTGGTCCGTCCTTACTCAGTCATGCTAAACTGCCTCTCAATTTCTGGTCCTATGCATTATCCACTACTGCTTATTTAGTAAATCGACTACCAACTCCAACTCTTAGCAATCTATCCCCTTATCTCAAACTGTTTGGCCATGCTCCAAATTATCAAAAGCTCAAGAGTTTTGGCTGTCTTTGTTATCCCTGGATACGGCCTTACTCTTCCCATAAACTTGATCCCAAGTCTCTTCCTTGTGTCTTCATAGGCTATTCCTCTTCTCAAAGTGCATATCATTGTCTGTCTCCATTAACTAATCGAATTTTTACATCACGGCATGTGAAATTTGTAGAAGATGTTTTTCCTTATAATGATCTATACAGTACTCATTCACCATCCAACACCTCTACTATTGAGGAGTGGACTATGCTTAATGTTCCTATTTTACATACTAACCCCCTTGCAGATCCAACTTCTTCCCCAACCTCTCCTTCAGCTTCAGCTCCACCAGCCACACCACCACATCACTCTACCTCGACCTCTCCATCATAGCCACATCCTGCCACACCAGCTTCCCATTCACTAACCTCTCAACCTTTACCAACCTCTCAACCTTTCCCAACCTCTCAACCTCAATTAAGTGAAACGTTCAATATATGACACATAGTTTTATATTATTATTTTTTGTATTACCAAGGGTATTTATCGCTTTTTTTGGGTAAAAAACTAAACTAATATTTTTCAGAGTGGGTAACTACTCATGCAACAATTGTCCTTACAAGTTTGTTAAAATGTAACGACTAACAAATAATGTAGTATATGCAAATTAAATTTAATTGCCTTGGACATTAATGTGTTTGGGCTGAAATGCTTAAAGAAGTGAAAAGATACCTCATTTACAAAAAATTGTAACTATTAAGTTGCTATATATTTTATATATTTTGATGAAGAAATGCTCTAACATTAAGTATGAGCATATTAAGATAAGGTATGGTTAATTCTACTCCAAAATGTTTGTGAGAAACTATTGGTTAATCTTAAAACATCATGTCATCCATAACTAAGTAATAACTATAGTTTTGGGGAGTCACGAGTTATACTTAGAATGAAGGGTTTAAAAAATAAAGTGAAAGAGATTGTCGATTTAAGTCTCACTCATAACAAATTTAAAAAACTAAAGAAAAAAATTATAAGATGGTTTGATGGTTATAGTGAAATAAAAGGTTAGAATGAATGAAGTTAATAGTTCGAGTATCACACGGAACAAATATTAATATCCTAATATTTGTCGATTAAAAATATATAAGTATCACAACTTTAGGCAGAAAAATGAAATTAAGAGGTAAGAATGATGAAATGAATGAGTAGTTATTTCATTTACAATTCTTAAAGCAAAGGGTTAAAGAAAACCAAATACTCCTAACCATAACATGCATCGATAACATTACAATTAGTTTGAAAACAAAACGAAACAAATAATGACTATATGTATGGTATAGAGTCCCAATCATTAGAGGGATAATAGCAACAAATGCTTAGGGGACATAGCTGTTCATAACATGACTTGTTACTTGCCACATGATTTGATTGGGAATTATTATTCCATCCAAATTCTTGCCACTTGCAATTCATACAAGTCCATGTCAGCAGTAAGAAAAATATGTATATATTGATAATATAATTTTTCTATATATTATCAGTTAATTATTTACTATTTATTTTTAATTATTACTAACTTTTCAAAAAATAATATAAATGAATGACAGATAATGTATTATCTGTATATAAATCTTTACAGTAACAATACTAGATATTACACTCTATAATATTTAGTTTTTTGGTACATTAATAATATGTTTTCTACCTCTTATGTAATTGTCTTTCAGCATCCACTTCTTGCAGCTAATAATTAATATAATATTAAGATCACTTTTAATTCTGGCAAATGTAGATTTCAGAAATCAAACTATAGTATAATTCTCCCATCAACCGTCCCAATTAAAAATCGGTTGTTTTGTTAGAAGAAGAAAGGAACCTTATGTACCCAAAAAAGAAGAAAGGAACCATTTGTCAAACGAGAGAATAATAGACTTGATATTTTCTGGTTAGTTAGGCTCCCAATATTCACTACTCAACTCAAATGCATTTGATAAATAATTAAATTTTGATTCAACAAAAGGTTGATCCAATTAATAAGAAAATTTAGTATCCAAACTCTTGTGTGGTTTGTCAACAGATCCTATGTTAGATTTTCTTCATTAATGTCCGTTTGTAAATTTGTCTGATTCACGTTTTCAACTTTAACATAACTTTATTTGATATGATATTTAAGTTGATGAGATATACTAAGTACTATCTAAATTTTCTTCATTAAACTCTTCTTGAAAAAGATGTATATTGTAAGATTTTTTTTATATTATTACTACATCATCCACTATTCATTTTCAATCATTATTGACTCTTAAATAAAATTAAAATTAATATAAAAATAAAAGGCAGATGATACATTAATTATATATAAATTTTTATATTGTGAGTGAATAGATATTATATTCATATAAAAGGAAAAAAATGTATACACTGACAATATAAATATTTTTTACACTGTTATTACATCATCCACTATTGATTTTTAATTATTATTAGTTTCTAAATAAATTTTTAATTATTATTAGTTTCTAAATAAAAATAATGTGCAATACATAGATTTTACACTTAATATAATAGTGAGTAATGATCCAAACTTTTAAAATTGTTGAATTTGAGTTTCCACGTAAGCAAGTGTAGGTTCTCCTCTGGATCTTGGAGTTGAAGACTGAAAGGAGTACTTGTCGGTGGTCTTCTCCAGTGATACCTAAAGCATCTTCCATTCTTATTCCATACAAATAAAAATACATCTCAAACTAAAATTCCACACGCAGTAAAAATTTAGAAAAATAAAAATGACAAAAATCAAACATGTATTTTATCTCATAAAATATATCACTTGTAATAATTGGTGTCCAAAAGTGGATCACTTGGTGTAGTCTTTTTTAACTTGTTTGAACAACATTTATTTTTTTATCCCGAATTAATAGTATATTATTATAAAATTAAAAGAAATTTTTTAAAAATATAACAAAAAGATAACCTTCTGACTTGAATAATGAATAAAATACTATTAGGGAGAAGTTATCTATGTCTTTCAATGATGTAAAAATCGTACCATACCGGCCGGTTCAATTGGAAAACCAATGAACCGGTCCCCTAACCGATACGGTACAGATATTGAATCAGTTAAGTATCAAAATTGGTCAAAATTGGTGAACCGACCGGTATTTCACTAAACCGGCCGGTTTATACACATATTTTTTTTTTGAAAAAAAAAATAAAAAACTTAAAAACATATTACAAGGTGACTCATTTTTCCAACCCTTCAAGGCACATGCTTCCAAGGCATACTTAAATTACACCTTTTGGTTCTTAACATTTTTGTGTAATGTCAGTGACATTTGTCTAATCTTGGAGTACTGTCTGAAGATAGAATTTGATGCAAAAATATAATATGAATATGAGACAACTTTGACTCGTTAAATGTTAAAACTCTAAATTTATTTGTTCCGTAGAGTGAGTTGTGAACTTGTGTCATTTATTTATATTTTGTGGTTGTTAAGTGATATTTTTGGATTGATATATGTTTTGTAATTTAGACTTTGAATTTGTTAAAAACTTAAAGTTGTTTCTTTATGAGAATTTTGAGTAGATTATGAATATGGATTATAAATTTGAGTATCTACCTATTTGAATTTTTTTTGTTATAGGTTTATATATATATCAATATATAAATATAAGTAAGTATATCCGGTTTAAGTGACATACAATTTAATTAATATACGCTATACCAATATCTGACTATTTGATAACCGGTTCGGTTTTAATAACATTCATATCCTTCATTAACCTTCATTATTTGTTCACTTCACTTCTAAGAAATTGAATTCATTAGTCACACTTATCCTAATCCCAAGGTTTTTATATTTTTACTTAACTCTTTTTCCTTTCTAAATAGAATCAAATGTTCCATTTCTGAATTTCATTACTCTCACTCTCATGCATTCATCATATTCATTCATTACTTTCCTTTCATTGTAAGCTCTTTCATCATCTTTCATTGACTATCGTCAAAACTTATCCAATTTTAGTCAAAACTTAGTTCAATGATTTTGTTTAAGCGACACCAGTGGATCTATTTGTTTATTGCACTACTGATTTGATTTCAGTTTCAATTTACAGTCTTAGATTCATGATTTTATTCGTGATCTACTTTATCCTATGTTGTTATTGTAGAAATGTTAATTTTTCTAACCTATAAATGTTGTTGATGTTGAGAGCAGGTGGATTTGAAATTTGAATGGTGATGTTTTGAGTGTATATGCACTCTGCAGTCTAGATCTGGAGTGATCTGCTTAGAGTGTTGAGTGAAGCGAAGATGACTACCGCGATGTCTTGGAGGCATGTTGCCAATAATGGCAACAGCCTTTCTGATCTGGTACTAATTTGTTATAACATTCTTCATAGTTTTAGCTAACCCGAGCTAGTGGGATAAAGGTTGTATTGTTCAGAGTTTTCCATGATCTATCACATTATTATACTATCATTACATAATTAGGAGTTCATAAAGTAAAATAGTGATCATGTGTCAGTATAAGCATGCATTGGAATTTATGGATCTTATTACCATTTTGTACATCTGGATCTTTTGTGTGCAATTCAGATTGATTTGCTCTTGTTTTGTACTTAGACCGCAGACAATCTTAGAAAGTATAATTGAGAATTAAGAAATTTTATGAAGCTCTGTGAGATTTAATTCTGTGGATAGGGGTGTCCTTTTCTGCTATCTTTTTCTTATTGAGACATGTAAAGCTTAATGAATATTACGAAATTTGTAAGAAATATTTATTTATTATAAAAGATAGGTAGCATTATATTCACTTTTCATTGCATAATTTTTATTTATTTAGTACTCTCATTTTATTGATAAGGAATATAATAGAAGATATTAACAATTTTCCAGCTCTCACTGGCTTAAGAATAGGAATAAGAAAAAAAGTTGCTTCTGGAGTGAATCCTTCTCTGTATTATTATTTTGTTGTTTCAAATATATTTTATCTTTTGGTTCAATTGAAGTATAGAAACATTCAGGAATACAATTTGACGTTGTACTCTGTCATTTTCTTGATTGCAGGATAGAAATGGTGATGAGAAGACTCAAGTTTCGGAACCTCCAACTCCACATTCTGTTCTGAAGATGGGGTTAAGGTCGGTTACAACTAAAAACATGTCTAAGTTTTGTTGTACAGGAATATTTTACAACCTGATATAATTATTGGTCACTTGCTTGTGTTGCTTGTACAACCAATGATCGTAAATTCTTTTTTTCCTTTTCTTTTTTTGGGAAATGATTATACTTTCTTTTGTTTGACGCATTTTGTGTGTTAGTATCTGTATTCTGTCGTACTTGCAGACAAGTAGGCTAACACCTACAGAGTCCTCTTGCAATTTTTTTCTTAAAAAAATCTGATGTAATATGCGATAAGAATTTGGAGATTCTGAGGCTCTGACAAAGTGATGTGTATGCTTTATGAATTAAGAACCATCTAAATTGATGCTTCAATTTATGACAATGCAATTTGAATTTGTGTATATGAACTTCAGCATCTTACATCTTTAACTTCTTGCAGAGACCGTAGCAGCAGCATGGAGGATTCAGATGGGACATTAGCTAGTGTTGCCCAATGCATTGAGCAGCTGCGTCAAAACTCATCCTCTGCGCAAGAGAAAGAGTATTCCTTAAGGCAATTATTGGAGCTTATACATATGCGTGAAAATGCTTTTAGTGCTGTTGGATCTCATTCTCAAGCCGTTCCAGTACTTGTTTCCCTTCTCCGGTCTGGTTCATTGAATGTGAAGATACAGGCGGCAACTGTCTTGGGCTCTCTTTGTAAAGAAAATGAGCTTAAGGTCAAAGTCTTGCTTGGAGGATGCATTCCTCCATTGCTTGGTCTACTAAAGTCTAGTTCAACTGAAGGGCAACTTGCTTCTGCAAAGACTATTTATGCTGTCTCTCAAGGTGGTGCAAAAGATCACGTAGGCTCAAAAATATTTTCAACTGAAGGAGTTGTACCAGTGCTGTGGGAGAAGCTGCAAAAGGGCCTGAAGGCAGGAAATGTAGTTGAAAGTTTATTGACTGGGGCATTGAAAAATCTGTCCAGCAATACTGAGGGATTTTGGAATGCAACAATACAAGCTGGAGGAGTGGACATATTAGTTAAGCTACTAGCAACAGGAGAGTCTAGCAATTTAGCTAATGTGTGCTTTTTACTTGCTGCTGTAATGATGGAGGACGCATCTGTTTGTTCAAAGGTGTTGACAGCAGATGTGACAAAACAACTCCTGAAACTATTAGGCCCTGGTAATGATGACCCTGTTAGAGCTGAAGCAGCTGGTGCTCTTAAATCTCTATCTGCACAATGCAAAGACGCAAGGCGAGAGATAGCCAATTTTAATGGTATTCCTGCTTTGATCAATGCTACCATAGCTCCTTCCAAAGAATACATGCAGGGTGAGTGTGCTCAAGCATTGCAGGAGAATGCTATGTGTGCTCTGGCAAACATCTCCGGTGGTTTGTCTAATGTCATATCTAGCCTTGGTCAAAGCCTTGAATCATGCACCTCTCCTACCCAAGTTGCTGACACATTAGGAGCTTTAGCTTCAGCTCTTATGATATATGATAACAAGGCTGAATCTACCAGAGCATCAGATCCTTTGGCAGTTGAGCAGACATTACTCAAACAACTTAAACCTCGCTTGCCATTCCTTGTGCATGAACGCACTATTGAAGCCCTAGCTAGTTTGTATGGCAATTCCGTGCTGTCAATTAAACTTGAAAATTCTGATGCAAAACGGTTGCTTGTTGGTTTAATAACAATGGCTGTCAATGAAACACAAGATGAACTTGTAAAAGCTTTCTTGACACTGTGCAATAGTGAAAGCAGTCTATGGCATGCACTTCAAGGCCGTGAAGGAGTTCAGCTATTGATATCTCTTCTAGGGCTTTCATCAGAACAGCAGCAAGAATGCGCAGTCGCTCTTCTTGGCCTTCTATCTAATGAAAATGATGAAAGTAAGTGGGCCATTACTGCTGCTGGTGGTATACCTCCACTTGTTCAGATTTTGGAGACAGGATCTGCAAAAGCAAGGGAAGAATCAGCAACAATCCTTAAGAACCTATGCAATCACAGTGAAGATATACGTGCTTGTGTTGAAAGTGCTGACGCTGTTCCTGCATTGTTGTGGCTTTTGAAGAATGGAAGCACTAATGGGAAGGATATTGCAGCGAAGACCTTACATCATTTAATTCATAAATCTGATACTACGACTATCAGTCAGCTTACAGCATTATTGACTAGTGATCTACCTGAATCTAAGGTTTATGTTTTGGATGCTTTAAGAAGTATGCTTTCTGTTGCTCCTCTTAGTGACATTCTGCGTGAAGGTAGTGCTTCCAGTGATGCATTTGATACCGTGATAGCATTATTGAGCTCTACCAAGGAAGAAATTCAGGCAAAGTCTGCATCAGCTCTAGCAGGAGTTTTCAAAATGAGAAAAGATGTTCGTGAAAGCAGCATTGCTGTTAAAACACTTTTGTCAGCCATCAAATTGCTTAATGCTGAATCTGAAAGTATCTTAATGGAGTCCTCACACTGCCTGGCTGCAATATTTCTTTCTATCAAAGAGAACAGGGATGTAGCTGGTGTTGCCAGAGATGCACTATCCCCACTAGTTGCACTAGCTAACGCTTCAGTTTTGGAAGTTGCAGAGATGGCAACATGGGCTGTGGCTAATCTTATTTTGGATAGTGGAATTGCAGAGAAAGTTGTTACTGAAGAAGTTATCTTGCCTGCTACCAGAGTATTATGTGAAGGTACAATTTCTGGTAAAACCCATGCTGCAGCAGCAATTGCTCGCCTCCTACATTCTCGCAAAGTTGACGATGCTGTAACTGATTGTGTGAGTCGTGCTGGCACTGTTCTCGCATTAGTTTCCTTCTTAGATTCTGCTATTAATGAATCTGTTTCCACATCAGAAGCTCTAGAAGCACTTGCCATTTTATCCAGGTCAGAAGAGACCAGTGCACATATCAAACCTGCATGTGCAGTTTTGGCTGAAGTCCCTGGAAGCATAAGTCCGATAGTCCTGTCTATTGTTCATTCGACACCTGTGTTTCAGGATAAAGCTATTGAGATATTATCCCAATTATGCAAGGACCAGCCTGTAATTTTAGGAGATACTGTTGCTACTGCCTCTGGATGTATATCTTCAATAGCTAACAGGATAGTTAGTTCCACAAATGTAAACGTCAAAATTGGGGGAGCTGCACTTCTTATTTGTGCTTCAAAGGCAAATCATCAGAGACTATTCGAGGATCTCAATTTATCAACCTTATGCACTACTCTTATTCAGGCTCTAGTTGATGTGCTTACTTCTGCACTGTCTTCTTTAGGCAATGAGGGTGACGACAGCAAGGAACTCATCAGCATATGCAGGCATACAAAAGAAGATGCCAACAGTGGTGAATCCAACACTAGCACCACCATTATATGTGGTGCCAACTTAGCTATATGGTTACTGTCTATTCTTGCTTGTCATGATGAGAAAAACAGAACTGCAATAATGGAGGCTGGAGCAGTTGATGTTCTTACAGATAGGATCTCAAATTGTGCCTCACAATATTCTCAGGTATTTGAATATCATCGCCATGTTTTCAGTCAATCAGAAAGAAGTAGACAGTCCATAGTCATAGTTAATACCTAATTGGTCAAATATTATACTAGACCTCTACCTACTCCACTTGAAGTTTTTTTTCAAACTAGCTTCATTGCACCTAATTTAAAATCCTACAATTTACACCCACCAAGTTTCAAAATTTACACTCTACATCCCCATGCTAGAAAATAGAAACATTGCATATGATCATTTTCTCACTTATATTGCACGGAACTTACCAAGATGTATTGAATATTTAGACACACTAGTTAGAGAGATAGTAGTTCTGTGTATAATGAAAAACTGTTCAAGGCACATTCAATTTTGGTTGTAAACAGTAGAAAACGAAGTGTTGGGAAAGGTTATGTTCTCCTTTGGTAAACATTTGGAAAAATAGGGTCACAGCCTCACAGGTGTGGCCGGTGACTCTCCATGGCCGATTGGGGAGGGGTAGGGGTATGCTATAAGAAAGGTCTTTCCTGAGAACTGATATGCACCAAAAACATTTTTTTCTAGGATCTCCCCCAAACATGATTAAAAAATGAAAAAAGTATTTTTTAATAAGAAAGATCTTTTTTCATCACAATAAGCACATCGAAACCAACTATTGTTCCTAAATAATGACCCACCCCCTGGCACATGAAATAGCTAGATAACAATATATGATTATGATTTCTGTATTGATACCTTCGTCTGATGTTTTATGTTGAACATGCAGATTGATAACAAAGAAGATAGCAGCAAGTGGATATGTTCTTTGTTGTTAGCCATTTTATTTCAAGATAGAGATATCATACGAGCACATGCGACCATGAAATCTGTATCAGCACTTGCCAATTTGTCGAGGTCAGAGGAATTGGCAGACAAATATTTTTCTGCACAATCAATAGCTAGCCTTGTCTGTAATGGTAGTAGGGGAACACTTTTGTCTGTGGCAAATTCTGGGGCAGCAGGTGGGCTTATATCCTTGCTTGGCTGTGCTGATACTGATATACAGGATCTTCTGGAAATGTCAGAGGAATTTTCTTTGGTCCGGTATCCTGATCAAGTTTCTCTGGAGAGGTTGTTTAGAGTTGATGATATAAGAGTCGGTGCCACTTCTCGGAAGGCAATACCTGCACTAGTTGATCTTCTCAAACCGATTCCAGATCGCCCAGGAGCACCATTTTTAGCACTTGGGCTTTTGATTCAACTTGCTAGAGATTGCCCATCGAATAAGATTATAATGGTAGAGTCTGGGGCCTTAGAGGCACTTACAAAGTATCTTTCACTGAGTCCACAAGATTCAACTGAAGAAGCTGCTACAGATCTGTTAGGAATTCTTTTTAGTAGTGCGGACATAAGGAAACATGAGTCAGCATTTGGTGTTGTTGCTCAACTTGTAGCTGTCCTACGTTTAGGAGGAAGAGCTGCAAGGTATAGTGCTACTAAAGCCTTGGAAAGTTTATTCTCTGCTGACCACATTAAAAATGCAGAGACTGCTCGACAAGCGGTTCAGCCCTTGGTGGAGATACTCAATACTGGTTCAGAGAAGGAGCAGCATGCTGCAATTGCTGCATTGGTTAGGTTGCTGAGTGAAAACCCATCAAGAGCACTTGCTGTTGCAGATTTTGAGATGAATGCAGTGGATGTTCTTTGCAGGATCCTTTCATCTGATTGTTCAATGGACCTCAAAGCAGATGCTGCTGAATTATGTTGTGCTCTTTTTGGAAATACAAGGATTCGGTCCACGATGGCTGCTGCACGCTGTGTTGAACCTCTAGTCTCTCTCCTTGTAACTGAGTCTAGTCCTGCTCAGCATTCAGTCGTTCGTGCATTGGATAGGGTTGTTGATGATGAGCAACTGGCTGAATTAGTTGCCGCACATGGTGCAATTGTTCCTCTTGTTGGCCTACTGTATGGTAGGAACTATATACTTCATGAGGCTGTTTCCAGAGCTCTGGTCAAGTTAGGAAAAGACAGGCCTGCTTGTAAAATGGAAATGGTGAAAGCTGGAGTTATTGAAAGCATACTTGACATATTACATGAAGCACCTGATTTTTTATGTGCAGCTTTCGCAGAATTACTGCGTATATTGACCAATAATGCTAGCATAGCTAAAGGACAATCTGCTGCTAAAGTGGTTGAACCCTTGTTTTTGTTGCTGACAAGACAAGAAGTTGGACCTGATGGACAACATAGTGCACTGCAGGTTTTGGTTAATATCTTAGAACATCCACAGTGTCGTGCTGACCATAGATTGACTTCTCACCAAGTTATTGAACCACTTATCCCCTTGCTTGATTCTCCAATATCAGCAGTGCAACAGTTGGCTGCTGAGCTTCTTTCACATCTACTTCTAGAAGAACACCTTCAGAAGGATCCAGTAACACAGCAGGTAATCGGTCCTCTTATACAATGTCTTGGTTCCGGTATACACATATTGCAGCAGAGAGCTGTAAAGGCCCTAGTTAGTATTGCACTAACTTGGCCAAATGAAATTGCTAAAGAGGGTGGTGTTATTGAAATTTCAAAAGTGATATTGCAAGCTGATCCTTACCTTCCTCACGCGTTATGGGAGTCTGCTGCATCTGTTTTGTCAAGTATTCTGCAATTTAGTTCTGAATTCTACTTGGAAGTGCCTGTTGCTGTTTTAGTAAGGCTGCTTCGATCTGGATCAGATGCCACTGTTCTTGGTGCTTTAAATGCTCTTCTAGTGTTGGAAAGTGATGATGGAACTAGTGCAGTAGCAATGGCTGAAAGTGGTGCCATAGAGGCTCTCTTGGAGCTCTTAAGATCTCATCAGTGTGAGGAAACTGCTGCAAGACTCCTAGAAGTACTGTTGAACAATATAAAGATCCGAGAAACAAAAGCTACCAAGTCAGCTATCTTACCATTATCACAGTACCTTTTGGATCCACAAACCCAAGCACAACAGGCAAGGTTATTGGCAACTTTGGCTCTTGGGGACCTGTTACAGAATGAGGGTCTTGCTCGAACAGCTGATGCAGTTTCAGCTTGTCGTGCTTTAGTGAATGTGCTTGAAGACCAACCAACGGAAGAAATAAAAATGGTAGCCATATGTGCTCTGCAAAACCTTGTGATGTACAGTCGATCAAACAAAAGAGCAGTTGCAGAAGCTGGCGGTGTTCAAGTTATATTGGATCTGATAGGTTCAAGTAAACCAGAAACATCTGTTCAGGCTGCAATGTTTGTTAAACTTCTCTTCTCAAATAATACTATTCAAGAGTATGCTTCCAGTGAGACAGTCAGATCGATAACTGGTGAGTTTTTCTCTGCATATATCATGCACTGTTGGCATATCGAAGTTTTTCCCCTTGAAGAATCATGCTAAATGCTTTTTGCCTTACTTTTATTAGCCAGCACATAACATGAATTCTAAAATGTTTTTCACTAAAATAGGCAAACTACATCAAATAGTTGAATATGGAGAAGTGGTCAAGTCTTTTGGATAATGAAAGAGCTAATTTTTAATTGGGCGTGCACCTAAAATTTAGGGAAGGTACATATAGATAGTAAAACTTGTGGCTTGTGAACTTCAACTAATTGTTGCATTATTTGAACAAATTGACTATTTGTGCTTTATATAACCTCTTTTAGCAAAGGTAAGCACCCAGTGGTCTATTTAACTGAAAAAAATATATGAATTTCACTCTGAAGCCTAGATTTTGTGTATAAAGTTGCAGTTTTTACTCAGAATTATGATGATTCTTTGACACTTTTAAGTCACATTTGCAAAGAGGAACACCACTCCACCCCCTCTATATTTCTGTCTCGTGGTTTGGTCTGTGTAAACATGGTCTAACAGTTTTATATTCTTGTAGCCGCTATTGAAAAAGATTTATGGGCCAGTGGTACTGTGAATGAAGAGTATCTTAAAGCCTTAAATTCTCTATTTAGCAACTTCCCGCGACTGAGAGCAACTGAACCAGCAACACTTAGCATTCCCCATCTGGTTACATCCTTGAAATCAGGCTCTGAGGGTTGTCAGGAAGCTGCCTTGGATGCACTTTTTCTGCTCAGGCAAGCTTGGTCAGCATGCCCAGCTGAAGTTTCAAAAGCTCAGTCAGTAGCAGCTGCAGATTCTATTCCATTTCTGCAGTACTTAATCCAGTCTGGCCCACCTCGGTTTCAGGAGAAGGCAGAATTTCTGTTACAGTGTTTGCCAGGGACATTGGTGGTGATCATCAAGCGTGGTAACAATATGAAGCAATCTGTTGGAAACCCGAGTGTTTACTGTAAGCTTACACTTGGCAACACTCCACCAAGGCAAACCAAGGTCAGTTTTGTATTTAAATTTCATATTTATCTATTGTTTTCTGATTTTTCATCTTTTATGTGTTGTTGTTTTGGTTGGGGTGGAGGGGCAGTTGCTTCTGTCTGTGTCTGCAATAGGGTTAGCTAATATGGGTGTCAAAAGGTGAGGTTTTGTTTTGCCAATTGTGGTCAAATTTGACCTATGAAAGCTGTTTCTTGAAAGGCGTAATATTATCTGCTTTTTCCTAATGGAAGTCATGCCAATACAAATGTTCAATTAAGGTATGCATTTTGATTTGGCTCTGCTGCATATGCAGACTTCAAGAATAGAGATTCACTCACCCAGATTTATTTTTTCTTTCCCTTTATCTTTGACGCGGGGTGAGTCTCTATGCAACGGTAAGATTGCTGCTTAGTGACCAAGAGGTTAAGAGTTCCCATACCCCACTAGGTTGGAGCCTCGTGAACTGGGCTGCCATTTTTTCCCTTTATCTTTGACTTAATTGGTGATTTTTTCAGTCCCTTTATCTGTAGCCTTAATATGATTGTGTATGGCAAGGAACATTATGTTTTGTGGGAAATAGGTATAAAACTTGTTGATTTATTGTTTAGTAATACATATCATTTGCCATATACTATTTTCTTTGAAAAGTAAATATACTGCATTATTAATATCCATCATGATGTGTTGATCAGGTGGTCTCAACCGGCCCTAATCCGGAATGGGATGAGAGCTTTTCATGGTCCTTTGAGAGTCCTCCAAAAGGACAGAAGCTTAACATTTCATGCAAAAATAAGAGCAAAGTAGGAAAGGTAAAAATACTTGGAACCATAGACTAATAAATGCAATGTGTTCAATTCATCTTAGATTATTTTGTTTTGACACTTCCACTTAACCACTCTATTATAATTTGATGACAGAGTAAATTTGGGAAAGTAACAATCCAGATTGATAGAGTGGTAATGCTTGGAGCAGTAGCTGGAGAGTACACACTGTTGCCTCAAAGTAAAAGTGGACCACCAAGGAATCTAGAAATAGAATTCCAGTGGTCTAACAAGTGATTTCTGAGTTTGGTAACAAGTTTTCAGATTTGAACGTGCTGAGAAAGAAAGTTTTGGATTTAATTTCATCATGTGTATATAGAAGGTGTTTATTAATTTTTCGTCTATAGTTTCAAACGGATTATTTTGTCATAATATTCTTTTGTAACACGATCCTTCATTTCCTAGGATAAACACTGGGGCACCAAGATCGGGCCTGCTTTGATTTCTTGTGATTCTTTGCTTGCTGTTGTTGTCAATTAAAGAGAAATAGAGTTCTTTATATTTAAGAGTAAATGATGATGCAACGATAATGTAAAAAACTCTTACGTGTTATGAGAATACATTTTTCTCTTTGTGACTACATTGAATATAAAATGCCACCGACACAGCTTGTGAGTGTTAAAGATTATGGTTTTGAGCAAATTTCTTTTAACACCATTTATTTAAGTGTTTGTTGTATTATTATTATTACATAGTTTAATTATGATAATTTGTTTTAGATATATCAATATATGTAAATTGTGAAGACAGTAATAGAGTTATATCAATATTTAAAAATAATAATATATATTAAATATAACGTAAATGTTTGAAATAATGCAAGAGACATAGATAAGAATAAAATTACATTAGTTATTGTGTTATTCTTACTTAGTATGCGATGCACATGTTTTACATATGTTGAACTTTATATTTGCTAGAAATACAACTATATTTTTTACCCAAGAAAGAAAGATAATTATATCAATTGATCTAGGAGCCTGGTCATTAAATAACAACACTTAAACTAACAATGAGATAGTCTAGAGACATGAGACTATATTGGTCCCGATCAACTTTCAATCCATGAAAACAAGGAAAAAGATAATTATTCACCAGAAAAGGATAAATTCCTTGCACACAGTTAATAAAAAAAATGAAACTGGGCAATTTATACAAAGCTAAACAAAGTAGCCCATGGTTATAATGGGTAAATATCCTCTCCAAAACTTAACAATACTTAAGAATATGATATTAGACGAAGATTGTAATATGTGGTATAAAAAATAATCAAAAATCAAGATTTGAAGTTATTTTTTAATAAAAATATTTAAAATTATAAAAACTATATTTCTCATCGTATTTCAATACCGAACTCTACCTATTAGAGGACCTCAATACAGTTGCAATGAGAATGGAAAGAGATTAGGGGAGACAAAAAAACTTGACTATTAGATACCCATAAAATACCTACAATTGGTACCCACAATAATAACTTATGAGAAATGATAGGTTTTATGAAACCCAACCCATGAGTATCAGCATATTTATAAATTTATTGAAGTTAATTTTTTATATATTTTACACTTTATTATTATTATTATTTTAAGACTATACATTATATATTTTATTATTATTTTATACTAAATTGCAATCATTTGATTATAATTATAAATCTAACATGTAATAATTATTTTTATGTTCATTGTCATAAAATATATAAATATATAATAAAAATTAAAAACTCATTGGTACCCTTAAATACACGTTATGTACATGTGTACTTATAAATAGTCCAAATTTGAAAATGAGAAAACACTATTATCTGTCTAACACAGTTGTCATCCCTAGGAAGTCCCTAACCCTTTTAGCTTTGCCTTCCTTCCCAATTTCCTAAAGTCGTTACTTTTCATAAACAAATAAGAATCCTTACTCCAAAAAAGAATAAATAAAGCACATCTAGGATATCAGTGTAGCTTTCCCTCCCTTTGAAGTACCCTTTCATTCTTCAAACATGAGATTAGCTCAAGAAGACAGAAACCCATGTGTCATGCGTGTGGACAAACACATGCATTTCTAATAGCTGAATGAACTAGTAATAATCTCATAATTCATATCCAAATTAAAATACTATTATCTACATTTACTATAGTATATCATCTACTTTTTCAGGGTAAATATGATATTTCATCCGTATATGGATTATACCTAAAGTTGTTTTCTTAATCCTAAGGATAGAATGACACAATTTCATCTAAAATGGTTTGGTCACATCAGATAAAAACAAATAAGCATGAGCAAGAACAATCGACTAAAAGGAGATAAAAAAGTAAAGAAAAAGATAAAGGAAAACTTTAAAAGAAACTATTAAAAGAATCACGAAAGAAAATAGAATATGAAACTTCATTCATAGAGAAAATATTGAATTGAGTGAATAAATTAGATGATTGAATGGATGATTATACAAAGTTATAATGATTTCTCATATAAAAAGAAAGACAAACTAAATATCCTAACCAAATTAACTAACCAACTAACAAAAACTCAATTATTTTAACATTATTAATTTTTGCTGATCCAAATGGTTTTTCTTAAATAGTTTTTTACACAACAAGATATCATTGTTCTGACTAACTATGTTTGACACTTCTTTTATAGAAAATTTTGATATCACATCATAAATTAACTCCTCTAAAAGTTTATTAAATGAAGTTTCATAAATAACATTATAAAAATGTATATACTGAAACTTAAAGAATTTTTACAATTTTATTGTATCATTTATCATTCATATTTAATTATTATTGACTCTTTAAAAATAGTACATACGAGTAATTGTTGATATACAATTCATGTATAAATTTTTACACGGTACATAAATAAAGTTATTACTTTATTATGAGTTTAATATTTAAGCATTGTCTGTATAAAGATTTCTATCAACAATAAGTACATTATTTACTATTCATTTATATTATTTTTATAAAAATTAATAATAATAAAATATGAATGAAAAGTGATACAATAACAATGTATAAAATTTATACAATATCAGTCACTACTGTATACATTTTTTCTCTTTTATCATGTATATATATATAATTAACAGTACCAACGCCTATAATTGACCCCAATAGGAAGATGTTGTAGTTTATTGTCGTCCCATTTACCTAATTTAGGTAAGTTTGCCAAGTCTACTAGAAATTGAAATGGATGATGAAACACAAGAAACCTATAAGGATTCTCGAGAGATGAGTGAAGAATGAAAGAATATGACTTTC
>NC_032009.1:27404568-27405425 GCF_001865875.1 Lupinus angustifolius
TGGTATATTGCTCTCTAACTGAATGACAATCAATCTCGATATGTTTAGTTCGTTCATAAAAAATAGGGTTGGATGCAATATGCAAAGTGCATGCTTAGCTCGGTCAGGGACATAGTTGGCTTGCTGCTTGGTCTGGTCTTCTGGGACAAGTTGGTGCACTTCATGTTCATGAGCAGTATTGGCAATGTTGCTTAGATTTCTGTTTCTTAGATTTCCAGGAACAGTTAGAAACAGTTTTCTGTTTCTTAGATTTCCAGGAAATTAAGGAATTTCCAAGATAAATGCAATATCCAGAAATGGATCTTCTTGTGTCTGGGCAAGAAGCCCAGTCACTATCACTATAGGCATGCAATTGTATAGAAGAAGTATTAGGAAAGTAAATGCCCAAACCAGGAGAGCCTTTGATGTATCTCAGAATTTTGTTGGCAGCTTGTTGATGCATAATAGTTGGTTTGGCCATAAATTGAGCCAATTGATGGACAGAAAAAGTTAGATCAGGTCTAGTATTTGTAAGGTAAATGAGCCTACCAACTAGTCTTCTATAAGCATTAGGGTCAGAACAGTCTTTGCTGCTGTCTTGATGCAGGTGTGATCCTTGAATCATTGGTGTGCTGGATGGTTTGCAGCCAAGAAAACCTGCATTAGAAAGAATCTCCAAAGCATACTTTCTTTGATTCATAATGATACCTGAGTGATTTCTAGAGATCTCAAAGCCAAGAAAGAACTTCAAGTCACCTAGATCTTTAATTTGAAAGGCAGTATGCAATAATTATTTAAGATGGTTAATTTCAGTCATATTATTGCCTGAAAGAATTATGTCATCAACATAAACAAGCACAATAGTAAGAATAGTGTTA
>NC_032009.1:27405525-27408311 GCF_001865875.1 Lupinus angustifolius
CATGTAAGAAGGCATTGTTTACATCCAATTGCTTACGGTACCATTTATGGACAGAGGCCAGAGCAAGGAGAAGTCTCACTGTGCTAATTTTAGCTACTGGAGAGAATGTCTCCATGTAATCAATTCCTTCTGTCTGCGTGTACCCCTTTGCTACTAGCCTAGCTTTATACCTCTCTATACTCCCATCAGGCTTATACTTAATCTTAAACACCCATTTGCATCCTATAGTGCTCTTATCCTCGGGTAATTTGGTAAGGGTCCAAGTATGATTNTGGGCAGACTTGCTTAGTAGGGCACAATGATAGTCCTGCAAGTAAGTAGGAGGCCTACTCATTCTAGCACTTCTTCTATGGTTAGGAATACAGTCTGTACTAGGTTGGTCAGTAGCTTCCTCAACAGTATGTTCAATATGATCACTTTCAGGTTCAACATTGGTCTGCAATTCTTGACTTAATTCTTGATTGTGAGGAGTGGTGTCAAACAAATCATCATAATGTGGCATAGGCAAGGTAAAACCAGTGCCATTTTCTTTATCACAATCATTAGACACATAGGGAAAGACAGATTCATGGAACATAACATTCCTAGTCACCTGCAAGGCTCTGTTAGACAAATTTAAAACCACAAAACCTTTTGTTCCATTTCTATATCCTAGGAACACACATTTAGCTGATCTAGGATCAAATTTGGTCCTATACTGACCAATAGTGCTAGCATAAGCAAGACAACCAAACACTTTGAGATCCTGAAAATCAAGATGTTTCCCATACAGCTTCTCAAAGGGAGATTTATCATTGAGTAAAGGAGTAGGCAGCATATTAATAATGTGTACAACATGTATTATAGCATAGGACCAATATACCTTTGGTACCTGACTTTGCAACATTAGAGCTCTAGCTACATTCAAAATGTGTTGGTGCTTCCTTTCCACAACACCATTTTGTTGTGGTGTGTAGGGGCAGCTTGTTTGATGCACAATCCCTTGATTGGAATAATATGATTCCATCAGGAACTCTTTGCCATTGTCTGTTCTTACTACCTTAATTCTTTTAGAAAACTGATTTTCAATTAGAGTGATAAAATCTTGCAAAAGAGAAGAGACTTCAGACTTATTCTTTAACATATAAATCCATGTGAATCTAGTGTTATCATCTACAATGGTAAGAAAGAACCTGTGACCATGAATGGATGTAATGGCAAAAGGTCCCCAAATATCAGCATGGATCATGTCAAAAGGTTGAATAGACACACTTTCGCTTATTTGAAAAGAAATCTTCTTTTGTTTTGCTTGATGACAAATGTCACAAATGTGATTCTTTCTAAAGCTAATAAAAGGAAAAGTGTGTTTGAGTTTACTCATACAATTTTCAGAAGTGTGGCCTAATCTAAAGTGCCATATATCTAAATTAGTATCATGTGAGTAGCATGAATTGGCTTTGTGATGAAAATTGGCAGCTTTTAGCATGTATAATCCCTTGATCATCTTAGCTGTACCAATCATCCTCAAAGTATTCTTGTCCTGAATTTCAAAACATGATTTATTAAAGGAAACAATGCAAGATAGAGACATGGTTAGCTTAGGAATAGATAAAAGATTATAAGTAAAACAGGACAAGTATAACACATTGTGCAAGATTAGATTTTGCAGAACAGGTATGGTTCCTGAAATTTCTGCAGTAACCAAGTTGCCATTTGGTAATCTCACCTTTATTGGCCTTATTTTGTAGTAAACAGAGTATAAGGCTAAGTTGGAGCATATATGGTCAGTTGCTCCACTGTCTAATATCCAAGAACTATTGTTATGAATTAGAGTGCTACCTGAATTACCTGATTCTTCTGTTTTATGATTAGTGCTGCAAGCTGACATGGCATTACTTACATGACCAACATTGTGGTCTTCATGCTTTGGAACTATAGAACTATTTTGTTGCAGCATGTTCACCAAACCTTGATATTGTTGTTGAGTGAGTCCAAAAATTGTTCCATCTTGGTCATTCTTGGAGCCAGTTTGTTGTTGTTGAGCCTCTTCCTTTAAAGAGTTTGTTATGACTGAGTTGATTTGTTCATTCTTGGTGAATTGGAAGTTAGCTGGGAATCCATGCAGCCTATAGCATACTTCGACTGTGTGACCTGTCTTCTTGCAATGAGAACAATATTTCCCTGGACTTGCACCCTTGATCCAAGATCCTCTACCAGGTGAGTTTGGTGGTCTTCTCCCTTGAATTGATCCCCTACCCTGTGTACCCTTTTTCTTCCAGTTTCCTGTCACAGCCATTGCCTTTGCATCTGTGTCTAGCCCATACAATTGAGTTTCATGCTTGGTAATGGTTCCATCACCATGATTTGAGACCTTACTCCTGAATATGCATCATTGAGCCCTTTGAGGAACCTGATAATCCTGTCTTCTTCACAATTTTTCTTTGCTCCAGTTTCAGCTGTGCAGATTGCTGGATCCACACAATTGCATACTGGCAAGGGCCTAAGGTTATCAAGCTCATCCCAAATGGTCTTGACCTCTGTGTAGTAGTTGCTAACTGTTAATTCTCCTTGTTTGAAGTTTGATAGTGAGTCTTGAAGATCACCAATTCTATAAAGATTGCCTTGTGAGAATCTTTCCTTTAGCTCTTCCCATACTTCATGAGCCTTCTTTATCCAAATGATACTCTGAGATATCGAGGGATTTACTGATCTATTGATCCAAGAGATAACCATGTTGTTGGCTCTCTCCCAAGCTGGATAAATTGGATCAGTTTTGAGGGGCATTCTGATGGTTCCATCTATGAAAG
>NC_032009.1:27408411-27454638 GCF_001865875.1 Lupinus angustifolius
ATAAAAAGAGCTCTGATACCATATTAGAAATTGAAATGGATGATGAAACACAAGAAACCTATAAGGATTCTTGAGAGATGAGTGAAGAATGAAAGAATATGACTTTCTTTATTGATTAAATGAATGAACAAAGATTGAAGAGAATTTTACAAGTATATCTAGCTAAAAGGAGAACTGAGACTTATATAGACTAAGACTCAAGCCTAACTAACTAATAAAATAAACCCACGTGATTAAAAGAAATCAATCACGTTTCCTCCACGTTTGCTTGGAACACAAGAAACAGATTCTGCCTGCACGAGTGGTGCTGCTGTCTCGGTCAGGCTGGCCCATGGTGCTGGTGCTGCTGTCTCGGTCATGCTGCCACTTGGCTCGGTCAGGCTCGTGCTGGTGCTCCTGTCTCGGTCATGCTGGTGTGCCTTGGCACTTGGCTCGGTCAGACTCGTGTGCCTCGGCACTGATGCTCGGTGGTGTGCCTTGGCACTTATGCTGGCCTGGCCATGCTCATGCGCATACTGAGCTCGGTCAGAGTTGGCTTGTTGCTTGATCCTGTCTTCATGAGCAGTGGCATCACCAATGTTGCTTAATAAAGTCCATGCTTTCACACCTAAAAGCTGCCCATGGACCATGGTAGATGTCAATGCTGATATGCAACTCTGTATTTTGTCATTTTACTTTATTCTATGCTTTCAGCACTTGTGTCATCATAGTTCTAAAATTTATCTTCTGAAAGGAGTGTTATTAATATGGCAGCAGTATCATATCAGTTAAAGTAATAATATAGTAATACATTGGTTCAATCACTAATTTATTAATTAAATCATATATTCTTTAAGACTTTAAGTTATATATTATAATAAATAATAAATTTTTTAAATATAAATTGTATTATCTGCAATATATAACTAAATAATTGAAATGATTTGATAACTAAGGATGTTATAAATAATTATCAAATCCAAATCTTTAATATATTATTTTAAAATTATAAAAAAAAATCTTGTGCAAATTGGGTTTGACAAGTATAGTATAGTACAATTAGACTGTTTTAATTAGATATCTGATATGATTTTCAGTGTCAATATAGCAACTGACCCACAAAATTTACGGTGAACAAGTTGATATGGGTATGCTATATATCATTATATGTCTAACTGCGATCGATTTGTACTTTATAATACATACGTAGATATTTTGGTATTATTTGTCTCTCTTCTCACTTCCACCGTATTGTACTTTTTGTGCATTTTTAGTTTTCTAGCTTTCTCTTGACATCCCTTTTTCTCTCAGAAGTGAAAGCTTTCTGTAGTGTTGGCTTAATTGAAAAGGCTCATGCGGGCTGCTTAATTATTATTTTTTGGTTACAGTGGAAACATAAAAAGAACTAACAAAGACAATCTTGACACATAAGATGCACAACAAAGGTAGGAGGAGCCTTCCATATGCAAGTCACAGTTGAAGTTTGTGCAGCATACTTAGCTAAAGCATCATCAACCTGATTCTTTTGTCTAGGAATATGGCAAACAATGACTTGCCAGTTCCAATTCCACATGTCGCGAATGGCTAGAATAAGATCATGGTGCCAATAATGATGAGCATCCGCACCATTAGTGATAATATTAACCAACTCCAAACAGTCTGAGTTGCAAAGCACGTCTTTAAAACCAAGGTCCCAAGCATGTTGAAGACCCATTTCGAAAGCCAGAAGTTCAGCTTGAAAACTATCACCCATACCCTAGGATCTTGCAATTCCCGAGGTCCAGCGACTAGCTTCATCCCTCAAAACCACTCCTCCTCCCATACAGCCTTGGTTCACACTCCAACTGCCATCAGTACAAAGAAGAATCTGACCTTTACACACTATTGACCCCGTTGCATTAGATGAACTGTTTAATCTCCCCCAACGACTAACCTCGGCCAAGGAGATTAGAATCTAACGCTGCACTAATTGAACAGGCCAGGAAAACTGCTCAAACACAAAGGAATTACGCCACTTCCACAGCGTCCAGAGAATTGCCACCGACATTGCATGATTAGAATAATTTAAATGAGCCAAAAACCAGTCATCAAAGGACAACGTAACTGGTATATTTGGAAGTAATGCCTGGAAATAATTCCATATTGCCGAGTTAGTTGGACAGAGTCTAAGAATATGCTCCTCATCCTCTTGGGAAGCTCCACAACGAGAGCAAGCAACGGAGGAACTAAGGTTGCAGTGCTGTCTCTTCAGATTAGATGGTAAAGCTTTCCTTCCAACCAACCAAAGGAAGAAGCGAACTTTCTCCGGAGCCTGACTTCTCCAAATAAGCTTCCAAATTTTTATCACGGGCACTCATCTTCCGATAGCATGCGATAGGCTGAGGTTGGCGTGTATAGGCTAGAATTACACATCTTCCATAAAATCATATCGTCCCCTAGAGGCACAGTTGGAATCACAACTTGAATAATCTCAGCCTTCAAATCATTCGGCAGCTGAGTGTATAAGATATCAAAGTTCCACATTCCATTTACCCAAAGATCAGCCACCACAAGAACCGAGTCTGAAATATGAACATAAGGGACACGGTGGCAGATTTTCCCAGTACCTAGCCAGTCAGAATACCATAGGGATGAGTTCCCATCTCCAAGACGGACCCCAAATCCATGACCAATAGCCGCCCTCGCTTTCACAATACCTTTCCAAATATAAGAGCCCCAGGGTGATAGTCAACCAATTAAGACCGAATTATGAGTCAAATACTTCTGAGAAAGTACGTGAACCCATAACTTATCTGAATCATGCATAAGAGAAAAGACCAACTTCCCCAAGAGAGCTTCATTATTCCAACAAGCATTACGGATACCAAGGCCTCCTTTAGCCTTTGATTGAGAGATGGAATTCCAATCAACCAAATTCCAACTTCTTATCTGATCCCCTTTAGCCTAAATACATCTACGAACAAGCTTGTCAATATGATCACACACTGATTGAGGAAGCCAAAGATCCTGCATAGAGTAGATGGGGAGGGACGTCAACACAGACTTTGCAAGACAAAGCCTACCATCCTTGTTAAGCAACTTATGCTTCCAAGAAGCTAATCTAGTATTGATCTTATCAATAATGGGAGCAAAGTTCTCTCTGGTGACCCTTCCTTTAAGAAGAGGAAGACCAAGGTATTTACCCAAGTTCGCTGCCCGAGTGATACCTGAAATGGACGAGAGCTCCTGCTAAACATTTTGGTCCTTATTCTTAGAGCAAAACATTCTAGATTTCTCCAAGTTAACCCTCATGCTAGAAGCTTTACAAAAATCCTTAAGCAAATTAGTGATCATGACAATCTGATTCCTTGAAGCTTGACAAAAGAGAAGTACATCATCAGCAAAGAACAAATGGGAGATACCAATGCCTTTTCTAGTGACCCGAATCGGAGGCCAAACACCATAATTAACTAAACGTTGGATTTGAATAGCCAAGCGCTCCATACAAAGCACAAACAAATACGGAGATAGCGGATCACCTTGTCTAAGCCCACATGAGGTAAAAAGGATGGAAGCTTAGATCCATTCCAGAGAACAGATAAATTAGCTCCTTGAACACCCCACATTATGAGATCAACAATACTGGGAGGGAAGCCGAAATCATATAGAGTCATACGTAAAAAATCCCAGCTAATCCTGTCATAAGCTTTTTTCCAGATCAATCTTCAAAGCAACTAAACCTCCACCCCCTTGTGTGTATGAATAGTATGCATTACTTCCTGAGCTAGAATGATGTTGTTTCTAGTTCCCCTACCTGGAATAAAGCTTCCCTGCAGTGGACCCACAAGATCACAAATGAGAGGTATGAATCTATTAACCAGAACCTTTGAAATGAGTTTGTAGGCTACATTGCAGAGGCTGATAGGTCTCAAGTCCTTTAGAAGAGTTGGATTCTCAACCTTAGGAATGAGCACAATGAGAGTTTCTAAGAGAGAATCATCAGCTTTACCATTCTGAAACGCCATATTGACCATGTGGTGAAGGTCTTTGCTTAGAATATTCTAATATTTCTTATAAAAGAAAGCTTGGAAACCATCCGGTCCAGGTGCTTTGTACGAATGCATGGACATAACTGTTGAATGAACCTCCTCAACAGTAACAGACTTGATCAAATTGGCTATATCATCAACAGAGATAGTAGGAGTCCTATTCTCCATGATGTAGTTACAACAAACCTGATCATCAATAGAAAATAAATTGATATAAAATCTTTTGGCTTCTTCCTGAAGAATCACAGGATCCACACACCAAATGTCATTCTGAATGAACAAACCATGAATTTTATTCCTCTTCCTCCTGACAATAGTTTGCATATGAAAGAACTTGGTATTCCGATCCCCAAATTGCACCCAATTCTTCCGAGATTTCTGGTACCAAAAAAGCTCCTCTTGAAAAATAATATCATCATACTCCTTCCGAAGAGCTCTTTCAAAACAGCAAAGAGACTTAGAAGAACTATGATCAAGCTCTTCCTGAACACCCTGTAACCGGTGTTCCACTCTCTTCTTCCTCCGATTAATGCTGCCAAAAACATTTTTATTAAACACAGTAGCAGCTTCCTGAATATTTTTCAGCTTACCTGTCAAAATCGGAGGTGGCTTACTCCAAGTATCCCTCACCAACTGAGTAAAGGATGGATGAGTAGCCCAAGCTGCCTGAAACCTGAACGGCCGAGTTGCACGATCACCAGAATCAACCGTGCATCTCACAATGATAGGTGTGTGGTCAGAGTACACACAAGCTAAAACCTCCACATAAGCCTCTGGATAAGCAAACACCAATTCATGTCTCCCAGAGCCCTATCCAACCTCTTGGCAATAGTTCTATTCCCATTTTCCAACCTTTCCCAAGTGAAGTTCGAACCTATTGAGCCAAGGTCCATAAAGTTACAATCACTCATCATATCTAACATCTGCAGAGCTCGTTGGTCATAGAAATGGCCTCCTACAACCTCTGTCGGAGTACAGATTTCATTAAAATCCTCAAGCGCTAGCCATTGATCACTGTGCCAGTGCCTGAAACTGGCTAAATACACCCACAAATCTAGCCTCTTTGACAAGTTAGGGCTTGCATATATCAACGAGCAAACCCAACTATGGCCCCTGTGACGAATAGCCACCAAAACAGCCTGGTCATACAACTCCACCACATGAACCTCGAAATCTCTAACATGATGGATAAGCACCCAAATACCTCCATTATGACCAATTGCACTTGATTCTCCAATCAGCTCATAACCCAGACTATGCCAAAAGGAAGAAACTCTATCAAACTGACAATGTGTTTCCACGACCGAGAAAATGGAAGGCTTATATGTGTGCACCAGCTCCCTAACTCGTCGCTTACCTTGAGCACCTGCTCCACCAAGATATTCCAAGCTCTTATCTTTAAGGTTGTGCTATCCATAAAGAAAATTATAGGTGGATGCAGACAACAATGGTGATCAGATCACCATGTTATGGTCTTGACCTGGGTCAGGAGGCTCCTCCATTCTTTGAGCCCTCCTGTTTGTTGAATCTTAAGCCATGCTTTCTCCCCCGAATTGGAAGTTGGTATTATCCTTGGTAATTAGAGTAGTATTACGAAAAATACCTCCACCATTCTCCTGAAAAGAAGATCCTCCTCCGGTCATGCTATGATTAAAATCAACCTTAGCCTTAGAGGTACTCAACTGATTGGTGTGTCCCAGGTCCAGTTTCTCTTTTCCTTTTGCGATGGTGCTGTGATTTTTGTTGGAAGGAGCACAATCCCCACGAGACTCAACATGAAGTTCTGTGGGTGGACCCCTTTTCCCCTCATCACGGCGAGATCTTTTTTAGCATTACTTTGATGACGAGATGAAGGCTCACCATGAGTGGAACCAGTAGTAAAATGTAACCCGTCATTCACTAAAGGTGTAACCGTTTTAGAAAGATTTTGATGGGTGGAGAATCTGTTGCCCTTTTTTCCTCCCTTATTTTTCTCTTCCTTTAAAGGCCATATGATCTGGGATTTTTTCTTCATTTTTTCACAATCAACCACTCACTATGGGCCGTTAAAGGAACCACGTTCATTCCATGATTCTCGCCGTGATTCTCAGTATCAGTTACTGTACCTGACAATGGCAATGTTGTATCATCAACCACATTCAAATTTCTTCCCGTGGAGGATGAGGGTGCCACAGTGATCGAAGTGCCACCGAGGTTGGACGATTGGGCAAGACAATTACGTGAGAGATGACCGTAACACCCACAGGATGAACATAATAAATGTAGACCCTCATATTCAATGTTATACCATATGCCTTGGAGACAAAGCTTCCCCACCACCGACATATCTAGATTAATCTCCACACAGATACGAGTGAAGCGTCCTTGACGCATATCCTTGGTATTCATATCGACCCGAATCGGTTTACCAACCGCAGTAGATAAGGTCAACAAGATACTCTCATCATAATACTGCATTCCCAACCCTAGAATTCGTATCCAGACCATCATAGTATTTATTTTAGAGTTAGTTGCTACAAAATCTGGTGTCCAAGGCTTAATTGAAAGATAATGATAAAAAATTAGCCAAGGGGCTCCTGTCATGGCCTTCTCCTTATTCTGAGGAATGTCAAACTTCACCATATAATACCCATGCAGCACGTCCATCACCTCGAAACCTCCATCTAAGTTCCAGAGAATTTTGAGTTTGTCATACATTTTTGTGTATCCAATCTGCTTGCCTAGCAATTTGACCACTAAGCACTCTTTCCATGACTGACAAATCTGCTCGAAATCTTTATCCTTGAAAAGGAATTTAGGAAACAATCTGTTTCCCTCCACAAGTTCCATCTGCATGATCCCTTCCTTGAGAAGATCCTTCACTTCATTACTCGTATCAGTTTTGATCCCTAACATCTTTTCCTTGAAGGTTGCCCTTCGTGGAGGTTGTTGTGACGTTGCTCATTAGGGTTTGAGGGTTTGCTAGTTCGAGAATCACCATTAACCATATATGTATCTTCTGCCGCCATTCAATCTCGCGGCTGCTTAATTATTTATAATTGCTTCATTTGGGGTCCTTTTAAGTAAATAGATAAAAAAATAGATCAGCTTTTGTTATGGTAGCTTTTGTTGAAAAAGTCTAATGACGAATCAAAGAAGAAAAACCAGTCTAAAGGAAAAAAGGGAGAGGTAATGTTATCTTCAATCTTCATATTTATAGATGCTTGAAAATAGAGAATGATTAAACTTTACACTTTCAAAATAGTTAAACCAATACGAGGCAATACAATCGATAGATAATTTGGTTCATTGAACATGCTCTTTGTTTGTGAGAGAGAAAAATAATTTCAGATATCTACATTTTAAAAAAAAAGGATTAATTAGTTTCTGGTTATTGACTGATTGAGACACACTTAACGCACAAAAAATAAAATTAGCAGTAAATTTTTATTTTGTTTTTATTATCTTACGGAACTATAATTACTGAAATGAATGTTCTTATGCGAAAATTTTATATTGTGAAGAAATCAAGTGAAAAGAGAAAAGACAAATCCTTTTGGGAGTTAAATTTTGATGTATGGTTAACGTGTACAAATATTTACATCATTAACTAATAGGATATTTGTACATTCGCATGGATGATAATATATTTTACCTAAATTTAATTAAAAATAACAACATAATTCATTAATAAAAATGTTATGAAGAGTTACCTTATAAAAGATGATTTCTACGTATTTTATTATTGATGTAAAATTGTTAATAAAAATGTTATAAAAGGTTACCTCAACAATTATTTTTGTTAGAAAATAATAAGTATTTATTTTTGATAAAGTAGTAAGATAATATATGGTGCAAGTTGATCATGTAGTTTGAAATTCTTAGACTCACAATAAAAACATAGTAAAACTTTGCTTTTATTCTTCAATCACTTTTTCTTCTATAATAATGTCATTCATAACCTTTGTTATATTTAATAATTACTTTTTTTTTACATTGCATAATTAGTCTTTTTCCAAAGGAGCATATTATAAAATGTGAGTAATTATTTTGGAGATATTTTTGTACAAAAATTTATCATTAAACCTCTATTTTTAGTATAGCTAGACAACTATTTGTAAGGATTGTTAAAAAGGTAATTTTTCATTAAAAACAAATCCACTGAAGCAGTTGTGATAGATATATCTATTTTCTTCAATGTGCACACTTTTTTATATTTTTCGGAAAAAATACATTCATAACAACTTTCATATAAAGAGCATTGATATATGTTACACCCCAAAAATATCTATTAAAATCTCTATCAATCATGTTTTATTTAAAACATAACCACTTGTAACTTGAACGTAAACAATTTAGATCACTAACATTACACTGACTTATTACTCACATGAGATTGAATGGGTGAGAAAAGCTATGATCTTGTAAACCATTTCAATATTCTCACTAAATCATAAACAAATAAATAAACATAAAAACTATAAAACTTCACCACAAGTCATTAAAATGAAAATACTAATCTCATAATGATTGAACTCTTGAATGTAAATTATTATTCTAACGTACTCTAAATTAGTAATTACAATCATTCTTATATTCTTTGCATCTTAGTAGGTTATAATTATTGAAATGAATGTTCTTATGGGAAAATTTTATATTGTGAAGAAATCAAGTGAAAAGAGAAGAGACAAATCCTTTTGGGAGTTAAATTTTGATGTATGGTTAACGTGTACAAATTTTTACATTCTTAATTCATCAAAGTTAATATTTTTAATGTTAAGGCATAAATATTTTATGGTAAATCTTTATGTTTATCCTTCACTACGAATACCTCACCGCAATGTTCAGTCAGGTAAAAATATTATTAGGTCATGTAACTATTAAATGATTGTATATTCCAAATTTATTATTCTCACATACTTCCCTTTTACCCTCTACATATATGCGTGGACAAATCACATAAATTAATACAATAATTAGATGTACATATATACTAAGTAGATAAATATTGTTTTCACTTCATTCACTCTTATCCGAAAGGCTGAATGCATGTTGGTAGTTGTAGTTAAAAGTTGAATAACATAAAAACTTCATAGTTTTTATATATTAAGCTGGAATCACTATTATATTAACAAAAGTAATATTTGAGAATAATAAATGGCTTATAACTATATTTGAATAGTTTAGATTAAAAGTTAGTTATTAGTCATATAATAGTCAATATGTATATATCTTTTAATCTTGATGACTTAAATAAGATCTAATAATTTATATTAATTATTTTCATTTATTGCAATAACAATTATTCTCACTTGAGTTACTTCCTATATATCAGGATATATGACACATAATCCTACTTACTCAAACTTATTATATAGCATCAACACCATTAATTAGATTGCTTTCCATTTAACTCTAAACTCAGAAAAGGGTGATATAGATGGCTTTGTCCATATGCATCCACCACTACTTTCATAATCTTATAGGAGGATGCAAACAATCTCAATAGCGCATTTACACTTTTGAGGAATTGGTTATTTTAGGTAGTTAGATCGATAATGATCGATGATATAATAGAGTAGTGGCCACCGTGCCATAAAAGACTCTAGCACTATAGTAAGTTATATATGCAAGGGCAAGCATGATTGAGTAGAAAGGCACACTAAAGGGTTGGTGAATATATAGAATGAGGCTTTGTTGTCACATGCATTCAAATCTGTGGAGGCCATATATAATAAATTAATTAATGTAACCGAGCAAATGCCTACATTTATTATATCCTTTAACTATATCTAACTTTTATCCATTTATATTATCATGTACCTTCATGTTTAAGAGGAGGAATGAAGATCACGTGTCTTATTTAATGTTTTTATTAAATTAAAACATGACATTTCATTAAAATGAAAAACTATAAAAACATAAACTAATATTTTTATATTACTTGTTAAAATTTGATTGATTAGGGACATGAATATATAAATTTTTTATAGAACATGTGATGTGTTGGTTTAAGAGACAAATATCCAACCTTGCTATTGAATAAATATTTGTTGTCCCAGATTATATCCCAAACTAATAAAAATATGATATGTCAATTAAAAATTGTAAACATTTATTATTATAAATTGTGATTATTGCTTTTGTTTTACTATTATTGGTATGTAAAACACATGAGACAAAATCTAAAACTAAATATGCATGTGTTGGATTGGATAATGATGTACGAAGGTGATTGATTCTATTATTTCTATGCAAGTAAACTCATGACTATGGATAAAAGCTAGGACGCAAGGGTTTCATTTCTCTCTTTTGACTGGATTCTAAATCCTACTACATGCATGTATTGAGATTGATAGCATAATTTAATCTTTATATTCCTGTAGCAATTGTATGTTTAGGGAATTCCTTGTACAACATTTTAAATTATTGCATAGTTTAGTTCAATGCTTCCAACTATATTCAAATTATTAATGACTTAAATAAGAGTATATTCAAAATCAAAGCGATTTTGATGTGATTTTATGTGTTAAAGAAACTTCCAAAATAAATCCCCATGACTAGGTTGAGAGTTGGTCCCTTCCAAAAAAAAAATCTATGGAAAATTATATTAAATAGTTTCCACACCTAGAGTTGACTAATCCTTTTGTTTTCCCCCTTCTTACAGATGGTTCCCAATAAAACAACAATGAACCAACAATCCTTCAATCCATCTATAATATATCAGTAATCAATTAGTAGAAAATGTATTCCTTTTAGATAATTCAATATGAAGAAAAACATTTCTTATTAAACCAGCGAAGCTCCTCCTCTTTTCCAAATAAAAACATTCTATGGAATTGGGTGAGTTACGGATCTTCTCCTGAAATGGAGAATCCAATACTGAAATATGAGGTAAAAATAGATTTAATGGTTTATAAATTTTTACTTATTTACAAATAACTTAAAATTTACACCATCAAATTTTTTGAAGAACATATATCACTATCTACATCCAGTATTGGACACTCTAATACTAGAGATAATTTGGAATATCACAATGGACTAGAGAAGCCTCCAAAATAGTAGCTTCCGTGTGATCTAGAATTAAAATAAGAGAAAATGATATATGAATTATTAATGTATGAATTTTTTATATTATTATTGTATCATATATTATTCATATTTAATTATAATTAAATTATCAGTAATACAAATAAACGAATGATGTAATGTTGGAACGTGAAACTTTATACTGAATGCATACATATACACTCTGAAAATAGAATATTAATTTTAGAGTTAATCATTATGCACCAATTCCTTCTTAACAGCTGTGCAGTTTGTCTGTTCCCAACCAAGCTCGCCTGTGGCTTCTATCATTGAAGGAAATTTGTAAACTCAGGTATTTCTAACAAAAAGTTGTTACCTCTTTTTGTAGAAATTTTGGAACTGAGTATGTAGAAAGAACAAAGAAATGTGTGAGGTTGGGCCTATATAACTACCTAAAGCCTAACATCATTTTCAACATCAGTGCATTATGAACTTTTGTTGGAGCTAAAATTATTACATGGTTACATCACTATATGATGTTCTTCCATATATAAAGCCAGTGCGCGCGGAAAATAGCTAGCAACCTTATCAATCATGTATCGAATTCACAAGGAAAACGAAATTTGTTTTGGCGTTTGCATTATGTTAGAGCGAAGGTATAAATATATTAGGGCATCTACTTATAACCAAAAAAAAACTTATGAGACTTTTAGATTTAACTTTAGAATTTTCATATCTTCTACCACAACACTTAAGACTTATTCACTACTCTCATGAGAACGTAGCAGCAGTATTCAAAACTCAATTTCATTTAAATAATGTTAATTATCAATTATTTATCAAAAACAATTTAAAATAATATTCTTTTAAGTAAGAGTAATTGATTCTCTCATAATCTTAAATGATGTTAAGATTCTACATAAAACTTTCATAGGAATTGCCTAATTTGTATTAGGATTAGGATGTCAAATTCGTTGGCTCTCATCGGGTGTGAATTGCAGTGGAGATGAAATGCTTGACATTTCAACCAATGCTATGTATGAGGACCAGACTTTAATGATTTTGTTTTTTTATAACTTTAGTTTAAAATTAGCTCAAACTTTTGCATGGAAACAATGTAATGAATATTCCTGATTAAGCTTGATTGTCTCACATGAGTGAATATTTATGGCTAGAATCAAAGGGAAAGATGATGTATTTAAACTTGCACTAGATATCTTAACTTGTGACTCCGTGACTTAGTAATGATCGAATATCTTTCTTTTAATATTTTAGTGTCTAATAGGAGGTGGACATCATGCGAGATCCATGGCCAGTGATGCAGATTGCAAGGTCAATCATTTTGGTGCTTGAATCGTGTGATGCATAGCCTAAATCAGACCGAATTGTTGGAATCACGACTGGAATCATGAATCCTGTGATTTAGAGCTCGCGATGGGAATGCAAAGGTGAATAGAGATCACCTGTCTCAAACAATGTTTCACTTTATATCCTAAGCCAATCAAATTTTATTACTTTTTACTTTTAAATTTTTATTTTATCCATATATTAATATACAATTGACTTAGGACACCGTTGAAAATAGGTAATCCTCATGTAAAGGTCATGACTCGTGTTGCTAGAGGTTTAGGGTTGCGTTGTGTTGTCGAGTCAAACGTGGCACATGTTTTAAAAACCCTAATATTTTTAATACATGTTATCTGATGGGTCGTTTTGCCATTTTAAGGGGCCCAAAATGTAGTTTTTATCACTTCAATGAAGCTGAATAAAACATGCACCGTAAAAAAAAGATGAAAGGATAAATTAATGTCAATCTCGGGAGCACATCTGGTGTACCATAAAGTGTGCTACTCCATGTAGTACTATTTGTGATTGGTTATAAATATACATTTAAGTTAAAAAAATAATGATTAAATATTTTTTTGACTAATCATAAATAATAATACATGGAGTAGATGAAAGATAATCTGTTGACCCAAATAACATCGCATATATTGTTCCACTCAATGATAATCAAACAAAAATAATAATATGAGTTATACTTTTATTGGTATGAATAATATATGAGAGAAGATTTGAGAGACAATCGAGAATCTCTCTCCTAATTTCCTCATTAACTAATTTCTATATTATTGTCCTATTGATATCTATCTAGCTACTCTCAGCACTTAGTTAATCTGTTATAATCCCTTCCTCAAACCCCTCTATAAGTAGGCCTATGTAGATGTACAATATCTCAAACAAAGTAAAAGAAGTCTTGAAAGAGCAGAGAAGAAGCATCATTATTTACTGCTTGATTATTAACAGGTAAGGAAGGAATCCATTTTTTTCCATAAAGGAAGTTCCTTGCAACTTCTTGTTTCAATTACATTGGCAAGTATTTTTTTTAACTATTTGTACACAAACCATTTTACTTCATTGTTAATATACAGAAATGGGAGTTGGAGGCACTTTTGAGTACTTATCTGATCTAGTGGGAAGTAACCATCACCACAAGAAGAGAAAGCAATTAAACACAGTAGAACTGAAGGTAAGAATGGACTGTGATGGTTGTGAGATGAAGGTAAAGAAAACCCTCTCTTCACTAAGTGGTGAGTTTAACATTCTTGTCACAATCTACTCTTATTTTGTTTTATGTTGTTTATGATAGGGGTCCAAACCTTTTGATAATCTGGTGAATGGAAATTAAAGTATAATGCATTATTACATTAGTTTACCTCTATAGTGTGGAATGTGGACTCAAGAAGGAATGGAAAAAAATATTTACATAATTAAATAAGTGAACAATAAAATGAAGAGAGGTGAAAGACTAAATTACTTACTCAACATTTTCTTTACATGTTTGATGACTTATTAATAATGAAAATAAAGTGCTTTTAATAGTTAAGTGCAAATGCCTTGCTTGGAGAGTTAGAATGAAAGACAAAAAGTGAAACGAGGCAAAAGAAAACATATTAATATAGTAAGAGACATGTTCATATAATTAAAAAAATGTCTTAATGTACGAGACTCAATGTTAGCATTTATGATTTAACATGAAGCTGATTATGAGTTTGTGATTGCAGGAGTAAAATCTGTGGAGATAAACCGTAAGCAGCAAAAAGTGACAGTAACTGGGTATGTTGAACCAAACAAGGTGCTAAAGAAGGCCAAATCAACAGGGAAGAAGGCTGAGATTTGGCCTTATGTGCCTTACAATTTGGTGGCTCAGCCATATGCTGCTACATCTTATGACAAGAAGGCTCCTCCTGGTTATGTGAGAAAAGTGGAGAACACTGTTGCAACTGGAACAGTGACAAAATCATATGAAGACCCTTATATCAACATTTTCAGTGATGACAACCCAAATGCTTGTTTCATCATGTAGACAGAAAAAAACTGTTTTTTGGGCAGAGCACTGTAATTTTTCTAATGTTAATGTAGTGTGTTCTTTTCATTTTCTTTTGTGCTTTATTGTGTTCTATTTTCAAGTTCTTTTTGTTTTTCTTTGGGTGTAGTAGACTTTTATTTGCATTAAAAGATGATAAGAGATGTTGCTGAAACCAATGTTTTCCTTATTTTTGCTCCATTGCTCCTGAACTACACTGTACTTTCTTGCTTGCAGTTTTGCTGTAGGTAGTTTTGGTGGGCCTTGCCTTTAAATATGAAATTGTTTTATGTTGTTATGGTTTTCTGTTCTCCTCTGAGTCCTCTCCCTGAAAGAAACATGGTTTGTGTGTAAAACAAGCAAGTGAATTGCAAATAAATAAGGCAAGGTTGAAATGATAAAATAAACATTACTACTTGTAATTTAAGTGCTTGTGTTTATAGTTTATTGTGAGTGCTTAGAATCAAAACAATTTTTTTAGTATTATCAAGGATATCCCTTACTTTGTGGGTAAGGAACTGATTCATTTTGGAATTTGTAGTCATTTCTCATTCTTAGGAATCAAACATTGACCATTTAGTCTTTATGAGAATCTAGCAGAGCTTACACCACTTGACCAATGATATTGGTGATTGGTGAAATCGGCACTTTGAAAACTTTATATAACTATTACCCCATTTGGAGGAAGTCAGAAGGCTATGGCCATGCATAACAGTAAAATACAGAAAAAGAAGGCCAAAATTAAGAAGCTGCAAATATCAGTTTAAAGACTCAATTGCTTGCATCCAATAGTAATAATATCTAATAGTGTTTGGCTTTCATTACATTTTGCCTATCCGTACGCTTGCCTGCAGCATAGTTTTGGAGCATTTGACATTTTGACTCCTCTTGTCACAAAAAAAGAAACTTTGAACTTCTGCATTGGGTTTTGCGTTCAAAAAGAATTCATACTTCAAATCTATGGTGGACCTAACATTTTGTCTATTTACAAAAAAGTACAAAACAACAAATAAATTATCTTTCATTTTTAATATACTTATAACTATTCTCCTCATTCTTGATCATCATTGAAAACGATAATATCTAAGTCAGATTCATCAAGTTGGTCAAATTCAAAATCAAGTGTTCTAACCTCATGCATATAATACTTTTTAGTATTCTCTTTTATCTAAACTTTCCACATTTTAAAGTTTTCATAAAAATTAAATAATTAAGACAAGTGTCCAATAGGTTAATTAGGGTATTGCTAAGTATCATGGTCTGAAAAAAATAATTTTAAAATGGACACTTGCCATATTGTTTACATCAAATATCTAAGGGGTGTTGAAAAAGGATGGGGATCCTCTTCAATATTAGAGAGAGAAGCATATCAAAAGCAAAGAAAAACACAATAAGATATAACATTTATACCTTTAATGAAATGAAATTTTCTCTTTAATAATCAAGAACAAAATCAACACCTCCTCTCTTTATTACTCAAATGAGAGATGGATGGATGGATGTCAAATTCTCTAATCACTTAAATTGAGCGAAAAACATTCAATATCATTGATAATAAGTTGATAACTCAACGATTTCAAAATATGAAATCACGTAGAGATTAATTATGACATATATAACTTATTTGATTATATATATTTAAAATTTGTAATTTTGATATTAATATTTTCATGGTTTTATATATAATAATATTTCTTATTTTAATTTTTAACATATATTACACCCTGACTCCGAGTACTCCATCTGTGACTGCTTGGTTCCTGGAAGAAGCTAGAGCTAATAGGAACAATGATGGGCAAGGCATATCCTTTTCTCTCAATCAACGTGAGGTAGGAATCAACTTAACTTTTTTCTGCTGTGCCTTTTATCTCTTCCCCCTCTCCCTTTACTAGATCCTAGCAAAGTGTAAAGTCACATGTAAACCAGGTCAGTACATAGGATTCAGCAGCATTACCGCTAGATAATGATTCCTAGAATTACCTTTAGGAACATTCTAATTTTAGGTGAATTAACAAAAAATATGGTTAATCAGATTGTACATTTTGTTAATCAGCCCAAATTATGATTCCCCCTTTGCATTATTTCATTGCTCCAAGCATATTAGATCCATGCATATTTCATGCAAGAGGACCAAAAGGGTAAAGCATATCATGTAGTAGTGACCACGTTCACCATATAAAGAGTTAATGAATTTATCATCCAGGAAGCAGTTATTGGAAATTACATTTACATGAAAGTTACAAAAGTTGCGTACATGTGAGGAGATACACCTGAGTTGTCTAATCTACATCACCAGAAAAGATTGCTCATTACTCTAAAAAGGGTATTCAGATCAATCATGCCCAACTGCATTGACCATGAACAGTAACTTGAGATAGATGAAATCATGAAGGGGGTTCTGCCAAACAAGTTGATTCTCATTCTCAACCAAAAAAGCTCATTCCATTGGTCTAAACTATTAGAAATTTGAAGCCTAATTTTGATAATCCAAATAGGAGAAGTAAATATAGCATACTCTAGTAAGGGTTACCATTATCATGTATAGTGACTAAATGATCTTTCTCTTATATAGGAACTTGGAAGATGTATTAACTTAAAAATAACCTGGTCTAATTCTACCTGACATTACCTCCTTCAAAGGTCGATTACACGACAAAGAAATACTCAAGCAATAATCTTAAATTTCACTCAGGAATTAGAAAACAAGGTGTTGTAATTTTCACAAGGAACACTATCTTACCAGAAAAGAATTTAAGCAGCCTATGATTTAACTGTGATCACTTATTTCAGCAAAATAATGATGTTGATTATTATATATGAGTATATGACCAATACTGACTGGTTAGACATAGGGTTTTAAATTGTGGTCAATGATTGCAATTGTGTCCAAAATTTTGTTATTTTGGTTGTATCTACAACCGATAATTGCAAATGCATTTTCCTGTAATTGTGGAACTTAATGTAACAACAAATCATGAATCATAATTTTAACCACAACTTAAAACCTCGAGCTTAGACCACTAAAATGAGTGGCGGGGGCACACATGAATCCAATCATTTGTCATCATTATCATGTATGTGTGTGTTATCTTATAGTTGGTATTTTTGCACCCTTAGTTATATAAAATTGTGTCTATATCATCTGTCATATTCTGATACATTTTGGATCACTCAATGCAACTTGTACCCCTGATCTCGGGTTCTGAACCATCACTGACTAAAGCAGTGCATCAATGTTTTAATTATGAGCATGTGTTGATACACCTATGTATGCATAAAGCTTCCTGGTTTCCTGGCCAGCCACAGTGGAAGCTGATGCTTAATATTTTGAAAACAAGGAAAGAAAACCAACACAATGTATGTGCCTAGCATACTGCAAATAAGCTGAATACAGAATCTAAGTGCTAGGCTACAATTTCAACTATCTAACCTATGAATATAATACTAGTTTAGTACTTTAATTTCAGAAGATCAGAAAACTCACTTAATCCACTTGATTCATGTGCATATATCTGTGATGAGTTTTGACTTCCTTCACTTTCTATTACCCGAATAAACTTCAACAAAAGTAATGTCATACAGAAGAGTGGCATTGCCGGGTATATTGCAGTCACCTATTGAATTTGTAACAAACATGTCAAAATCTTACAAGCATATTTCAATATCTGATGTAGCTTTATAAAACTGAAATAATCAACAAGAAAAAGCATGTTCACTGTGGAAAAAAAGAATTTTCTGAAACTAGTCCCCAATTTTATTATATCAAATCCATGGCCTTAAATTTTCTTTCAAAAAAATGTAAAGACTGTATGAATAGGAGAGGTGATATTTGTCCTTGGACGGTATGAATAGTATTTTCTTATATTCATGTGGCGATATCTGATTGACCCGAAACAAGGAATAAGATACTGTTTGCGACAGGCAATCTATGTTGGTGCATGTGACCAAATCCTCAAGTAATTAACCAATCAGATTATCTATCATTTTGTTTCAGGACATAGATTTCCAAACAGATGTATGTTATCCTTATATTATATTTTTCGAGGTTTATATTGTCATTACATATAAACCTCAAGGAAAATATTTCTAATACAAAAAAGGATCTCAGTGCAATGAAGTCTAAGAACTCAATCATCCCAAGAGTTTATTGAAATTTTCCCTACTCTGTATGAATTACAGGTTTGGTAAAATTGGAATTTTCAATCTTTGTGAATAAAATAGACACTGAAGCAATTAACACTCAAAGGTGAGGAAACATAACCTGAGAAACAGCCAGCAGGTTGAGGACCATATGCTAACATTGGGGGAATCTTCAGTTTGCGTTTCCCTCCTGGTTATAATCGGTCCAAAATTTAAAGAGACTAACAAGTGACATGTATCATTATCTAATAAAATTCATGTATTTAACTTCACATAGTGGAATAAAGGTTTGATTCTTTGTAGCAGACGACAAATATCATTATCTAAGAAACTTCAATATTTCAATTAAATCTAATTTAATTTAATACCTATCCTCATTGGAGGTACTCCTTCACCCCCTAAAATCCCCTGATCCAGTCCTGCAATTAGCTGCAAGTTTATATACTTCTTATAAGTGTCAGCTCAGCAATTGAATCACATAAATTTATGTAAAACCAAAGTATTTTAATTTAATAGTCATAATGGAGAGATAAATTAAAAAAATGTTACACCTTGCCAGCACCAATGCGCATAGTGAGAGGTCTAGCACGTTTATAGCTACTATCAAACACTATCCCATCCGCAAATCGAGCAGTATAGTGAACCTGTCGTGTATAGTAATATCATTTTATTTTTAATATGTTAGGATTTAATACAGAATTAATCCTTACTCAAAAAACAATACAATAAATAAATGAACACAGAGAATTAACAGGTTCGGATTTAATTCTACATCCACGAACAACAGATCAAAATTCCACTATCAACAAATTTGAAACATATTACAATATTTCACACTATTCTCCCAATGATTGATTTCTAATAACTCTAGAAACTCAATCTTTACAAGTGTTTTGTAATTGTTTCTTTCACTGGAAAAAATTGCAGAGAAAAATACATCATAAATTTTTTGATAAGAAACTACTACTTACCTTGCCTAAACCATGCCCCTACAATCATAGGATTGAGGATGACCTAGTCTCTAACTATAAATAACTTCTCTCCACAACTTCAGGTTTGGTCCTTGATAAAAAGTTAGTTTCTTATTCATCCCAAAACTTTCACAATCTCCATCTTGAATAAGAACTCAATTCAGCAAAGTGAAATATCCACCATTGATCATTGTCAACCACTGCTTGTTACCGCAACCCTTCAAACTTGAACCTTTATTCTGCTAAACAAAACACTTTTACATGATTCCAAGACCCAGAAGTTCTAAACAGTAGTAGAACTTCTCAGATGACAACACCTTTGTAAGCATGTCTGCAGCATTCTCAATTGTAGAAATCTTCTTCATGTTGATTTCTCCTTTCTCAACTACATCTCTAACAAAATGTAGTCTCACATCAATGTTTTTAGACCTTTCATGAAACACTTGATGTTTAACAAAATGTAGAGCACTCTGACTGTCACACAAAATAGGCACATATTTAAGGTTAACTTCAAAATCTCCAAGTATACCCTTCAACCATATGCCTTCTTTCACAGCCTCAGTTATTGCCATATATTCAGATTCAGTTGTTGATAACGATACTACAGATTGCAAGCATGATTTTCATCTTATTACTGAACCAAACAGAGTAAATGCTTAATCTGTCTGAGATTTCATGTTGTCTAAATTTATAGCATAATCAGAATCTACATATCCCATCAACACTTCTGTTGAGCTATAGTCATTTCCTCCATACACTATTCCAGTGTCAGAACTTCCATTCATGTACCTCGTTATCCACTTAAGAGCTTCCCAATGAGGTTTCCCTGGATCAGACATATACCTACTCACAACACTTATAGCATGTGCAATATCTATTAGCCAATGTTCATATAGGCCACACATCAGATCAGCATGAGCAGACTCAAGGCCATGCACCAGATGCATCAGGCAGTGCACATGGCGCATCAGACAGTGTACCAGGCGCACCAGATGCACAAGGCGCACCAAGCAGTGCACCAGGCGCACAAGGCACATCAGGCAGTGCCCCAAGCGCACCAAATGCACAAGGCGCACCAAGCGTATCAAGTCAAGACAGTGCCCCAGGCGCACAAGGCACATCAAGTCACGGCGCACCAAGCTACACACAAGGCGCACAAGGCGCGACGTGCACACCAAGTCATGTACCAGGCGCTCCAACCACTCTTGGCCACACATCAGCAAATCCTGGCCCTGCATCAGATCATGCCAAGCCACATACATCAGCTTGCTGGATCAATCTGGCCCAAGCAATATGGGCTAGGAGAAATTGGTTAACTTATTGACCAAGTAACAAAGTTCTATTTTAGCATGTGCTTAATTAAATATAATTAGTTTGTTAGTTAAGTAAGAGTTTGTTAGTTAAGTGAGAGTTTGTTATTGAATTCTATAAATAGAATTCTATTCTCTTCTTGTATATCAATCAATTCAATATAATCAATAAAAGTCTTGAGGTATTCTTTATCTTGTGTGTGTTAGAATTATTTGAAAGAGTTCTTCAATCTCTTTGTGCAAAAGACATTCAAATTCTATTATGGTATCAGAGCTCTTCTAAGAAGAGCTCTGCTAAATTCAATGTCTTCAACCAATCCATCAATGGCATCAACAAATTCAACAGCCGAGTCACTACAAGATAGCATCTCACCTTATATTGTTCATCCATCCGAAAATCCAGGAATTGCTCTAGTATCACCAGTGTTAAATGGCAAAAACTATCACCAGTGGGCAAGAGCCATGAAGGTGAGCCTTAGCACCAAACAAAAGCTTCCATTTATAGATGGATCCCTACTCATGCCACATAAAACAGATCCTATGTATCCAGCATGGTAAAGAGCCAACAATATCGTCATTTCTTGGATCAATAGATCAGTATCTCCTTCTATATCATAGAGTATCTTCTGGATCGATAAGGCATATGAGGTTTGGGAAGAATTAGAGGAAAGATTTTCCCAAGGAAATCTTTTCAGAATTGCAGAGCTACAAGAATCCATTGCAAATTTTAGACAGGGTGAGTTGAACATATCAGATTACTTCACCCAATTAAAGATATTATGGGATGAATTGGACAATTTTAGGCCTCCACCTAAGTGTACCTGCATTGCTCTGCCTGGAATCAAGAAGTGTAGAATTGAGGATAAGGTCATCAGATTTCTTAAAGGCCTCAATGATGCATATGGATCAGTCAGATCACAGATTATGCTGCTCGAGCCTTTGCCAAACATGAGTAAAGTCCTTTCTCTGGTAACTCAACAGGAGGGACAGATATGTGGCCAAGAACCTGACCCCAAAGTAATGACAGTAGGAGGACCTTGGAGAAGAGGAGGTTTTTCAAACAGAGGTACAAACCCAAACAGAGGATTTGGAAGAGGCTCGAATAGTAATTCATTTGGAAAAGGGTCATGGAATAAAGGATCAAATAGTGGGAAATTCTGCACTCATTGCAAAAAGAATGGGCACACAAGTGAAGTATGTTATAAGCTACACGGTTTTCCACCCAACTTCCAATTCACAAGAGGAGAACAAATCAACTCCATAAAAACTGATGAGGATGATGCTAACAATCCTTGCAAGAATGAACAGCAGAGGAATCATGAAAGAATAGAACAAGAAGACACCATACATGGATTGAGCCATCAACAATATCAGGGATTTATCAACATGCTTCAACAAGGAAATTCCATGAGGTATGCACCAACTCATAAAGAAAATGGGACATCTGGAGACACTAACAACATGATATCTGCTGCCTCTACATCCTATGACAATATGGAGCCACCAGGTATTTCTGTAAACTCAAAGATGACATGGATATTGGACAGTGGAGCAACTGACCATATATGATCCACACTGTCTTTATTTTCAATACATCACAACATTAGACCCATCAGGGTCAAATTGCCCAATGGCAGCCATGTTATGGCAACAATCTCTGGCACTCTTCCCATCTTACAAAACTTGATCCTGCATAATGTGTTGTATTTACCTAATTTTTCTTTCAACTTATTGTCAATTCCTAAACTGGCTATGCATACACCATATATTGTGTCCTTTGATAACTCTTTTTGTAAAATTCAGGACAAGAATTCTTTGAGGATGATTGGTACAGCTAGGATTTTCAAAGGATTATATGTCTTAAAGGCTGCCAAATTCTATCACAAAGTTAACTTTTCTTGTAGAATTAATAGCATTGCTTGTAATTCTGAGATTTGGCACTATAGACTTGATCATGCTTCCTATAACTGTATGAATACTCTTAAATATGATTTTCCCTTCATTACCTTTGATAAAGAACATGTATGTGATGTTTGCCATCAAGCCAAACAAAAGAGGCTTTCCTTTCCTACTAGTCAGACTCACTCTTTGCATACCTTTGACATTATACATGTAGATATTTGGGGCCCTTTTTCCATATTATCCATACATGGACATAGGTATTTCTTAACCATTATTGATGATTGTACTAGATTTACCTGGATATTTCTCATGAAAACTAAGGCTGAAACATCTCACACATTGCAAACATTCATAACACTAATGGAAAACCAGTTTAACACTAAGATAAAGATTTTTAGGAGTGACAATGGTGCTGAGTTTTCCATGAAAACCTTCTATGATTCTAAGGGAATCATACATCAGACTAGTTGCATCTACACCCCACAACAAAATGGGGTAGTTGAGAGAAAGCATCAACATATATTGAATGTAGCTAGAGCTCTCCTCATACAAAGTCAAATACCCAAAATTTATTGGTCTTATGTTATTAATCATGTTGTGCATATTATAAATTTCTTGCCTACTTCTGTTTTGCAAAATAAATCTCCATTTTACTTGTTATATAAGAAACAACCTGACTTACAAGACTTGAAAGTCTTTGGTTCTTTATGTTATGCTAGTAATCTTTCTCTTAACATAAACAAATTTGATCCAAGAGCTTCCAAATGCATCTTTTTGGGTTACAAGAATGGTGTCAAAGGCTTTGTTGTTCTGAATCTCACTACCAGAGCCTTACAACTTACTCGAAATGTGATATTCCATGAATCCATCTTCCCATACAAAACTAGTATTCCTACTATGCATCCTGAACCCATCCCTACTGCCATCAGCCATGAGAACTACTCTGCCTATGATGATATTCTTCCTTCAGGATTAATCAACAATAGACCAACTGCCATTCCTATTGAACCAACCAGCCCCAATCCTCAAAACCCTGATGGCCAAACCTTTGCCACAACTTCCCCTGCTACTCCCCATCAACTACAAACCAAAAAAAGCCAGAGAATATCTAAGCCTCCCACCTATCTACAAGATTATCACTGTGCTCTTATGCATAACACTGAACCTCCTAACCACTCTAGATACCCTTTGTCCTCCTATCTCTCCTATCACACCTTAAGAGATAAACATAAGTCTAGTATCTTATCTATTAGTACTCAAGTTGAACCTAAAACCTATGCTAAGGCCATCCTAGATCCTAACTGGCAGGAAGCCATCCATAAGGAACTTCAAACTTTACAAGATAATGACACTTGGCTCCTTACTGATTTACCTGATGACAAAACTACCATAGGGTGTAAATGGGTTTTTAAAATCAAACATAAGGCTGATGGGAGCATTGAGAGATATAAGGCTAGGCTAGTTACAAAAGGGTACACTCAAACTGAGGGGATTGACTATATAGATACCTTTTCCCCTGTAGCCAAAATCACCACTGTTAGATTACTAATTGCCCTAGCCTCAATTCATAAATGGCATCTCAAACAATTAGATGTTAATTAATGCTTTCTTACATGGAGATCTTATGGAAGAAGTCTACATGGTTTTACCTCCTGGCTTACAATCTCCTCTGCCTAATCAGGTTTGCAAACTACAAAAATCATTGTATGGTCTCAAACAGGCAAGTAGGCAATGATTTGCCAAACTTTCAAATTTTCTTATGCAAAATGGTTATAGAAAATGCAAAGGAGATCATTCTCTGTTTGTTAAATGGCAATCCAATTCTATTGTTGCCATTGTGCTTGTGTATGTTGATGATATCATTTTATTTGGCAATCACATTACTGAAATCAACATTCTCAAATCCCTTCTTGATCAAACTTTCAAAATCAAGGATTTAGGAGATTTAAAGTTCTTTCTTGGTTTTGAAATTGCTAAGAATCATACAGGTATCTCAATGAATCAAAGAAAATATGCCTTAGAGATCTTATGTGACACTGGCTTAATTGGTTGTAAACCTGCTTCTACTCCTATGTTACAAGGGTCTCACTTTTATCAAGATAATGGTGCTATCTGTTCTGACCCTTCAGCCTATAGAAGGCTTGTTGGCAGATTGATTTATCTAACCAACACTAGGCCAGATATTTGTTTTTCTGTGCAGCAACTAGCCCAGTTCATGGCCACACCAACTCTCTTACACCATAAAGCAGCTATCAGCAAGGTAGTTAAAATCGAGATTTTACTTAGGATCGGGAGGACAACTAAAGATCGTAAATGTAGAATCTAACACGGCTCGTAAGATTTTACAAATAAATATATATATATATATATATATATATATATGAATAGTAATTCATAAGTTATAATATTTAAAGATATTCATAATAATAGATATGGTATATACACAAATTCAAGTTATAAGGTAATACATATAATAACTTATAATAGAAACATAAACAACCAACTACACCTGTTCCAAGTAAAAAAAATTAGGGTTTTATAGCCACTCACACTATTCATGTTTTAATCAAGTTTATGGGTTATAAAAGATATTGGGCTTCAGAGTGGGTTAACAACAGCCCATCATAATGCATTTTTATAAATAAAAAAGTAGGGTTTTCAACAAACCCATGTCATAATAATTAACAACAAAATAACCCAACTTTCATAGTCACTCACACTCTTCACGTTTTAAATAAATTTATGGGTTAAAAAAGACATTGGACTTAAGAGGATGGGCTAACAGCCCATCAATGCTTTTTAATAAGTAAAAATATTAGGGTTTTCAACAAACCGGGTCGCAAATGACCCGGTTAGCTTCTTCTCTACTCCCCACGACGGCAGAATAGAAGAGGCAGAGAGAGAAAGCAACCATTGTTGCAGATTGCACGATGAGAGAGAGAGAAAGTGAAGCACCATTGTTGCAGATTGCACGATGAGAGAGAGAAAAAGTGAAGCAGAGATGGAGAGAAAGAGGTTTAGGGGTCGGTGGGCTCGTAGATTCCACCGGTTTTACGCACCCACACGACGATTCCACCCGATCCCACGGAGGCGTGTCCAAGACTAAGATCGAGCATGGAGTGAGGGTCAAGGATCGTAAGAACGTGCGATCTCACGAGTGGGCTCGCGATTTTGACTACCATGGCTATCAGAGTCCTCAGGTATATAAAAGGATCACCATCCTTAGGTATTTTCTTTCCTTCTACTTCTACCATTCAATTAAAAGCCTATAGTGGTAGTGATTGGGCTTCCTATCCTGATACAAGGAGGTCCATCTCTAGTTATTGCATTTATCTTGGTCAATCACTGATTTCTTGGAAATCTAAGAAACAGAAAACTGTTTCAAGAAGCTCTTGTGAGGCTGAATATAGAGCTATGGCAATCACAACTTGTGAAATCACTTGGCTTAATTACTTATTAGAGGATCTACAATTTTCTTTTTCTAAAGTAGCTTTATTATATTGTGATAATCAATCTGCATTACATATTGCTTCTAATCCTGTTTTTCATGAGAGAACAAAACATATCGAATTGGACTGTCATACTGTTAGGGAACAATATGCTAATGGTCACATTAAGCTTCTTCCTGTTCCTAGCAATCTTCAATTGGCAGATGCATTAACTAAAGCCCTTGGAGCTAAAGCTTACTCTACTATTCATTCCAAGTTGGGTCTCCTAAACATATATGTCCTAAACATATGTGCCCCAACTTGTGGGGGGGTATTAGCCAATGTTCATATAGGCCACACATCAGATCAGCATGAGCAGACTCAAGGCCATGCACCAGATGCATCAGGCAGTGTACATGGCGCATCAGACAGTGCACCAGGCGCACCAGATGCACAAGGCGCACCAAGCGCACAAGGCACATCAGGCAGTGCCCCAGGCGCACCAAATGCACAAGGCGCACCAGGCGCATCAAGTCAAGACAGTGCCCCAAGCGCACAAGGCACATCAAGTCACGGCGCACCAAGCTACACACAAGGCGCACAAGGCCAAGGCGCACCACAAGGCACACAAGGCCAAGGCGCACCACAAGGCGCACAAGGCGCGACGTGCACACCAAGTCATGTACCAGGCGCTCCAACCACTCTTGGCCACACATCAGCAAATCCTGGCCCTGCATCAAATCATGCCTAGCCACATACATCAGCTTGCTGGATCAATTGGCCCAAGCAATATGGGCTAGGAGAAATTGGTTAACTTATTGACCAAGTAACAAAGTTCTATTTTAGCATGTGCTTAATTAAATATAATTAGTTTGTTAGTTAAGTAAGAGTTTGTTAGTTAAGTGAGAGTTTGTTATTGAATTCTATAAATAGAATTCTATTCTCTTCTTGTAAAGTATTCAATTCAAAATAATCAATAAAAGTCTTGAGGTATTCTTTATCTTGTGTGTGTTAGAATTCTTTGAAAGAGTTCTTCAATCTCTTTGTGCAAAAGACATTCAAATTCTATTAATATCAGGCCTAGTGCATACCATAATGTACATTATGCTTCCAATTGCATTTGCATAAGATACATGTCTCATATAATCAACCTCTCTCTGATTGTTTGGCCTTTGCTTCTCAAAAAGCTTGAAATGACCACCTGGAGGTGTGAGAACAGGAGTTGACTCATGAATATTAAATCTGGTTAATACTTTCCTCATATAACTTTCTTGATTTAACCAAAGATGACCATGAATCCTGTCTCTTACTATATTCATCCCTAATATCTTCTTAGCTTCTCCCAAGTCCTTCATTTCAAACTTAGAAGCCAAAACATCCTTAATGTCTTTAATAACTTGTTTACTACTACTTGCAATTAGCATATCATCAACATATAGCAGTAAATAAGCAAATACTTTATCATCATGCACCTTGAAATAGACACAACTATCATAGAGAGATTTTTTAAAACCAATTTCCATCATATACTCATTGAACTTTTTGTACCACTGCCTAGGACTCTGTTTCAGACCATAAGACTTCTTTCTTGGAGCAATTGTAGTTTTAGGAGTACTAGTATTTTCAGGTGTTTCATTTATTCCCTGTTGATCCTGAATTTCATATTCAGATGATGTCTCAATCATCTTCTCAAGCTCCACCTCAAACTGCATGTCCATATCAGTAGTTTCACTATTAGTGTATTTGATGTCTTGAGCTTCTTCAACATATGGCATCCTTTCTTCATTGAACACCACATTTCTGCTGATAATGATTTTTCCCTTTCCAGGTTCTATACGCCATAACCTGAATCCCTTCACTCCTGGAGGATACCCTAAGAAAATACACTTCATAGCTCTTGGTTCTAATTTATCCTGCCTAACATGAGCATAGGCCATGCGACCAAACACTTTCAAATCAAAGTAGTCACCAGGTCTTCCGTACCATTTCTCATCAGGTGTTTTTAAATCAATTGCTATAGATGGACTCTTGTTTATTAGATGACAAGCAATCACCACAGCTTCTGCCCAGAAACCTTTAGGTACACCTGAAGTAATCAACATGCATCTGATCTTTTCTAAAATGGTTTTATTCATCCTTTTTGCTAGACCATTCTGTTGAGGTATGCCTGGTACAATCCTGTGCCTGATAATCCCATTATCTCTACAAAAATTCTGAAATTCAGCAGACAAGTATTCCAAACCATTGTCGGTTCTCAGCACCTTAATACACTTTCCTGTCTCATTTTGCAATTCAGTGAACCACTCTCTGAACTTCTCTATAGCATCTTATTTTTGTTTGAGTATATACACCCACACCTTCTTGGTATAATCATCAATAAAGGTGATGAAATACTTGCCTCCTCCATGAGAAGATTCCTTTGCAGGACCTCATATGTCAGAGTGTATATACTCAAAAACAGACCTAGTAAAATGTTTTCCAGTTTAAAAACTATTCTTCTTAGCTTTTCCTAGCACACATGGTTCACAAACAGATAGTTTATCAAGATCACAAGTACCTAGTAGATTTTGCTTCTTTAACTCTACTAAGCTTTTTTCACTTATGTGATCTAATCTCTTGTGCCATAGAGATGCAGTGACAGGGCTAGTAACATTTAGATCACCACAAACAATATCACTGATCAGATAGTACAAGTTGTTCTTCTTAAAACCTTTCATAACAATGGCATTATCTTTCATCACATGCATTATGTCATTCTCAGACTTGAACATATATCCTTTGTTCTCCAAAGTACCAAATGATATAAGATTTCTTTTCAAGTCAGGTATATATCTCACATCAGTTAACCATAAACAGTGCATGATGCATCATTTCCAAGCATAACTGCTCCTCCAGTTGCCATAGATATCTCAGAGAACCATTTCTTTTGAGGGCACATGTGGAATGTACAACCAGAGTCCAAGATCCACTGATTTGAGATGCCATTATCAGTGATTGACAAAACTTCAACACTACTAGAGTCATTAGCAATGTTTCCTGCAAAATCAGTCCTTTTTCCAGACTTATCACCAGTTTTCTTCTCTTGTTTCTTCTTCCATATGAAGCAGTCTTTCTTGAGGTGTCCAACTTTGTGACAATGATGACACTTTCTAGTTTCAACACCATCATTTGCTTGATTTTGCTGTGTATTTGGTTTGAATTGTTCCTTCTTATTCTTCATCTTATCAAACTTCTTCTTAAACTTGATGTGAAGACCTTCTCCAAGTAATTCATGTACCATCCCAGCTTGTTTACGCATTTCCTTTGTCCTGATAGCACTCTGAACCTCCTCATAGGTTAGAGTCTGATCCTTGTCAAACACCATGGCTTCTTTCATATTATCAAACTGCTTAGGTAGAGAATTAAGCAATATGATTGCCTTGTCTTCATCTCCAAGTGGTTTCTCTTCAAGACTTTCTAGATCATCAACAATTTTGTTGAACTCTTCGAGTTGATCTATCACTCCTTTCTCCTCCTGCATTCTGTATGAATATAGTCGTTGCTTCATGAACAATCTGTTGGCTAATGACTTAGTCATATACATGCTATCAAGCTTCAACCAAATGCTTGTTGCTGTAGTTTCCTTTGCCACTTCACGCAATGACTAATCACCTAAACATAGAACTAAGGTGTTATGAGCCTTCTCAATAATCTCATTCTTTTGTACATTAGTAACATTTGTTGGAAATTTCTCTATTCCAAGTAATGCCATTACCAGACCTTGTTGAACTAAGATCGCGTACATTTTTATCTTCTAGAGCCCGAAATCATTTGATCCAGTAAACTTCTCTATATCAAACCTTGTTGCCATTGACTCAGATGCAAACCAAGCTTCAAAACACAGTTGTGTTCCCCACAGACGGCGCCAATTGTTAGGATTTAATATAGAATTAATCCTTACTCAAAAAACAATGCAACAAATAAATGAACACAGAGAACTAACGTGGTTCGTATTTAAGCCTACATCCACAAACAACATATCAAAATTCCACTATCAACAAACTTGAAACACATTACAATATTCCACACTATTCTCTCACTGATTGATTTCTAATAACTCTAGAAACTCAATCTTTACAAGTGTTTTGTAATTGTTTCTTGCACTGAAAAATTGCAGAGAAAAATACATCGTAAAATTTTGATAAGAAACTACTACTTATCTTGCCTAAACCATGCCCCTACAATCATGGGATTGAGGATGACCAAGTTTCTAACCATAAATAACTTCTCTCCACAACTTCAGGTTTAGTCCTTGATAAGAAGTTAGTTTCTTATTCACCCCAAAACTTTCACGATAACAATAGGTAACTAACCGGTCAATAGCATTCTCATTTAATAATATCAATTTCATTATTAATTGAGCCTACAAGTTACTTTATAATTTGTTACATGTCTTCACAAATTAAAAATAACATTTATTATTTCTCCACAATCACAAATATAATTATTATTTTTATTTGAATTCCAAAACTTACTCACATTTTTATATGACTGTAGTATATGTAGAGTCAAGTGTAAATATTTATACTCTATTCATTTTTTGAAGAGTCAATGATAATTAAATATGAATGATGGATAATACGTTCAGAATGTATAAAACTCATACATTATCAGTGTATACATTTTTTATATTTTATAATAACAAATTGTTTATATTTATATGCTCCTCATTTAGTCGTTTACAATCCATATTTTCTAATAAGAATAAACAAAAACAACATTCTTATACAAGGAGTATTCTTAAAAAATAAAAAATCCTAAATCAACGAAGAATATTTTTATTACATTATATATGCAATAATTATGGATGGTGGGAGATGATTAAGCTTTAATCAAACATTCAGACCCAATACACAAGGTTATCACATGTAAGGGTGGAAACAGGCCAGACCAGACTTTGCCTTAAACAGGCCCAGCCTATATAGCACATAAGAGCTTGGGTCTGGCCTATTAGTCTGTTTAAAAAAAAATTTCAAAGCCTAGGCCTGGCCTGTTTAAAAGCGTGGCCTGGCCTGTTAGCCTGTTTAAAGGCTATTATACTATATGCTTATGAAATAGGCTATCATGTCTACATTTTAATGGGCTTATAGGCTTATTTTTAGTTAGGCCCATCTAATTCTAATAATTAAATCATATTTTTATATACATTTTTATATTAATATTACATATATATAATAATATTGTTTATATTAAAATAGTATAAATTTCGACATTCTTATGTAATATAACTAAATAGGCCGGCCTGTTAGGCTTTATAGGTCTTTTAGGTGGCCTAAAGTCTGGCCTGTTAAGCTAAATAGGCTTTTTAGAAAGTCTGAGTCTGGCCTGTTCGTGAAAAAAGTGTGGTCTAGCCTAGCCTGTTATAGGCCAGGTAATAAACCCCTGATAGACGGCCTAACCTGTTTCCACCCTTAATCACATGTCATACTCTCCCTAATTATTTTCAAGATTTAAACCCATATTTCATCCAAATAACGTCTAAATCATAAGATAAACATACATGATTGACTAACTATCTAACTATAAAATGTTTGTACAATAAGGGTTAAAAATGTGTGATTCACATTGATAAGCTCACCGAGCGGGGCTTCATCACCAAAGCCCTCAACAATGCCACAGTAACCAAGCCCAGACTTGGCATAGTTCAATTCGCACGGAGGCTCTGCAACGGTAGCATAATATTCGATTCTAGTGGCATCAGCATCTAACGGCGTTAAACTCATCACACAAGCTGCTATAACACCAATACCAATACCAACTAACGGATTCTTATTATTGTTATTGCTGTTAAGAGCTGAACTAGAAAGATTACGCGTCTTGCAATTGTTGGCGTTGGGTTTCCAAACACATGAAGTGGGAGAAGAGTGATGGAAACCGAATTTGACTTTTCTATTTGAGGTGGAAACGGTTATACTAGAGGAGAGTGAGAGTGCCATTTTCTTTACAAGAAGTTCGAGCTATCTGTTGAATATGAAGCATGAAGCTCCAAGCTTTTCTGTGGCTCCGTGAGGATATGGAATTGGGCCCCACTACACCTATTGGTAAGAATTTAGTTTGTGCATCTCCCATTTTTCCTCTTATAAAAAATTAAATTAATAAACAGCCGTCTCTTTATTTAAAATTATAAAAAGTTTATTATTTACGGATTAATAACTTCTTAGAGTATATTAAACAATGAATATGATTGAGTAAGGATGGCAAAAAAAAACCCGACCTGTGAGTACCTGTGGAATACCCACAATGGGTATCCACAATAATAGCTTATAGGCGGAAGCAGATTTTATGATACCCGCCGCGCAAGTACACGCAAATTTATATATTTAGTTTTTAGTTAAATTTTTATATATATTTATTATTATTTTGAGATTATATATCATATACTTTATTATTATTTCAAATAAATTACACTTATTTCACTATGATCATAAATTTATCATGTAAATATCATATTATTCATGTAACAATTATTTTTACATATTACAAATTATATAAATATATAATTAAAATTAAAATCTCATTAGGTACCAGCAAATACCCACTACGCACACGATACCCAAATATTTCAGGTTTGGGTACGGGAAAACACTACATATGTCCGTCCGTGTCTGTTGTCATCCCTATAAGTGTGGACTGAGGAGTGATACATGTGTGTAGAGTAAAAGCTTCTCTGTTAATGGAGAGAGAAGTTATATGAAAATGTAAACAAAAACCAACATATATGAATATTTATATTTTTTTTAATTAAAGTGAGATTACACTTTTACTCTTAAATTACAAAGAAAAAAAATCATTTTTCTCTTTATTATTTGAGAAGAATTCACGACTTTATTGATATCTGACTCAACAACAAATGCTTAGTGTATTAATCATTAAAGTCATCCGTTAGTCCAGCTTGAAAACATTACGAAGAGGCTAAGAGCTGGTGTTATAGGAGAAGAGGAGTTAAGTTGTAATTTGCAAATGGGTTGAATTTATTTTCTTTTTGATTATTTTCACCTTATTATAATACTGAGTTAGAATAAATGCATTTGATATAAATTTAATTGAAAAGTTGTGTGAATATGATAGAGTCTTAATGATCAAGTAAAACTGTAATAGAATTGAAAACAAAATAGTGCATAATAATTGGGAGGAATAATTAAATCTTAGACGGTGGAATGGGGTTGAGATTCTCCCTGTCATAAATGCACATCATAAAACATTTATCAAGCTAGCATAGTTGTAAAAATGCAAGTCAAAGCTACCATAATACTGGAGAGTCAAATGTTAAAAGGAATACTGACATATATCCCTGACATATTTTAATAGCATAATTTTTAGGGAACTCGTGGATGAGATCCACGAATTTAGGAAAGTCGTGGACTAAAATGCGACTTCCTTGTGATCTCGTGCATCAGAGGTGCGAGACTCTCTCTCTCCTCCATGGAAGTCGTGCTTCACATGCACAACTTTCACTTTTTTAGGAGTCATGGACATTAAATACGATTTCCATTGTAGAATAATAATAAAAAACTTTCTAGCCTGGTAGGTTTTGGTTTACATAGTAACTTAGAGATCTATGGTTCAACACCCATCAGTTTTTTTTATATTCATTACCTAATTGTTTAAAACAATATAAAATAAAAATGTATAAAATTCGGTAATGAATATAATATAAGCTAACCATAATGTATTAGAGTTATTGTACAAAAAATATATGTCAGTTATAAAAGAAAATCATGAGTCAGTGTTGAACTATAGACCTCTAATTTAGACTATAAAACAAGAACCACTAGACCATATGGATATATGTCAGTTACAATGAAAATCATGTTTAATGTCCACGACTTCTAAAAAGTGAAGGTCGTGCTTGTGAAGCATGACTTCCATATGGGAGAGAGAGAGAGTCTCGTGCCTCTGATGCACGAGATTACAGGGAAGTCGCATTCCTGGTCCACGACTTCCCCAAACTTGTGGATTTCATCCACAAGTTCCCTAAAAATTACACTACTTCCGTAAATATTTTTAAACATATATCAAACGTGTTATAGCGTAGTTTGACTATACTATCCACATAAATTTTCCAAAGATACTTACTCAGTCCTGGCATTTAACCATTTTTCTTAGTTACCCACTTGGTGTGGTGACTTGAGCTAGTTAAACCACTATGTGTAGAAAAAAATATTTTAGTTTATTTAATTTAAAATAGTAAAAAATGTGTACCATTAGAACACTTTGGGCGTCATTAATAACAATTTGGGCCCAATATTGAATAAAATCTCACTTCCTCATTAAAGTGCACACTAAGTACATTTCTTTGAAGAAGTATCCTCTTTACATAATACTTATTTTTACTTTTATGACAAAACTATTATATAAAGAAAATAAGATTGTAACATACTATTTTACGTGTTAGCATCTTTTGGAAATATTATGGTCATTCAATAAGAAGGGTTTCTATTTTTTCAAATGAACGATTTGAAGATCTATTGATTCTAACAACTGATTACAGAGTGGATCATTTAGACCTTTCAATTCATAGATGTGAATCTCAGATCTATGAATGGAAATACTCTTGAAACTCGCAAAGAAAAAAGGAAGTGACTTAGACAAAAAAGAAGAAACGTATATCTAAGAATAAAAATATCATATCATTATATCTCAAGAATAAATATGGTACATCATATTACTATATATCCCTTATTTTAAGTGTACTTAGGAGGATCCCAACTCCAATTTTACCTATCCATTTCCTTACCTTACACATCTCCACAAAAATCTTAAGCATAGAGTGGAATTGGAATGATGAAGCAGACGAAGAAGAAATTACGAAGGAACCCTTCTCTTCCTTCCCGCATCTCACATTGCCGCCAAACAATAACTGAATCAAGCTCAAAAGATTCAAACACTTTCTAACCCATAACAAACCCTTCTTCTCATAATAACCGCTCCCTCCTCCCTCACTTCACTTGTGCGCGTCCCTTATAAATATCCCTCCGCTTCATTTCTCAGTTCATTTTTCCATTCTCATTTACTCTCAAACTTGAATAATCACTCTCTTCTCTCTCCATAACTACCATGGAAAACTTCAATTCCTTCCTCCGATTCATTCTTCTCTTCGCCGCCGTTCTCTGCTGCAGCTCCAATATCAACACCGCCACAGAAGGATTCGAATCATCCTTCACTCCTTCAACTCATTCTGCACCACCTCCAACTCCGCCAGATCATCAACAACACTCGTTCTTCTCTCAAACTGCACTTCTCCCACCGATCCTCTCTCAGCTCGGTTTCAACGAGCTTGCCATGGCGGCTCCGTCGCTCTCTGACTCCACATCCACCGGAGTTACCTCCGCCTGGACCGGTCCTTCTACCATATTTGCTCCCTCCGACGCCTCCATCCGCACCTGCTTTTCATGCTCCATCCCTAAGCTCCTCCGTGAGCACATGGTTCCAGGTCTCTTCACCATTGATTATCTCCGGCGACTCTCATTCGGAACCAAGATCGAGACCTTGAGTCCAGGACGTTGCATCACCGTCACCTCACATCCAGTTCATCCAAACACTAACTCCACCACCGCTGCAAAAGTCTTCATCGGAGGCGTGGAGATCACACAACCGGATCTCTTCAACAACGGCTTGATCATCGTTCACGGAATTCATGGTTTCATCTCGCAGTTATCTCCATTTTCTTGCGACGTTGAAAGAATGCCGTCACTCTCTTTCCCATCCTATCCAGAACACCGTTCCGGTCAGCCTCTCCACACTCCCGACGTCAACGCCGCTAATGCTTCTTCCATCCGCGTCATGCTCCGAGACGCTATGCTCAGACTCCGTAACAATGGTTTCAGCATCCTCGCACTTGCAATGAAGGTTAAATACGCACACCTTGTTACTCTCAGCAACATGACGATCTTCGCCGTCGATGATCTTTCGATCTTCTCCGGTTCGCACTCTTACATCGACAACGTGAGATTCCACATCGTGCCAAACCGTTACTTGTTGATCGCCGATCTGGAGAAGCTACCGGTCGGAACTCCTCTTCCGACGCTGGAACGAGGACAACCGCTTATGATCACGACCTCCGGTGGAGGAACGATACTTGCTCCGATGAGGATCAACTATGTGAGGATCAAGTCTTCTGACGTCATCCGAAACGTGAGAATCGTGGTGCACAGTGTGTACTTGCCATTTCCGCATATCAATCCCGTGGCTGCGGCGTATGATAACATCTTAGGCGGTGGAGGAGCGTCGGAAGGAACAGAGAAAATGCCACAGGAAGAAGGAACGTGTTCTTCTGCTGCTGATGGAGATGGTGATTGTGGTGTGTCTCCTATGGCTATGCCTCAGGTTCAGGTGAAGCCTATTGCTATGGCTATGGTGGATATTGAAGATCACCACGGCCAATAAGTGAATCAAGATGCATAGCATGTATGTTTGTGGTACTTGTTTGCTTCTCAGGTTAAATCATGAAACTAGTTTGTTTACTTTGTGCCATTTGTAAAATTCTCACTAACAATACTGTTATCACTTATCAATTAGTTGTTGTTTACTTGTTCTTACTTTGTGAATTCAAGTTGAAGTGTAGTCAGTACTCTTTGAGGTGCTTTTACTGTGCATAGTGAACTAGTGGAAAAATTATCCAAAATAAATGGAAGTAAATCAAATTCATATATTAATGTTAATAATTATTTTAATAACGAATCATCTCTTATATTTAATCAATATTAAAAAATACATCCATTTGAATGTAATAAATTCATAAAAAGCATTCAATAAGAATGTTATTTATTTTTCAATTTCATTCATTATATCATCTCTCATTTTCATGTATGTGTTTACATTCAAATTCTTACTTTGATTTTTATGAAATTAAGTTTTCATCCTCACCGATATTCTTAGTAGTTAGGGATGACAACATGGAAGAGTGGGAATGACAACCCAAACTCATCAAAGCTAAAAAAGGACTATCATGTTTGCCCATGTCAAGTTTCGGATAATCTGAACTCATATCAAATCCATTTGAAAATTATTCCTTATTATTTATATAAACAATATTTACCATTTAGTCTTATACATATGCTATTTATTTATAGGATAATTTTATAATTTGACAATTATTATATAAAGTGAGTTTGACTCTAGTTCGTGGTCATATATCACTTATTTTAAAATCGAACCCAACATTTAGAATTAGGGAAAGCTTAAACCCAAACATATTCATTCTAGAAGGATTTTCCCTATTAAATTTGAGCGGATACTCATGGATTTATGTTAAATTGTCATCCTTACTAGTAGCACTTGCTTGGATAATGGTGAGATCAATAGTAAAATATGTGGATATAGTTAATTTTAAAATTTTGTTCTTTAATAAATAACATATATAAATATATGCTAAATTTTTTACATATATATTAAATGTCACATGCTTATAAAATGTTGCAAAAAAAATGAATTTTTTGAAAGTTCAAAAATTATTGTTTAAAAAAGTGTTTCTTAAAAAACAGTTTTTTATAAATTTATTTTTAAGTGTTTTTTTTATAAAAAGTGATCCTAAAAATTATTTTATTGAAATAGTGGTTATTTGAAAGTATACTTTTTTTTTAAGTGTTATAATTCCAAATAATGGATATATTGAAAGACATCAATTATGCTTGAATATGAATTGACTGAATAGTTAAATAAACTTAGATAGATTGAAGGTTATTTTCCATGTATTCGTATGCAAATCCATCATTTATGACTCATAAATCCCCAACAAAATGGATGCACTACCATTTCCATATCCACTTCATTTTTTTTTTTGATGAAGATCTCATGTTCCTAATGGTGTACTAAGCCAATCAAAATGTGTTAGTTCATTGGACTTTTTTTTTATAAAAAATATAAATTAATATTTTATATTATTTTAGGAAATACTATTGGTTAAGGACATGGGAGATAATCTTTTTGAGATAGATGATTCTTGTCCAACATTTTCACATTCAACTTCTATTCAAATCATCCTTTAGTTGCTCACTTTATAAATTGATTCTAGGCAACTGTTCTCATCAATTTATGCTTGATATTTTTTCCAATGGCATGTCACATAGAAAGAAAAATTAGTCAATTTAGTCATCCAAAAAATTAGAAAAGTAATACTTCTTAACTTTAAGAAATTAATAAAAATGTTACCAAAAGGTCAAAGTATATGTATCTTAATTAGGATGACAATGAATATACAGACATGTGAATAACTACATGTTAGTAATACTTGCAACAGGTCATGTATTAAATGTGTGTTAGTCCTTTATAAATAATAGAGGCTTTCACGTAACTCAATCCCTTGCTTGTTGATTTACTAAATAGAAAGGGGTTTTCTTGCTATCTTAGTAAATCCAATTTTTGGCCTTATCTTGCATATGACAATGGATTTGAGTTGGTGGCTGAGAAAGATCTGACATTTAGGAGAGTCGCTCAATGGTATAGTACATAGTGGATTTAGCACACCCCTCCAAAAGCGACTCCAAAACAAACTAAAAGATGCATGTCACACTTAGGAGGGACTGCTAATAATATACTAGAGGGAGGTGGATATAACGTCAAGTCTGATGGCCTCAATTTGGATTGTTCTATATAACTTAGGAACATGAAGTTGGAATTAGTAATTATCGTGGATCTGCATGTTGTGATGAAAATGTACTCAAGCCCTGTACAAACTGGCCATCATACCTTGAGAATTGGTTTCGCCCGAAACATTAGTCTTATGATCATCCATGACTTATGTGTACCACTAGGGCTACAAAGGCTTTTGGTGGTCTTCTTGGTGCATCCCACTATCAGTCTTTAATGCGGTAATAACAAATTAAATTCTTGTAAACATATTTATTTAGATTGATGAGGTTGTTATTATTCTAAAATCAAATTTGAAAGTGATATATAAACATATTTGTTTATATTAGTTAGTTTGTTATTATCCTAAAATCAAATCTGAAGGTGATATGTAAACACATTTGTTTAAAATTTAAGAACAATTTTTGTGTATGTAAACAATGTAGTATTGAGGAATAAAACGTATGAATCCATTTCTTTACATGATATCAGAGCTAACCAAAAAAAACTTTTTTCAGAAAATGAATATGGCACACATGATAACTAAAGGTGAAGGTTATGTGATATATTCAAGAATCGAATATACTCAGAAGAAAAAGCATAATAATGGGACATCAAATCACATGATAGAGGATTTGCAACATCTGTACAACGTGAGAGACGAGTCTAGATGTCATGTTAGACTTTCAAATGGACACACTGCCAACTCTACTAAGGAAGTAACAATAAAACTTTCTGATAATTTAAATCCTGAACATGTACTTTATGTACTTCAGTTCAAACGTAACTTAATTTCTATATCACAATTGTCATATGACTCAAATTGTAATGTTCACTTTACTGGTAGTTTGTATGCTATAGAGGACCATACCTCGAAAATGTTGATTGGTTCAAGTGAATGAAGGAATTGACTCTATCTTTTTCGAGAAGCCCAAAGGAAGAATACATGCAAAGTTGAAGGAATAAATGAGCTACAAGTATGACACAACAGGTTAGGACATCCGTCTTGGAAAACTACTCAACTAATTTCCAATGATAGTAGAAGTGAACTTAGAAATTTCATGAATAAAGTATATGACATATGCCAAAGAGTAAGGCAAACGAGAGAAACATTTCCATTGTGATTTACGAGGTCTATATAATTAACTGGATACATTGTGATTTACGGGGTCTATATAGAACTCGTTCGTCTTGTGGGGCTTTATATTTTCTTGTTATTATTGACGATTGCTCACGTGCGGTATGGATCTATTTGCTAACTGATAAGAAACAAGTCACCAAAGTGCTCACAAATTTATTTTCTATAGTAGAAAATCAATATAACATACAAGCTAAAACTGTGAGAAGTGATAACAGAACATAATTCATTTGTATGAGAAATTATTTTCTAGATCATGGGATAGTGTTTCAAACTTCATGTACAGTGACACCTCAACAAAATGGGAGGGTCGAACACAAACATCACCATATTCTCAATGTTGCACGAGCTTTACGGTTCCAAGGTAATTTGCCTATTAGTTTTTTGGGAGAGTGTGTTGACAGCAAGCTATTTGATTAATCACACACAAAGCACAATTTTAAAAGGTAAAACACTATATGAAGTGTTATTTGGACAAGAACCTCCTAAAATTACTTACATGTGTTTGGTTCTCCATGCTTCACTCGCAACCAACACATCAATGATGACAAATTTGCAAGTTGAAGTCGTAGATGTGCCTTTGTGGGATACCTTTACGGGCAACGAGATTTAAGAGTTTATGATCTAGAGACTCATGAATTCTTTGATTCACGAGATGTGTAGTTCTTTGAAAACCAATTTCCATATAAGTGTTCTGAAAATAGGAAAGAAACCTCTCATTCTTTGCCTATTGATGATATGATGGACACTGACCTTAATGACATGTAAACACCAACTGACCTTGCTCTTGACAGGGGGGTATAAATACTGCAGCAACCACAGGTAAAGCTTCCGAAAATCAAGACTCTGAACATTCACCCGCGAATAGTCCCATGGGTGATATTTCATATGTCAGTTTTGTGATTCCACACACCACAATGCCTAGTAATCTTGATGAAAATCCATTACTTGGATGCGTGCATCGTGTAAAACAACCATCAATAAGACTTCAAGGGTATGAAACAAACTCAATGTAGAAGTTGAGTCATTTCCCTAGTTCATTATCTCCATCACATACATCAGGTGCTCTCTATCCTATTGCTCACTATGTAAACTGCGACAAATTTTATTTACCACACAGACACTTTCTTGCATCAATCACGATAGAAAAAATGCCCCAATACTTTCATGAGGTAGTAAAGAATGCACAATGGAGACAGGCCATGCAAGCTGAAATTGATGCACTGGAACGTAACGATGCATGGAGCATGCAACCATTGCCTCTAGGGAAGAAAGCTCTCGGATGCAAGCTGGTGTATCACATCAAGTACAATTCTGATGGCACCATCGAGGGATTTAAAATACATTTAATTGTGCTGAAAAATTATCAAGAGAAATACATCAATTATACTGAAACATTTGCTCATGTCGTGAAAATGGTAATAGTGCGAAATTTTCTTGTAGTGGCAGCATCCAAATCCTAGGAGCTTCATCAAATGGACGTACACAATGCATTTCTACATGGTGATCAACATGATGAAGTGTTCATTCGCTTGCCTCATGATTTTTCCGTTTCCAACAAAAACATGGTGTGTAAACTTCGAAAATCGTTGTACGGCTTAAAGTAAGCTTCACGTTGCTGGTTCACTAAATTGTCGCATGCACTTGTATCTTATGGATATAAGCAATCATGTCTTGATTATTCTCTTTTCACCTTGCATCAAAAAAGGGTTCAACTTGTTGTTCTTGCTTATGTCGACGATCTAATCATTGCCAGTAATGATTCCTCATCCATCAAATAGTTTAAAACCTATCTCAACGAATGCTTCCACATGAAAGATTTTGGCACATTGAAATATTTTTTAGGTATTGAGGTGGCTCGCAATCCTACATGCATTTTTCTCTATCGATGTAAGTATACGCTCGACATTAATTCTGAAGTTTGTAACGCCCCGAAAATTATTCCGAAAATCTTGCTCAAAAATGCGTAAAAAAATTTTTGAATAATGAAACCATATAAAATTTATTTCCTTATATTCGTTTCATTTTCAGAACATCACTTTAAGTAACATACAATGCGGAAAATCAAAAACCATTACCTAATGGTAACAAAAAATAACTCAATATAACTTCAAAATATACTTCATTAAAATATTAGAAAATGTTGGTACGAAATACAATGCGGAATCCAAATCGTCGTCCAAATAAAACTACTCACAAAATAAATACCCTACATAGGTACCCTAATCAAAAAGCAAAATAGAAATGGAAATAGCTCCTAGTGGCTAGCCCCAGCGTCTGCGGGTGAGCTGGAACACTCACTTGGGTCCTCCTCCATCTCAGAGTCAGAGGAGAGGTTGACAACCTCAATGGAGCCTCGATGTTGATCAACTCCACGAAGTTATCCTCATCAGCTGCTAGCTCCTCTTCCTCCGCCGCCATCTCCTCCTCTGGCTCATAGGCCGAATGATGTGACAGAGTCACCACCCTTGCATCCGCCTGGAGGTCTAACATCATCCGTCAGGCTGCTCTCCTCCATACTTGGGAACTGATCGCGTCATTTCAAGTTTGTCGCATCCTGGAAGGCCCTGTAGCATCTAGTCCCTGAGGGGTCACAAACTGAGTCGATGGCACAACAAGTGGCAACATTCGAGGTGGCAGGGTAAAGGAAGCCTCCAGCTACTCGTGATGGTAGGGAAAACGCATGGAAGATCTATCATATACCATCTTTATCTCTAAGACACAATGGCCCGTATAGGTATAACGGTTTCCCTCAATCCTCCATGCCCTCTCCTGGGACATCGAAAAGCAGTAACTTCGAATCCTGACCGAACGATCCATCTGATCAAAACGCGAATAGAAGACAAATGGAAAGAAGAGGGAGTAAGACATCTAACGAATATTACTCATTGACAGCGTGAAATTACACAAAATATTACATCCAGACAGACATGCATAATATACCCAATATATATATATATCACATACATAAATGCAAATGATGAATGACGTTATTACTCAAACTATGATGATTACTATCCACAAGCTCTATGTATGAATGCTATGTTTATTTCATCCATAATTACACCAATATCCTCCTAATAAACTATTCAGAAATGAACAAGAGTATAGGTCCCATAAAACAAGCTGATTTGAACGCACCAAACTATTCCTCGCAAGGATATATGATCGATTTGTTCCAAAGCACTATCCATTTCAGGATGGTGTCGTATCAAACACTTTCTGGGCATCCCTCTCGTCGATCCTGATTGCAAAGAGGGGTTGTTAGATATCGTCTAGTGTGCACTGTGAGAACTTTCTGATCCAACAAAATACCTCATCCAGGAATACAAGGGACTCGTCTAATCTAGAATCACCCTCAAGACTTTAATAACGAATCACCACCATCGCCGTTCCTCTCAACATCTCGGGGCTCGTTCGTCTCCCGTAAATTTCCTCTCCACTACTTCATTATCCATAATGAGTATGCACACTAACCGAGGTTAGCCGATTAAATCTTTTAATCATTATTTTATATGATCGGCCCAACCTAAGACATATCTCAAAGGAATGTTTTATGTCAGACCCGATCTTACGTCATCACATAATAGAGGAATAACATCCTTACCACTTCGAACCATCGTTGAACATCCTGGGCGATCACATGACCAAGCCTCTTACGGTCAGATGACCTCGCTGCATGGTATCATGTAATCCTTTTTGGGCATTGCCCTAATCACGAAATAACAGTCGGAAACCTTGCCCTAAATAGGCGCAAGAACAAAGGTAATTGTATAAGTTTGTCGATTTTGGGCACCAGACTCAATCATCTAAGTCACGGTCTTTCCCAAGTGTAAATACACTTCACACCCAAGCTAGGGCTATTGACTAAGCAATCAAACAATCAGAAACAATAAAAAATATTGTATGTCTCTCGCTCAAGCGAGAGACTGTCGCTCAAGCGATGAACTCATCAAAACATACTCAATTCTCTTCTTGATTCTCGCCCAAGCGAGGGACTGTTGCTCAAGCGACAAATCTATCAAAATTTGGTCAAAATACCTGTATGGTCCTCGCCCGGGGGAGGTACGATCACCCGTGCGCCAAAACAGGCTGTCTGGCCCTCGCCCAAGTGCCAAAATGGGGCCTCTCTTCTGCTTCTCCCTTGCCCAGGCGAGGCTGGCTTGCCCAAGCGAGGTGGTCCAGTTACCAGGACCATTTTCCTCGCCCTTTTGGGCTACCAGATCGAAACTATCCACTGTTTTCGATCCGTATGCATTTTAGTTTCTCAAGTGGTATTTCTTCATGGATAACTACCACAATCCTTGATATTTTAAGCTATTTTAAGCATACAACTTAATAAAGTATCTGTAGAAAATCCATGCACACAAATATTTGATTAAGTAGGGGTTTTCTAAATACACAAATATAACTCCAAACTTTTGAGATAGTTTAGGAGATCCGAGTGTCATATTCGGATACCACTATGTCATGATGTATTCTCCCTCACTTTAGGTTGTCGCGTGCTTGATTTCCTTTACGAGAGAGTGGGTTGATCGTCCAACTACGGAAGCTTCAACACTAAACACACAAAAACAATTTAGTGATTTGTGAATCAATTTTACTCGATAACCCTAAAGTAAAAACATTGTTTAACACTTTAATCCATTTATGAACTCAACGACTTTTATCCATCCGGTCCAAGATTCATATTTTTGAACCATCCTTTATTCTCGAAAGCCTTGTTCCCGATTTCCAACGTTTTTCCAAGGTAAGTTTTTAATAAAGTTTACACTTTTATTACTTCATAGATTTATATTTTCATGGAGACTTTTTAAGCCATACTTCACCATTTTAAGGTAAGTTTCTTAATCCAAGTCCACACTTTTTAAATCAATACCTCCCAAGTTGATCTTACCACTTTAAAGTAAGCTTACGTTATTAATGTTAATCCTATAACAAATCAACCATCCATTGCTTCATAACACTTTAAGTTTATAACGTCAAGAATTTTATAAGCCATATTTTATCCCAAATCATTACCTGAACATGGAAGTTAAAGAATATCATTTACTAATCAAACTTTTAACACATAATATTTTAAAACAACAATTTTTCACAAAACTCATCCATAAATATTTTGGATTTCAAAGTTAGAAACTAATTTTTTCCTAAACACATATAGGCCATGATTTAGACCTAATGCTAAGGAAAGTTTTGATCCTTCAACTTATCAAATAACCCTTTAAAGGTTCATTTGATAACAAAATCACCCACTTTGAAGCAAAATCAAACTTCAACATTAAAAATATACTACTCTAAAGTTGTCTAAGGCTATGGTTTTTCAAGCCAAAAACAAGTGGAAAAGTCCAAGTGGAAAATGTTCATAGCATACATATAAACATCATACTAAAATTTCATAAATATCTAATGGTTAGATCTTAAGAGATGAAGAAATCAAAATGAAGAACCATGAAGAACTACCTTGAGAGTTCTTTAAAAAATTCAAAGTGAAGAAAGAGTTTGAAAATGCCAAGGGTTTCTCCTAAGCTAGGGTTAACTCTTTTAAAGAAAAGAAATCAGATTTTGAAGTGGGTAAAGACCAAAGGTTTCTTTCAAAAAGTTGATTGTGCAGGAGGTAGATGTGTGATTTAAGGGATTTTGTGTAAGATGATATGTACTTTTGTTTGTTTAACAAGCAAGCCTCGTACATGAAAGTGATGTGACATTTTCAGAAAAATATTCTCGATTAAACCATGCCCGAGTATTTTCGGCTAATACTCGATTGGATACTCGATTGAGCACTGGGAAGCTGCCCTCGGAGTGGTTCGGTTTCTCAAGGGAAATCCTAGTCAAGGCATATTGCTTTCTCGCAACTGTGATCTCTAGCTTAATGGATGGTGCGACTCCAACTGGCTAGTTATCCTCTTACACGCCACTCTATTACTAGTTGGTTGATTCAATTTGGCCAATCCCTTATCTCTTGGAAAACAATGAAACAATATATCATTTCTCGATCATCGACTGAAGCTGAGTATCAGTCCATGGTAACTACATGCAAGCTCAAATGGTTAAAATGGATTCTTTCCAATCTTGACATCACTCATACCGAACCTATGATTCTTAACTGTGATAGTCAAGCGGCCTTGCGCATCGCTAAAAATCCAGTATTTTATGAACACACCAAGCATATAGAAGTCGATTGTCATTTTGTACATAATGAAATCCTCCACCACTACATTCTTCCAATCTATGTCTCTACTACTGCTTAACTCGCAGATATCTTCACCAAAGCTTTGCGAAAACCACAATTTGAATCCTTCTTGGGCAAGTTGGGTATTCTGAATCTCCACGCTCCCACTTGAGTG
>NC_032009.1:27454738-27505188 GCF_001865875.1 Lupinus angustifolius
GGGGGGGTAATGCGGTAATAACAAACCAAATTTGTTTAGATTGATTAGGTTGTTATTATCCTAAAATCAAATCTGAAGGTGATATCTAAACAAATTTGTTTAGATTTTAGGAACAATTTTTGTGTATATAAAAATGTAGTATTGAGGAATAAAACATCTGAATCCATTTCTTTATCGTCTTCGACTAGGGTGAAGTCATAACAAGGTATCTATAGGGAAACCTGTTGTTAGATTTAATCCTTCGCGATTGAAAGTGCCATATTCCCCCAAACTATGGGGCTTGCTTACTGGAATGTGAGTGTGCTTAGGGACCAAAGGACGGATACCAAGGGCGAGTAAAAATGAAAATCGTTTTATTTTTCCTTTACCTTTCTATCGAGCACTTTGTTTCTTCTTGTTCATCAATCAAAAATCAAGACAAACTGGGCACTATAATGAGACGTGAAAACACGTGATCTCATTTCAACCTCAATATGTGGAATAATCTTTCGCCATATGTACTGAAATTGTTTGGGAGACATGATAAAAGTTGGGTGAACGAATAAGAATCAAACTTGTTAACGTAGGTGATGAGCAAATGAACATTAATGCATCAAATGAGAGAGATTGTCAACCTATAGGGATAGCACAAAGGTTGTTAAGCTTATTCTTCTCTGTATCATATGTACCATATGATAGGATTAGTGTAAGAATGTGGTACGAAGGTGGATACTAAGATCCTCTTCATGAGCAAGCAAGGTGAAGTGATCCCTAATTGCCTATCACTTCCTATTTTAGGAATTGAAGGAGATCAACCTACCAAAATAGAAAGGCAAGTCTCTATTGGAAGCAAGTTCGCTAGTAAGCCATTGCAGATGGATCATCTTGCAATTCCATTATGTTTATCTGATTGACAACCTAGTCAACGTCACACAAATGCTTTATTACATCTTAAAGCTTTCCTTCTACATGTGCCATATGTGCAAACGTTCCTTCACACGGTGGCAACATGTATGTTTTCACACATAAAGTGTCACATTCCTCGACAATAATGCCAAAAACTTGATGCGTACAATATCACAAATTTACGATTTTGTCGTCAATTAATAGAAAACTATTGATCTCATATGAACTAGAAATAATTATTAATTACTTTTACTTAATTATTTTAAATACTTCATAGATAATATGGAAGAGATATGGAATTAAAGATAAAATAAAAATAATAAGATTCTAATGATTGGAGTAACTCATTTACGAATCCTTATTAACTACGATTCTTCTATCAAAATTGAAGTTATAAAGGCTGACCATCCAAAATACATAGTGTTTTCTTCGGGATACATAATTTGTGTTTGATTAACGCCAATACATACTCTAAAGGTAAGATATTAAAGCAAATATTTTACTTGTGCATTTTGCCTACGCTATATGGAAACCCAATATAACTCTTGAAAGCCTTAGATTATTCTCGTGAATTAGGACTCTAGTTTGGTTATTATATATATATATATATATGATATTTGGATTATCATCTTGGTGTTTCCCCATTATTCCTTTTTTGAGATGTATATAGGTGATTAACAAACTTAGATGAAAAACACTCTAATAATCAAATCAAACTCTCAATAAAAGATGGAAGAATTATATCCTGGACATAATGTCAATGACAATATCTCAATCCTAAGAAGAAGAAATAGATATGAAGAAGAAGAAAAGCGCAGCTATCCTAAGTAGCACTTCTGCCTTGCGACTTTGATCTGTCTCTGTTTGAATTTGTTCTCCTTTATTATAATAACTCTATTTAATAAAGAAATGAGATCGATACAAGGAAATTAAAATATACCATTTAGAAAAACATATCGAATATATTTATAACTTGTTATTGTACCAAGGAAAAAAATACCGGTAATACTTGGAAAAACACACGTGGATTAATCAACATAGGATGGGATAAGCAAAAAATATATTTATCCACATAGATAAGGACAATTAATTAATGGATTGATATAGTATATGTGGTATAGAATATGCTTATTTTGTCATAGGAGACTGCTTCAAATGTCCAACATATACAAATATTCAATAGTGATCCAACTGCCTAAGTTTCCAATAGTTAATATTTCATTCCAAGTTTCCTGATTGAGAGGCAACAATGCTAAGAGAGGGAAAAAAGGAGAAGCATGGTTGGAAGGAATGAAACCAAGGAAAGGCAATCTTAGTTCTCTATGTTAAATATTCTTCTCTAGCTGGAAATTTAACTTGGTCAAGAAGCTAAGGAGCCCTACCCTATTCATGCAAAACTGTCATGGTAACTTCAACTAGAAGAAATCAAACTCCACAAAAAAAGTTTAGTTCTCTTCAACTTTTATGTTCCAAAGCAATACATAGCAATATTTTTTTAATTATACTTCATCTATATATAGCAAATAGATGAAACCGAGTCACATAAACTAAACTTTTTAATTTCAACTTATAAAAAAAGTTGTAGAGAAGAAGAAAAAAGGGGCTTGTGATAATGATGCAGGATCATTATTCATGCAATGAGTACACCAACCCACCTGAGATTGTGTTCTTTGATTTAGAAACTACAGTGCCAAAAAAAGCTGGACAAAGGTTTCATGTGTTGGAGTTTGGTGCAATTGTGGTTAGTCCCCAAAAACTGAGTGAGATTGAGAGCTATACCACGCTGATAAGGCCTAAAGATCTTTCTGTAGTATCAGCTAGGTCTAGCCGAAGCGATGGCATAACACGCGAAGCTGTTAAGAATGCACCATGTTTTGAGGATGTTGCAGAAAGGATATTCAGTATTTTGAATGGGAGGGTGTGGGCTGGTCATAACATTCAGAGATTTGATTGTGTTCGTATCAAAGATGCCTTTGGTGAAATCAATAGGCCTGCACCGGAACCGGTTGGAATGGTTGATTCATTGAGTGTCCTTACTAAGAAGTTTGGAAGAAGAGCTGGTAATATGAAGGTATGTATTCTAATAAGAAATAGCAGCAATTGGTTAATTCTTAACATAGCCAAGATTCTATTGTATATGGAAAATGTTGTGTACAACACTTATTGATAACAATGTGAACTAAGAAGATTAAAATAAATGAAAGATATAGATAAATGTATATGATATTAAATATAATGATCAAAACTAACATACCTCATTATTTATTTATGGGCAGATGGCAACATTGGCTTCTTATTTTGGCCTGGGGCAACAAAAGCATAGGTACATTAAGCATTTCTATGTTCTGACTTTTAATGCTTAGGATGATATAATTGAGTACTTTATAATAGTATTTGTGAAATTTGAATGATATGGATATATGAATTTCTTGAAGCAGAAGCCTAGACGATGTTCGCATGAACTTGGAGGTCCTTAAGCATTGTGCAACAGTCTTGTTTCTGGTGTGCAATTTTTCTTGCTTATAATTTGAACATAAATTATGATCCTAGTAGCATGATTCTCATTATGAATTTTGGGTAATGTTAGGAATCAAGTCTCCCTAACACAATGCATAGCAAATGGTACGAATCTTCGAAAATTATGACGCGAAGCAGAACTAATGCAAAACCACCCTGCAGAGAAGAGAGTAGCAGAAAATCTCCCCCAACTTCTTTATCTTTGGGATATCAGAGAACAGCCCCTTATGCTGCTAGGGGAAGTTTGGGAAAGGTTATATTCTATATTTTAGCATAACATAAGGTTTTCAAAGTATATGCTAAATTAAGTATTTATTGTCTTTTATAAATCAGGCACTAACCAATGATTATATTGTAACTCCTTTAAATGCAGATGACAGAAAGAGTGAAGGGTCTCTTGTTTAAAGCACATGTACAACAACCTCTTAATCAACTACTCAAGCATTCTCATTCACTTCTAAGATAAGGATTAATCACCAAAGATTGAATATGCAACTTTCTTAAAAGATATGATTCTGTTCTACCTTCATAAAGGCCTCATAATTTGTTGAGTTTAACAAGATTGAAGGAGGATAAAGAATATGCATGTGCAAGTGGTCACCAACTTCATTTGTGTACACTTTTTTTCTTTCCAATTAATTGGTTTATTCAAATTCTTATAGCATCTCTTGAATGAGTGATGCTGCTAACAAAAGCACTTGTAATTTGTGAATGAAATCATTAAAATGAATAATGTTCAGAGTATCCTTCTAACATTGAATTACTGTTTAAATGGTTAATCTTATATAGAATTGTACCAAGTTGGACTCCATGTTCAATTGAATCACGGCATGTTGCTTAAAATAAATAGAATTTACAATTACTTACCTATAGAATTGGCAAGAATGAAAGTTCAATTAAAGGGTTCGTGGTGGATTTTGATTACAATTTATAACTAAAATTAATTGAGTAATAAAAACATAAAGAAATATATGAATTAGAATTAAAATTTTCAGCTAATTCTTTTTCAATATTAATTATTATGTTGTCTATAAGAAATTCATCGTTTATCTTACTACGTAATTTTGTTTTTATTTGTCTGTAGTATTCATTGTTGAATATGATATTTATGTAATAGCTTAACCACAATAGTAACAATAATACAAATAATTTGGTAAAGCAGCAAGATATGACTAATGACATATAGTCGTGAAATTTTCAAACTTGAATCAGTAACGATACCAAAAAAGAAAATTTTGACATTGACATCTCAAAGTCATTTTCTTTTGCTCATTGAAATTTATATGAAAGAATCTTTTGGACAAAAAGACATATATTATCAATATTAAATAACTTATAAGCATCTTTCATATATGATTCATACATACATAATCAGATAAATTCTTTCATCAAGTGTAAGATCATTACGAACTCAAATGAAGACATGTTATTATAATCAACATCTATACATGTGAGAGAACTTCTATTATGTATAATTTTTAGAAGGATTATTGTATTTATTTATCAAGCTACAAATTAAAGAAATATTTGAGTTTCAATTAATATCTATTGTGGTGTATGTAAAAGAAGTACACTTGTCGTTCCAAAAAGTATATTAGTTTATGTACCACCTTTTATAATTTAAGAATTTAATAATTAAGTATTTTATTGATCAAACACACAGCAAATGATACATGAAATAACATATTTCTTGAAACAACAAATATGTTTGAGTAGATAAAAAAGTAAAAAAATTATTTTAAAAAATTCCAATAGGCAGTTGCTCCCACCTCTCCCTTTAAAATTAGGCTGCTGGTTTCTCCATAATTTTGTTTTAACTTAAATATATTAAGTTTCACTCACTTTAAATACATTTTTATCTTTACCATGAAAGATTATGAAATTATCTGTCTGAAAGCTAATTAATCCTACACTATTAATCTAGTTAAGAGATACCCTTTGAAGTACAAAAAAAATGATGTTGTAATAAATGAGAACAATTAATATGAATTATTGGATCTTATTTAAATGTTCAATATTAAAAGATATATGCATATGACTATCATGTAATTAATAACTAACTTTTAATAATAATAACTAATGAGTTGTCCCTATATATATATATATGGAACTAATCACGTGAGAAAAATGCACTATTATAAAAAAAAATGAGAATAATTGTTCTCACTTGACTTACTTGAGTAGCTCCTTATGTATGTCTATAGGTATATATTAACAGTTCATCATCTATAATTCATTTTCAATTATTATTTACTCTTCAAAAATAATACAAATGAATGATAAATGATATAATAATTGTGTATAATTATTTACGCTGAGGATACATAAATATTATATTAAAAAATATTATAATAGGAAAATAAAATGAAAGACATTTTATTCATGTGTGCCATGTATCATCACGTTTATCACATGCGTTGCTGACTTGGATTTTCACCTTTAATACATTCAGAATTTTAATTAGTAAGAAACATGAGGAGGGGGCAGCTGAAACTGTTTGGCATGCCTAGTTTCGCTAAGATTTTAGAATTGCAACAAGGATTAAAATTGACAAGAAAAATGCATCGACTTATTGCAAAATAACCCAATTGTAGGAAGCTGAAATTTAACTTAATCCCCTTTTAATTGGTGGTTTGAACTAAAACCAGATTTTATGAATTTTTAAACACTGATTGGTGAACTTTTTTTGGACTAAAATAATAGTAGTATTTATTTATGGGCCTCATGAACAATGATCCTCTCCATTAATGAAAATGTAGTTATTTTTCCTCACATGTTCAACGGTAAAAAAGTAATTTTATAGTAAATAGAAGAATAAAGGGTCATTACATATTGTGTTTTGTATGTTATTGTGTGATATTTGCCTCTTTCAATGGAAAGAATCCTTATTCGCTAGATATATCTTCGCCATAAATTAGTCTCTATGACAAACAATAATCTTAAATACCCTTTAAAAAACTGTAATCTTCAAATTTAATATCTAATCATGTATCTACATGATAAAAAACAATCTTCAAATTTAATACACAATCATGCGGCTACATAATTAAAATTATATATGGTTTGTCCCCAAAATAAGATTCAGTTGTTGAAAAGTGGTTTATCTAAACAAGAATTGTGTACTGGGTAAAAACTAAAAAGTGCACCTTTTGGCATTTTTTATGTGCTATTTTTTCATTTGTTTTTTGGGTTACAATATTTCTGTGCTGTTTCAAGACGGTTTCTTACCTTTTTAGTTCCCTATTATTGCCCTGAACCTTAAATCCTCCGAAACCTCTGCCACCAAAATCTCATCCTCTCAAAACTGAAAACAACGACATAGAAAAATATGTTTAATCCCATCCAATTATCAAATGAAAAATTCAACCAAAAGTGACTAGAAAAAAAGTTCAGTTTGTGTAGACACGTTGATCATCACAAGATTCAGAAACGTATGTAACTACCCATTGTTGATTTCTCAAAAGGGCATGTTGGAAACATGAATGAATGATAAGAACAAATAAATAAGTGAATGAATGTCTTCGTTTAATGCTTCACGTTCCAAATTAAATTCAAATCCTGAAATGACCAAAGTTAAATCAAATGCGTGTAATCCTGAAACCACATATGCTAAAACCAACGTTAGTTCTGAAGAGATCAACGCTAACAACACTAACTTGTGCATCATCAATGCAAACAATACAAACCCCATGCATGATTCTGGTGGCAAGAATGAGAAGAAAAAGAAGGTTTTTTGTTTTTGTTTTTATTTCCTTCCTTGCATTGCATTTTTCTTATGTGTTAGTTAATGGTAATTGTACTTTCTTATTGACCATTTTTTCGTTGGTTCAAGTCTATATTTCCCAAGATATTTGGATCAAAGAGAAGTGGGAGAGGCTCAGATGAAGATGCACTCAAATCTCAAACACAAGAAGGAGATGGAGTTACTCTTGGTATTCATTAAATTGCTTCTTAATTTCTTTATATTTTTATGTTTTGAGTAATATCCTATGTGATTTTTATTTATATTTGTATGGAAAGATTTGGAGAGGAAGATTGAGACGAGAAGAAAAGCATTCATGGATGCATCTCCCATCATGAGAAAAAGTTTCTCAGGTATAATAACTGTTGCATGCAATCAAGTTGTGGCACAAGAACAATTTTCAGTTTTCTGAAAATTAAAAATAGTACTATATTGTTTCTATCATCATTCACAATTGTTTATTATATAATGTACATAAAGTATAATGTTGTCAATATATCCAATTTTGCGGCTTGAATTTACATTGAAAAACTGGCCCATCAGCACTACAGTATGAATCCAACTGGTATAGACCCACATACCTATCAAGAACATGAAATCTTCTTCATAAACTATATTGGTAGGTTACCTAACAAACTGAATTTTTGGTTATTAGTAGAAATGTAGAATATTTGTGATTAAGGGAAAGAAGATAACAGAAGAAATCAAATTTCATTCTTTCTTTTTTTTGTATAACCAAGGATATGTCCTCGTACCAGGGGTAAGAAACTAATCCCTTTCAAGCATGATTACTTCTCCTAACAAGTGTTGCTTCCAAGAATCGAATCTTTGACCTAGGGATTCTAATGGTGTCTTGTACCAATACCTTGTTGATATCAAATTTTCTTGTTAGATATTGACCAAACTCCCCTTGTCTAATCTGATGTGAAGTATAATGTATACCCAATGCAATTATAGACTAGTCAAAATATGAGTGATGTAACATGATAAAATAAACAGATATCTAAATTTTTTATTTACTCACAGAAAGGGAGACTAGCCCAGGGATTGAAGGCCTAAATTTGTCCAACTTTGAAAGGGGCATGGCTCCAGAAACTGAAATTCAGAGTTTTAGGTATGATATTTTAATTTTGATGAATAGTATAGCCAAACTCAGATACTATCTTGGTCACACTAATGCAATGCCTTTGCATAATGAGAATTGCAGGATATTTGTTGCAACATGGAATGTGGGAGGAAAATCACCTAACTATGACCTCAACCTTCAAGATTTCTTGCTGGTGGAAGGATCCGCAGATATATATGTCTTGGGGTATGATAGACTTTGAAACATTGTAGCATATTTAGAGTTTAGAGGTATAATTCTTGGAGCGATACTTGTTGGTAGAGACATGCATGTATTTCGAAAGGGATTAGTTCCTTATCCATAGGTGATGAGATAGCCTTGGTTAAACCCAAAGAAATATTTAGAGTTCATTTGAGATTTGGGTTTTAAAGCGGAAGGAAGAGAAATGGAAGGCTTGAGAGCCATGAAATGTACTTGTGAGATGACTATGAAGCTTTCTCCTACCTTTCATTTCCTTCTGAAATCCAACTCGCAAACAAATCCTTAGAAGTCAAATCATGTTTGCAATAAGGAACAAATTTTAACATGCTTTAAAGGTCAAATATGTGTTTATAATTATGAATTTACAATACAGCTTGTGTATGCAAAGATGGTCTTCTATTGATAAAAAAACAAACCATCTCATACTTTTGTTTCTCTATATTCATTTTACTACAAGTTAATGTTACCTGACATGTGAATATTCCTTCAGGTTTCAGGAAATTGTTCCTCTTAGTGCAGGGAATGTTTTAGTAGTTGAAGACAATGAACCTGCTGCGAAGTGGTTGGCATTGATAAGTGAAGCACTAAATAGACCAAAAAATGAGCATAGTGATTCCTCTGATTCAGGAACTAACTCCAAAAACCTTAACTTAAGAGATTCAAAGTCCTCGGCAAGTGTGAATTTCTTTCAAAAGCCTTCTCTTAAAGTTATGAGTAGGAATTATAGGGCAGAGGGTAGCAGCCTCCTTAAAGCTTGTAATTGTCCCATAAACATGCCATCAAGAGATAGAAGAAGGGTGAGAAAATTTAGTGACCCTATGAATAAGTTAGATTCTAATATTTGTGGTGAGAGTAGCATGGAAGAGTTATTTGCAATTGCTGAAATACCCTCTTCACCAACCCAAGTCAAATATTCCCTTATATCAAGTAAACAAATGGTTGGGATTTTTCTAACTATATGGACTAAGAAAGAGTTAGTGCCACATATTGGTCATCTTAGAGTAGACTCTATGGGGAGAGGAATCATGGGTCGCTTGGGCAACAAGGTAAGATCCTTTAGCAACATATCACTTAACATAGCTAGCTACTAAGTAATCTTGACATTATGTTGAGTTATTATTATTTTAATTGAAGAGTATTAATATATATGGAACCAATAATTGATTGCAGGGGTGTATATCGATAAGCATGTCATTACATCAAACAACATTTTGTTTCGTTTGTAGTCACTTGGCTTCAGGAGAGAAAGAAGGTGATGAGCTGAAAAGGAATGCTGATGTAAGTGAGATCCTCAAAGGCATACAATTCTCTAGAATTGGCAAGAATCATTGTCAACAAGCGCCAGAAAAAATAGTTGACCATGAGTAAGTTATCATTATACAGTTTATAACTCTTCAACTTTCTTCTCCCAACCTCTTTTAAAATGTACCTTATAATCACTTTTAGCTTGTTCTATTTGTAGTGGAATAATTTGGCTGGGAGATTTAAATTATCGAGTGTCTTTGAGTTATGATGAAACAAGGGTTCTATTGGAGGATAATGAATGGGACGCTTTATTAGAGAAAGATCAAGTATGTTCGTCATTCATTCTTATTCCTATGTTTATTAAAAGAACAAAACTTGGATGTTGTTTATTTAATAGTCGTGATGTTCTCCAATAAAAATATAATATTATAAGTAATTATTGGACATCATATTTTTATATTGATAATTCCTTATGGATGTTATTTTGTGTGTAGTAAAATACTAGTTTTGATTGTCACATTGACTTATTCACTTATTTGTCATTAAATCGCAGTTAAATATAGAAAGAGATGCAGGAAGGGTATTTAATGGTTTCAAAGAGGGACGGATCTTATTTGCCCCTACTTATAAGTATTCACACAATTCAGATTCTTATGCGGGTGAGACTACCAAGTCTAAGAGGAAACGCCGAACACCTGCATGGTATTACATTATGAACTTATTAGTAATGATATGATCAAATAAGTGGAGAAATGCTATGTAGCACACTTTTTAATACACAAACAAACTCACTAACACTACTATTATGTGCATTTGATAATAATTTTTCAGGTGTGATAGAATATTATGGCGTGGCAATGGTATTGAACAATTTTCATATATTCGTGGAGAATCAAGATTTTCTGACCATAGACCTGTTTGTGCTGTCTTTTGTGTGAATGTGAAAGTAAAAAGTAGAAATATTATGTTCAGGAAAGGCTATTCTTACACTAGCCCAAGAGTTGAATATGAAGATATACCTCAAAGGCATAGTTTCTATGATTAATCAGATAAACCTCAAATTAAACTTGTATATTTCTGTAGGATGTATAGAAGAATGTTCTTTCACCTTCTTTTATTTCCTTTCACTTTTTCCTCTCATACTCACTAATTATTGATTAATTATGCAAGTAGTTAAGCAGTGACTGCAATCTATGTTATCTAGAGGCACTATTGATACACGTAGAGATCAATGTAAATAGAGTTAAACTTTTCATTGAAACCCCAACATGAGATTACAGAGAAAACCTTTTAGTATTTTTTACGATGCTAAATATTCTCTGTTGCATAAAAAAAATAGTACATGGGACATAGGTCAGGGTCTTATTCTTAGCATGTAATGTCCCATATTGAGATTCAAGTGCACATTATCTATTTAATTCCCTGCTCTAGTGCTGCATACAATTCAAAATCTTGAATGCCATTTATCGAGAAGCCGCCGAAATCTTCTGCCAATCACTCTTTTTCTATAGACAAACATTAGTATGTTAGTATTTTTGTTGTGGTAGGAATTGAACCTTCAACCTCCTTATCACTCGACTCCCTTTGGCCAATCATCTAAACTTGCAATTTTTGTGTCATCGGAAACAAAAATCATGGCTTTGTTCTGTGCCGTAAGAACAGAGAGATTCATGGTTCATCCTTTAGTTTTTATCTGGAAATTCCATACACAACTCACTTTGTGGATACAGATTGTTTTGACAAGCATATATCATATCAACAGCAGCATCTAAATCAAAACCACTCTTCCTTTTCGGGCTGTTATGAGATAAAATGGGATCAATTTCCAATTCACTGAAAACATGGAAAACAGAGTTTTCACCTTTGTTTTTATCATTTTTTTCTTTGATGGAGAAACTTATATGTTCAATTTAGATATCCATTCACTAAGTGGTTGTTTAGGATAAAAATATGTATATTTTGTTTCCACTTTGTCATTCTTATTTTTTGAGTTTGAGAGATAACAATTATATGTTGTGAGTACTTTATCTGTTTTTATGATTTTATTTATCTTTTAATTTATTATGTTGTAATTTCTATTATATTTTGAAATTATACTTAATATATTTTAATTAATGCAATATTTCGTCTTATTTATTCGTGTCCACAATATTTTAATTATAATTTATTTATAATAAATTATAGTGATTTTTAATTTATTAATAAATACATAAGTAATTATTTTTAATAATTTATTATATTTTTGTAAAATATAAAAGTATGAAGTCGGTTGTGTGATCAAATGAGAATAAGAATGATGTTTATCATTGTATGGAAAAAATAGACGTTTTTCTTATTTTATAAGAAATTTTAATTAATTATAAAATAATGTGTAGGACCCAAATAAAAATGAAATTTTTGTTTGCTGCTGGAAATATTCTAAGTTCATATATGTTTTAAAAGTGTTACAGGTGTCAGCATTAGACGATTTATGTTCTCATTAGATAAATTACTAATATAATCATATTAAGTATATGATTTTCAACATTTTGATTATTAATTTGTAAGATGTCTCAAATTCTTCATGGTCAAAAGGGTCGATATCTTCTTGCATATACACCATTGTTTCTCTATGAATTCTTCCTTGATTCATCAAATGTCATTGTTAAATAAAGATGTTCGCTTGTAATTGAAAAAATGGATTAATTAATATGCAACAAGATATGTTAGTAAAGTAATATGCATATGCTTGAAGTTTCTGGAAAGGCAGTGTTAATTAGAATGATAGGATGTGATCATCAAATTATTATGCTTAGGAAATTCAACCAATAAATAATGCATGAGGGATGATGACGCCTGAGAAATGGTAATGAATGCCACTTGCGATATACTAATACTATGTATATATGAATATTACGTAAGTCAGTATATGCGTAATTGCATGGGAAAATTGCATGCTTGTTGAGTTGCTTGGCCACAAGAGTATCAGAAATCATCATATCAATCCGAAAGGAAAATGATATATCATATTACTAAATCATAATTATAAACACATGGTATGAATTCTGTTTTGACTTTTCACGAGCTCCATTGTGTGACATGCAAGTGTATAATGAATGATGCAATGAGAGAGACATATTGTTATGATAATGGATTGATTTTGAGTAGCTAATAAGATTTATTGTTAGATTTTAAAAAAAAAATATGAGTCTTTAATGGTTTATAGGAATCCCTTAATTAATAATCTTAACATTATGACGTTCACATGTGATACAAGAATAGAGTAAGGAATATATGGTTCCATTTGCGTTTCCCTTTATGCACTTCCTAGTTGTCTTTTTAGTTGTCTTTGTTCTCACCTCTTCGTTTTTCCTTTATGCGTTCTTTGATGATTAGGAACTTAGTTTCCTTCCTTCTCTATATGAAACTACATTTTTATTACTCAACCACTAGTGCTTCTATAATTCTCTCTTTGTATTTCTTTTGAAATCAATGCATTAAGTTATTACTTTTGGGTTAAGTTTTGATTCTTTATGAAGTTCTTAATGTGGTTTTAGCTTGATCACCTAAAACTTGATTTAAAGATCCAAAATGTTTCTTCTTAAAATGTTGACAAGTGAACTAAAAACTATAACCTACACCTTAGTTCACTTGTCATATCAAACATCTATTTTAAGTAACTTATATTCAAGGCTAAATAAAGTTAATGGAGTCTGAAGTAGGGTGTGACAACCTGCTCCGACGAGTGACACTTAACTATTATTTAGTGTATTTCATAAGGTTTGAAAATTATCTTATCATTCTAGGACACTAAATGAAAGATTTAGAAATGATGTATGGAATTAACCAAATGTATAACACATAACTTGTAATATTTTCAAAATCAATTAAGTGTAGAAACAAATCCATATTTCCAAACCAATTTCCTCCTCAAGAATTTCTGCATAATAGTTATTTTATGTTTATGTTTACTTGTCAATATTTCTTAAACAAAATCAACCAAAAAGATGTTTAAACATTATTAGTAATATAACATGTTTAGAATAATATTCTATTAGACAATTTCATGTGGTCGACATAATCCTAGATTATACTACAATTGAATCTTGAAAGAGATGCAAATGTAAAATAGTAAAGTGTTAACTTCTAAATTTTATTTGTTGACAAAGAAAACTTGAATCAAAGTGCAATTTAATTCATAAGTTGTATCTTTGTGAAAAGGAAAAATACACAATTATAATGAGTGATCTAACTACTAACTTTTACTTTCAGTCATTTACATTTCCGCAACTAATATTTGTTTTCTGTCATTTAAACTCTGCAACTAAATATTTATTGTTTTATTTATTCTTTATACCAACTCATGAAAGAAGTGGTACAGTTAACTTCTAACTTTATTCTTTTGTCATTTTATTATTCTTTGATACCAACATTTCATAAAAAATGATATGGTTAATTTAATAAAATGAGACCGACCTTTATAGTATGGTTAAAAGGAACCAAAAAAGGGAGTAAATAAATAAAGCCACTAACTAATTAAATATCACTCAATATCACTTGTATTAATTTGCTAAATTCATACCATTAAACCGGCGTTGAAATTTATTCAACAAAGCCGAGATGGTATGAAATTGTTAATAATTCAATAAAGCTAAGTTTTTTTATTAAATGAACATTCTTAAAACCATTATACCAACATTAGAATTTATTCCAACAAAGTCGATATGACGAGCAAAGAATCGATCTGTCATTAAATAAAATAATCAGAAATTTGGTGCCTAAAAATAAAGCAAGCATCACGGAAAAAAACCTTTCAACGGTGATTCACATTTGGGTGATCAAAATATGCATTATAATTAATGAATAAACACAATATATTTTCATTATGACATCATAATTTTTAATTGTAAAAACAATTAAATCAAATAGTCACACACACCCCATTACTGCTTATTAATTGTTAGAGTTCAATAAATGTGGCAAATTTGTAAAATTCTCCCTTTTTGAGAAAGTTTAGAAAATCATGTAGTTCTCAAGCCATTACTATGAAAGCCTCATCCACTCATCTCATATATTTTATGTCTAGCATGATAAATATGCAACAACTAATTTTCATTTATGGATAAATATCTCTCATTATGAGCGGTGGCATTATGAAACACAAAAAATGTTACAACCTTTTACTGAATATACAATATAATCATTAGAAATAGCTGGGATTTTTTTTGCCTTTCAGACCTTCTTAATGTTATTTCTTGCGGTTCTTCCATCATTTGATCATTAATGACTTCATTAATCGGCTCATTAACTATTTGTTCATTCTATGGGTTTTGGATATTATCTTGTTGTATATGTGTGTTATTTGACGATAATATAACTAGAGGAATAACAAGTTCAAGAGACATCTTCGGTGAAGAAGATTCATCAGAAGTCTCAATAATACTCACCTTTCATGATTTATCGCTTCCACTGGTTTGACTATTCTCAATGAATCTAGCATTTCTAGACTCAACTATTCTCGTACTATGGCTAGGACAATAAAGTATGTACCCTTTTGACTTTTCTGAATAGCCGATAAAGAAACCATTTATGGTTCTTGCATCAAGCTTCTTTTCATGTGGGTTGTACACTTTTACTTCTATTGGACAACCCCAAATATTGAGATGTCTCAAACAAGGTTTCCTACTAGTCCATAACTCATAGGGAGTTTTAGGAACTACCTTACTAGGAACCCTATTTAGCAGATACATAGCGGTTCGTAATGCGTACATCCACAATGATCAAGGCACATCACAATGACTTAATATTGACCTAACCATTTCCATTAGTGTACGATTCCGCCTTTCAGCCACACCATTTTGTTGCAGTGTGTAAGGTGTAGTGTATTGAGCACATATGCGTCGGCTTTCGAGAAAATTAGCAAATGGTCCTGGACATTGTTCATTCTCATTATACTTTCCATAATTTTCACCACCTATATCAGACTTTACAACCTTGACCTTCTTTTTAAGTTGTCTTTCAACCACGTCAATGAATACCTTTAGGACATCCAATGATTGATATTTTTCATGCCACAAATATAGGCAATAATAATGTGAATAACAGGTAAAATCAAAGAGATAAGGGAGAAGATAATACACAAGGATTTTTATACTGATTCACCTTCTTATCCACTGAAGGCTACGTCCAGTACTCTTGCAGTACAAGAGATTTTTCACTAAAGATTATGAGTTGCAATTACAATATATCACCCCGAGATCTCTATGTACCTTACACACTCCCTAATCCTTATTCACCTTTGGAAAACACATTTCCAAGTGATTCTCATCCCTTTTCTTATCACACCCCGTGAAAGAAAGTATTCTGCAATAATAATGAAGAATGTTTAACAATGACATAATTGCCTTTACAAGTATGAAAGTAATGTAACTTGCAATATAATCAACTCTTTTGTATACTTAGTAATAATGCTCTTTATAAGTTTGTAAACTTGAAACACTTTCACTTTAAGCAACTTCAGAAAAATCAACTTTGAAAGTTTAAGAGCTTATTGCCAAAAGTGCAGAAAATAATTTCAGAATGTGTGTAAGAGCTATTGAAATTTGTATGAGAGTTGTGTATATGTTGTGTATTGTGATTGTGAGTTTTAATGCCTTTATATAGGCTTTCCAATCGGACAAAATGTCTCTTTGAAAGGGTAGGAATTGATTGGAATGAAACCATGTCATTTGGGTTAAAACTCATTCGCTTTGAATTTGAAAATCTGATGCAACAACTCTCAATAATCGATTACAAAATTGAGTAATTGATTACCCAAATGTTCTATCCACTGATCATTTATTTTCGAATTAGAGTAATCGATTACAACAAGTTGAGTACTTGGTTACTCAACTTTAATAACATTGGTAATCTGTTACTTAAAGACAGTAATGGATTACTCTGATCAATTTTAAGTTAGATAACTTTTTCCTCACACACGTAACATGTTACTTAGATGAAGTAACTCGTTACACATTATTTTTGAAAAATGTTTTAAGTATTTTGAAGTGTTTTAATTTTCTTTTAAAAATAGTTTGAGCATTACTACTATTGTATAATCAAGAGTATAGGATAGAAGTACCTATTTAGACTTAGACTAAAAGTCTTGAATATCTTGAAGCCTAAATCTTCATTGTCTTTATAAGTATTCTTCCTTTTCTTCTTTTTGGTGAAGTTGGTGTCTTTATCAAAATCGTGTCAAGGTCAGGAGCAAAGATCTTCTTCACAATTTCCCCATTTTTTATGATGACAAACCAATATCTTCTTAACATTGTAGTTTTCTGAGAGCAGCATACTTTGTGATATTCTTGACTTGTCTTGAGTATGCTCCCCCTATCTTGTATGCTCCCCCTTTCTCTGGGAGTTATGTGTCTAAAAGATTTTAAACAGAAAATACACTCTCCCAACTTTTCTCTCATTTTTGACTTCATCAAAAAGTAGAAAAACCAAGAGTCGAGCAAATATATATAGCATACATGCAATAAGATATATATATATAACATATAATAATATGGATATCAAGATATAACGGAATTTGAGCAATATCATAAAAGTAAAAAGATGTTCAAGCATTAACAATGCAAACAACAATACAAACAACATAATAGAAATTTGTCTGAAACTAGGAGAAATTAACATTACAACCAGAAAATCCTAACAACAAATAAAGTCTAAGACTCAGGCTCAGAAGTGTCTTCATCAATGTCCATGCTACTCAGCTTAGAAGAGAGATGATGAGGTTCAAACTGGATTTGTTGATTTTGTGTATCAAAGGCATCCTTTTGATTAGTGACTGATAAGTGCCAAACATACCTAAATTTTATATACTTTTATGGCACTTATCTTAAGCATAATTGAGAAAAACCAACTTAAAACAATACATTTTTTTATAAAATATCACAATCTTGTATATTTGTATGTGTATTTCTTTTTTATGTATTTTGTAGGATTTAGAATGAAGAAAAGAAGAGAAAAAAGACTCATGGTCAAAACAACAAAGAAGTCAAAAACCAAGGTGCTCAACCAGGCAGCTAAGCGTGGACCAAGCCACGTTAAGTTGACCTGGACACTAGCCTGACCTGCACCAAGTTGCTCAAGAAAGCAGCTGAGCAGGCCAACTTGGCCGCTCAACCTAGCACCAGACTAGTCCTGGCACAGTCAGAATTCAGCTTGACACGGTCAGACACAAGCTTGGCACATGCCCAAGCTGCTGAACAAGCAGCTTAACGGTCCAACCAAGTAGCTTAGCGGAGAACCAGACTCCTAACTATATCAGCAAGCACTAGGCCACGTCCCAGTCAGCACGGTCAAAGCTGCTGAACAAGCAGCTTAGCGGTGCAACAGGTGTGCTAAGCGGTGTGCACCCAGACTTGACTTAACCATCAAGCAAACCATGAAGTCACCAATGACCTCACCTCAAGTAGCCCACCATAGGCTTTTCAGAGTAGCTCACAATAGTTGGTCTCATAGCTCACAACTAGCTTTGATGAGTCAAGCATAAGGAGGTGATTGGTTTCATAGCTCACAACTAGCTTTGATGAGTCAAGCATAAGGAGGTGATAGAGCTACTTGATCAAGGGACCAAACTCATGCTGAAGGGTTTGGTCAGCTGCTTAGCGGGGTTAAGAAGCAGCTCAGTGGCCCAGAAAGAATTTCTATAAATAGGCACATTCCATTTGAGCAAAAAGAATTCACATTCCATATCAAATTCACATATCTCTCACTAGAAATTCTTCTCTTAAAGTCTCTCTTCTTGTTCTTAGTTTTTAGGAGCTTTATTTCAAGTAAGTTTGTAATGTTAGTTTAGAGTTCAAGAGGAGAAAAGGATAAGGAAAATGAGATGCAAAAATCAATTTTGTAATCTCATTTGGAACTCAAAGCATCCAATCCTTGGATGGATGACTCATGCTCCTAACAATTTCTTTTGAATATGATTATGTATTTCTACTTCTTCATATGTTATAAAAAGTTTGAATTTTAATCATTCAAGTTGGTGTTTTGGTTGATTGTATTTGTTTGAGAAATTCTTAATGCTCTTTTTAGATTGATCACCTAAAAAAATGATTTCAAGTCGTAAAATTACTTGTCTCAAACACTTAACAAATAAACTAAGAAGTAGATGTACTACTTAGTTTATTTGCCAAGTTAAGAATACTTTTCTTAAGATCTTATATTTATTACTATTTCAATGTTAGAGTAGCCTAGATTAGGGTGTGACAACCTAGTCTCTTGTGGACGTAGGTGTGACAACCTAATCTCTTTGTGGACGTAATATTGTTTAGTAATAAATATAAGTGATTATCATTCTACCATTTTAGGACATACACTAAAAGGAGGATTTTAGAACTTGGTGTTTGGAGTTAATCAAAGTAAAACATAAGAACTTGTATAAGTAGTTTAAACTCATAAGAAGTTGAGAACTATTTTCCTTATTCAAAATGATATTGTCTCCTCAATAATTTGTTAATATTTAGTTTATTTTTCTTGTTAAATTGTTTATGTGCAAATCAAACCAAAAACCGTAAAAATATGTTATTTGTGCTTTGACATAGTTGACATATTCATTTGATTCATTCTATTAGGCAATTTCTTGTGGTTCGACATAACTCTATACTATACTACAATTGAATCTTGAAAGAGGTGTAAATTGTAAAATAGTGAAGTGTTATCAATAAATTTATTTGTTGAAAACACCTTTTAATATACAAAAGTGATGAAACTAACTTACTAACTTTTATTTATTGTTATTTACTTTCCGCAATTTATTTATTCTTTAATATCAACCTTCCTTAAGGAATAAGTTTGGTTTGTTAATAAAATGAACCCGAAAGGGAGTAAATAAATAAAGGTCACTTAAATTTATTATTCTTTTGTTTTTTAATTATTTATTTGTTTCTAATAACTAACTATTCATCACTTTTGTATATTAGAATACCATTAAACCGGTGTTGGAACTTATTCCACAAAACTGAGATGGTATTCAAAGGTACTTAATAATTATGTAATAAGGGATTGTTTCGATACCATTGTACCGGCGTTAGAATTTATTCTAACAAAGCCGAGATGGAGCAAAGAAGGAATAACTCATTGACATGATTATTAAGAAGTAAGTTGTAACTGGAATATTTTTGAAACCATTATACCGGCGTTGGAATTTATTTCAACAAAGCCGAGATGGCGAACAAAGAATAAAACTGAGTTCACTTAATCAAATAAAAAGAACACACCGAAAATGAGAGTAATAACCCTCTCAAAAAATTGGCATCTTGCTAAGGAACGATCTGTTGAGAGGGGAAACAACCTCTCAAATTCATCTTTCAACAATGACGTAGCCTCGAAGAGAGAATAACTCATCCATTATCATCTGATTGGTAGGCATGATAGAAGATGAGGAAGATTGAGCATGAAACTCAGAAGGTTGAGGTTCAGAAGGATTAGTAGGGGTAGGTTCTGGTTCAGGAGCAGGAGGTCTATCTTTGTTATGCTTGTAGGTCCGGTCACGAAGATCAAATGTGAAGCCCATTTTGTGGATTGCATCCACATCAATATGGCTTTCACGAGGGTTAAGCGGGACCTTAGTTTCTCCAGCAGTAGAAACACCGAAATTCTCAAGGATTTTTGTTATGAAGATTGCATATGGCAAAGGGCTTTGTGTTCCTCTTACATACCACATTTGTCTCATTATCATCATAGTCCAATTGATTTTGAGATTAAATTTCATAGCATACATCAATTGGAGTTCTATGTCACATATTTGAGAGTGATTTGAAAATTTTGGTAAGATGACATAGCTCAAAAAATAATGAAGCAAACGGTCTTCTAGTGTGAGATATCTAGCAGATAGGATATCTCTAATTTTTAATAGTTTCACCATAGCCATGTTGCTTAAGTGTTTCTATTTCCTCTTTGGTAATTCTAAACAGAGAATTATAATAAATAAAAAAGCGATCATAGTTTTCTCATTCGCATACAATGCTGAAGCCTGCAATGCTCCTCTGATAGGGTATGTTACAGTATAATGAACTCATGTTTTTCAAATCCAAAGTAATGTCTTTTCCTTTCCTAAAGTTCATATTACAGTAAAATACTATAATCAGTTCAGGATAGATTTCATTCGATTCACAACATAAATCGAAAAGGTTTTGTTGTCTAAAGAGATAAGAAAATAGAAAATCTTCAAACTCAAAATTCCCGAGATTACCGTATTTGAGAGTGAAGATAATGCGACCATGAAAGTGCTCCTCAAAGATTTTATGTTGCTCATCATTTGCTAGAAGTCGTGCTAAGCCAAGAGGGTTGGACTCCAAAGATGAAGTTCCTCACTTCTTTTGAGTCAGATTGGTGCGTTGCTTCTTTGATATAGAGGAGGAAGCCATGTATTAAGGTTTTTGAGTTCTTAGGTTTTTGGGTTTTGGAGATTTGGGGTTTTTTGATTTAGGACACTAAACACGAAAATGATGGTGTAGAAGTGTTTATAATTGAAAATATGATATGAATAGACACAAAAATCACCCAAAACGGATCAAAAACGAAGATTTGAGGGTTTGAAAGGTTTGAGCAAGAGAGAACACGGGTTGATAAAGAAGATGAGTTTGAAAAGGTTTAAAAATACATAAAAAAATACATATATAACGGCACCGAGTAATCGGTTACTCACTTTGGAGTAATAGGTTACTCAAATTAAAAAATTAAATTTTTTCAAACAACAACATTAAGTAATCGGTTACTCATTTTGAGTAATCGGTTGCTGAAACACGTTGTTCGACCTTGTAATCGGTTACTCTCCAGTGTAATCGATTACTGACCCTAGAAAAACTTATTTTTAGACAATTTTAAGCTATGAAAAAGATTTTTAACCCAAAATTTGAAATATTTAAACATAAATAAACAATTTTAAGTACAAGTAGGCATGAGATAAACATGATGAAGGACACATATATTCATATAATCATGTTAAGATAAGTAAGATTTATCAAGAATGGCTAATTCTCGTCTAATTTTATAAAAAGGTTCTTTAGTCAAAAACGTGAATATATATGCTAGTTAGTTATGAGTATCAACAAATTCTACCAACATATCCTTCTTTTGGACATGGTCCCTAAGGAAGTGATGTTTTATATCAATGTGTTTGGTTCTATAATGCATAATAGGATTCTTTCTGAGGTTTATAGCACTAGTATTGTCACATTTTAAAGGAGTACACCCCAATTATAAGCCTTAATCTTGTAACTATTGTTTAAGCCACAATATTTGGGCACAACAACTATTTGCTGCTATATATTCAGCTTCAGCAGTGCTTAGGGCTACACATGCTTATTTCTTGTAAGACCAAGAAACTAAAGCATTTCCCAAAATATGACAAGTATCACTTGTACTTTTCCTCTCAGATTTGCACCCAGCAAAATCTGAATCCGAATATCCAACCAAATCACATATACTTCCTTTTGGATACCACAGTCCAACATTAGATGTACATTTAAGATATTTCATGATTCTCTTAACAGCAACTAAGTGTGATTCTTTTGGTTTAGATTGATAATGAGCACACAAACATACGCTAAACATGATATCAGATCTACTGGCAGATAAATATAAAAGAGATCCAATCATACCTCGATACTTTGATATTTCAATACATTTCCCTGCTTCATCCATATCAATGTAAGTATCGGATCCCATATGAGTAGCTATTGGCTTGCATCCATTCATGTCAAATCTTTTTAGCAAATCTCTGCAATACTTGGATTGACTTACGAAGATGTCATTATCAAGTTGTCTAATTTGTAGTCCAAGGAAGTAATTTAACTTCCCCATCATAGACATTTCAAACTCTCTTTCCATCATTTTGCCAAAATCACTACACAAAATCTCATTAGTAGAAAAAAAAAATAATATCATCTACATAAATTTGAACAAGTAGAGTATGATGATTTATTATCTTTATAAAGAGTGTAGTGTTGACCTTTCCTTTTTGAAACCTTTTTCAAGTAGAAATTTAGTTAGACGATCATACCATGCATGAGGAGCTTACTTTAAGCCATAGAGAGCTTTCTTTAATTTGTAAACATAAGAAGGATGTTTGTAATCTTAAAAACCAGGAGATTGTTCAACAAACACTTCTCTTGAATGTAGCCATTGAGGAAAGCAATATTTACGTCCATTTGATATAACTGAAAATTCAAAGAGCATGCATATGCAAGTAATAGCCTAATAGCTTCAAGTCTAGCAATTGGAGCGAAGGTGTCATCAAAGTTTATATCTTCTTCCTGATTGTATCCTTGGGCTACTAATCTAGCTTTATTTCAAGCAATGATAACATTTTCATCATATTTATTACGAAATACCCATCGAGTTCCAATAACATGCCTGTTTTTCGGTCTAGGAACAAGTTCCCAAACTTCATTTCTCTCAAACTGGTTTAACTCTTCTTGCATAGCAAGAATCCAATGTTCATCCTCGATTTCTTCATCAATCTTGGAGGGCTCTATTTGAGAGACGAAAGCCATGTTTAGATATGCTTTATCAAGCATTCGTCGGGTAGTGATACCCGTAGTTAATTCAATAATAATGTTGTCAATAGGATGGTATCGATGAGTTCTCCATTCTTTTGATAACTATGAATGAATATGCTCCTCTTGACATGGTAGATTATCATTCATTTTCAAAGGTACAATATCGGTTGTAGGTTCAATAATAGAAATTTTATTTGAAGAAGAACTTGACAATTCCTCCTCATCAGGAGTTAACACATCCTGTATCTCAGGATTGGTTTCATCAAAAGATACATGAACGAATTCTTCCATGGCTAGAGTTCTTTTATTAAAAATTCTATAAGTTTTACTCATAAGAGAGTAGCATAGGAAGATTCCTTCATCAACTTTTGCATCAAATTTGTCCAAGTTATCCTTACCGTTATTTAAAACAAAGCATTTACAACCAAATACATGTAAATGAGAAATGTTTGGTTTTCTACCTTTAAAGAGTTCATAGGGGGTTTATTTAAGAATTGGTCTTATAAGAACTCGGTTTGAAACATAACATGCGGTACTTACTGCATCAGCCCAGAAATATTTTGGGAGGTTTGTTTCATTCAACATTGCTCGAGTCAGTTCTTCTAAAGACCGATTCTTTCTCTCTACAACACCATTTTGTTATGGTGTTCTAGGAGCAGAAAAATTGTGATTGATACCTGATAAATGCCAAACATACCTAAATTTCATACACTTTTGTGGCACTTCTCTTAAGCATAATTGAGAAAAACCAACTTAAAACAATACTTTTTGTATAAAATATCACAATCTTGTATATTTGTATGTGTATTTCTTTTTTATATTTTGTAAGATTTAGAATGAAGAAAATAAGAGAAAAAAGACTAATGGCCAAAAAGACAAAGAAGTCAAAAACCAAGGTGCTCAACCAGACAGCTAAGCGTGGACCAAGCCACGCTAAGTTGACCTTGACACCAGTCTGACCTGGACACCAGTCTGGCCTGGACCAAGCTGCTAAAGCAAGCAGCTAAGTGGACCTGCTTGGCCGCTCAGCCTAGGACCAGACTAGTCCTAGCACAGTCAGAATTCAGCTTGACACGGTCAGACACAAGCTTGGCACATGCCCAAGCTGCTGAACAAGCAGCTTAGCAGTCCCACCAAGCAGCTTAGCGGAGAACCAAACTCCTGACCAAATCAGCAAGCACCAAGCCACGTCCCAATCAGCACGGTCAAAGCTGTTGAACAAGCAGCTTAGCGGTGCAACAGGTGTGTTAAGCGGTGTGCACCCAGACTTGACTTAACCATCAAGCAAACCATGATTTAAAATCAAGATTTAAGCAATATAAATCATTCATTAATGTACCAGAACCGAAATAGTACGAACGTTTACATAATTTAAAACCAGAATGCTCAATCTTAAAATTAATACCTATACAATCCAGTATAGCCACAGAAACCAAGTTCTTGGAACATTCAGGAACATAAAGACATTTTTCTTTATCTACATAGTTTCCATTATCTATGATCAATCTGTATGTCCCAATTTCATGAACTCGTGCCTTCATTATGTTCTCCATGTAAATAAACTTCTTAGTTTCCTAGGTTTAGATTGAAAGGAATCTCTGCACAATATGTCACACATGAGTTGTTGCACTACAGTCTAACCACCAAATATTATTAGGAACCTCAATAATAAATGATTCATCTATAATGGAAACAAAATGTTTACCTTTCTTTTCGAACCATTTCTTCCTTTTAGAACAATCCTTCTTATAGTGCAAATTTTTCTTACAAAAGAAGCACTTCATTTCTTTATGGATTTTCCCTTCTTTAATGGGGATCTTTTCCTTCCCTTTTTCTTTGTTCCTATTGTTTGGCCTGAATATGCTGGTGCTACCTGGCTCCTGAATGAACAAGTGAATGGAGTCATTCTTAATTTTTTTTAACCTTCTCTCCTCTTGAACGAGCATGGCTTTTACTTCCTGAAAAATTAATTTCTCCTTTATGGTGTTAAAGTTCACCTGGAATTGGCCAAACTCAATAGGAAAGGAGTTAATGATGAATTGTACCAAGAATGCTTATGTCACCTCCATCCCCATGTCTTTCATTTTCGCATCCAGATTTGCCATGCTAGTTACATGATCATGAATGGACTGTGACCAATCAAACTTCTTGGTCGTCAGCTCAGTCATGAGATTTCCCACCACAGACTTATCAGTAATGTCTGATTGGGAGTACTCCTTGATCATTCTTATAAATTCCCTTGCATTATCCGTCTTAGGCATATACGGTTTGACATTGTTAGAGATTGACATTTTCATCAAGTTAAGACTCAATCTATTTGACCGCTCCCAAGTCTCATTTAGAGACTTGTCTGCCTCTAAGCTCGTCTCAGTTATGGTTGGTACATTATCCATAATGATGGTCAAGTCCGACTTCATAACACCTAGTGAGAACTGGATATGTTCAGACCAATCAGCATAGTTCAGTCCGTTGAACTTGACACATCTGTTGCCTAAGGCGAATGCATTGAATGAAGCTGAAATAAGACAGACTCACACTTTAATGCTTTGAATAAATCATTATGGATTCAAACTAAACTTTTATACATGCACTTAATTTATCTTTGGATAAAATTTAAATGCATTTAACTTTTATTAATGATGTTCAATATTATTATTTAATGAGTAATTGATCACACTCTTTAAACGTGCATGTTATCTTTGGATAAACAAGCACAAACAAGTATGTTTAAAAACTTTTATTGTCATTAAATACATGTAGTGATTGATAAGTGCCAAAAATATCTAATTTTCATACATTTTTCATGGCACTTATCCTTTGATAAATTGAGAAAACCAACTTAATTCAACATTTTTTGGATAAAATATCACAATCTTGTATATTTCTTTTGTACTATATTTTGTAGGATTTAGGTAGAAAATAGAAGAATTTATCAAAGGCATACAAAGTGCTCAAAATAGGCCAAAATGTTCAATACATAAGCATGACTCATCAAAATTTTGGCCTATGTGGAGTCAACATGAAGTTGTTCACAAAGCAGCTTAGCTTGGACCAAACCCATGCCCGGCGTGACCTAGACACCAACCTGGCACGGTCAGACCAAAATTACACGGTCAGAACCAACCTGGTACAGTGAGAACACAAGCCTGGCACAAGCCAACCTGCTCAAGCAGACAACTTAACAGAGCACTTGGACCGCCCAACATGGAACTACACACCTGACCAGGTCAGCAAGCACCAGGCCACATCACCACCAGCACGGTCAGAGCTGCTCAAGCAGGCAGCTCAGCGGTGCCACATAGGCGTTTAGCGGTGTGCACCCAACAACTTGGTCAAGTTGACTTAGCCACCAAGTAACTGTGATATCATGCATGACCTCACTCCAAGTAGCCTTCATAGGCTTCTCAGAGGTAACTCACAATAGCTGAGCCAATAGCCCACCATAGCTGAGCCAATAGCCCACCATAGCTTCGGTGAGTCAGCTCAAGTAGGTGACTAAGCTGCTTGGCCAAGTGACCAAATTCATGCTGAAGGGCTTGGTCAACAGCTTGGCGGTGGAAATAATCAGCTTAGTGGGGTCTGGGAAGGCCTATAAAAAGGATGCACCTCAAAGGCAAAAATACATTCTACATTCCATTATTCATTCTAACATCCACTCCTACATTCACACACTTAAATCAAATTCTTCTCTTCTTCTTCTTCTTGTAATTTTCTTGGAGAATTTTCACTCCAAAGTGGTTTAGGTAAGTGTAGTTTGTAGTTTTTCTTTCTTAATTCAAGAGGAGAAAGGATATGGCAAATGAGATGCAAAAACATAATTTTGTAATCTCATTTGGGACCAAAAGCATCTCATCCATGGATAGATAGCTCATGCTCCTACAAATTCACTTGGACTATGGTATAATTTATTCTCTTTGATTTATCATCTTTTTGTGTAATTTCTTCTCTTTAATTTATCATCTTTTGAAATCAATGCATTCAAGTTATTACTTTTTGGTTAAGTTTTGATTCTTTATGAAGTTCTTAATGTGGTTTTAGCTTGATCACCTAAAACTTGATTTAAAGATCCAAAATGCTTCTTCTTAACGTGTTGATAAGTGAACTAAAAAGTATAACCTACACCTTAGTTCATGTGCCACATCAAGCATCTATTTCAAGCAACTTATGTTCAAGGCTAAATAAAGTTAATGGAGCCTGAAGTAGGGTGTGACAACTTGCTCCGAAGAGTGGCACTTAACTATTATTTAGTGTATTTCATAAGGTTTGAAAATCATCTTATCATTCTAGGACACAAGATGAAAGATTTAGAAATGATGTATGGAATTAACCAAATGTATAACACATAACTTGTAATGTTTTCAAAATCAATTAAGTGTAGAAACAAATCCATATTTCCAAACCAATTTCCTCCTCAAGAATTTGTGCATAATAGTTGTTTTATGTTTATGTTTACTTGTCAATATTTCTTAAATAAAATCAACCAAAAAGATGCTTAAACATTATTGGTAATATAATATGTTTATATTAATATTCTATTAGGCAATTTCATGTGGTCGACATAACTCTATATTATACTACAATTGAATCTTGAAAGAGATGCAAATGTAAAATAGTAAAGTGAGCTTATAAATTTTATTTGTTGACAAAGAAAGAAACTTTAAATCAAAGTGCAATTTAATTCATAAGTTGTATATTTGTGAAAAGGAAAAATACACAGTTATAATGAGTGGTCTAACTACTAACTTTTACTTTCAGTCATTTACATTTCTGCAACTAACATTTATTTTTTGTCATTTAAATTTTGCAATTAACTACTTTTATTTATTCTTTATACCAACTCATGAAAGAAGTGGTACAGTTAACTTCTAACTTTAATCTTTTGTCATTTTATTATTCTTTGATACCAACATTTCATAAGAAATGGTATGGTTAATTTAATAAAATGAGACAGACCTTTATATTATGGTTAAAAGGAACCCAAAAAGGGAGTAAAGAAATAAAGTCACTAACTAATTAAATATCACTCAATATCACTTGTATTAATTTGCTAAATTCATATCATTAAGCCGGTGTTGGAATTTATTTCAACAAAGCCGAGATGGTATGAAATTGTTAATAATTCAATAAAGCTAAGTTTTTAATTAAATGAATGTTCTTGAAACTATTATACCGGCATTAGAATTTATTCCAACAAAGTCGATATGACGAGCAAAGAATCGATCTGTCATTAAATAAAATAATCAGAAATTTGGTGCCTAAAAATAAAGCAAGCATCACGGAAAAAAACCTTTCAACGGTGATTCACATTTGGGTGATCAAAATATGCATTATAAGTAATGGACAAAATCTAATTAATTATCTTTACAACATCATAATCTTAATTAAATGCAATGATACATCTTTAGGTGATCAAAATATGCATCATAATTAATAAATAAACACGATATATTTTCATTATGACATCATAATTTTTAATTGTAAAAACAATTAAATCAAATAGTCATACACAACCCATTACTGCTTATTAATTGTTAGAGTTCAATAAATGTGGCAAATTTGTAAAATTCTCGGTTTTTGAGAAAGTTTAGAAAATCATGTAATTCTCAAGACATTACTATGAAAGCCTCATCCACTTATCTCATATATTTTATGTCTAGCATGATAAATATGCAACAACTAATTTTGATATATGAATAAATATTTCTCATTATTAGTGGTGGCATTATGAAATACAAAAAATGTTACAACATTTTACTGAAATAATTAATCCAGATTGAACAAAAGATAACAATTCACAAGTACTTCATTTTGTAACATTAAGTCTTTAGTTTCATTTTAATGTACTCATAATTCAATTTCAGGAACACAAGGAATGTCATAATGTCTTTAACCTGATGCTCTGATATCAATTGTTAGACTTTAAAAAAATTTATGAGTCTTTAATGGTTCATAAGAACCCTTAATTTAGGACCTTAACATTATGACATTCACATCTGATAAAAGAATAGAATAAGAAATATCTGGTTTCATTTGCGTTTCCCTTTATGCACTTTCTCGTTACCTTTTTGGTTGTCTTTGTTCTCACATCTCCGTCTTTCCTTTATGCGTTCCTTGATGATTAGGAATTGGGTTTCCTTCTTTCTCTATATGACACTACACTTTCCTTACTCAAACACTAGTGCTTCTATAATTCTCTCTTTGTATTTCTATTCATGAGATAACAAAGAATTGATGAAATATGATGTTTTTCCAATGTATAAGTGTCTCTATTTATATAAGGGTTTAGGAGAAGTTATTAGATAAAGTAACCCCTCCACTTTCACGGAAACTACCAATGAAGTGAGAGGGGAGGGAGTTGACAACACCCCCACTAGTTTGATCCATCAATTACCAATCATCATCACATTAAACACTTTAATTCAAACTAGTAACTTACAAGAACATGAACCACTAATTAAAATTAATCTAACATTTATCTCTAGAAATTTGTAAGTTGAAATAGGATTTCCTTGTAATTTGTCTATATACATTGGGTGGTGAACACGTTTGTGAGCATTCATAGAGCAGCAGGACATACATTACCATAAAACTCAATTCACCTAAACTTTATGTTATATAAAAATTAAATAATGACTCTTAGATTTGATGAAGGGGCAAATTTTGCTAGGAAAAGTAGAGGAAAGGATAATGTTGATATGTTTGGTAGGTTGGAATAATGCTCACAATGAAAATAATAATTTGAAATTAGTTTGAGACTCCACTCATTAATTAATTTGATAGTTTGGTTTATGAATTAAGTGACTTTAACTTAAGTCAAAATGCATTATATAAATATATATTAAAACTAAAATTTTCATGAATATTAACTTAAAGGTTACTGTATATGTGATGATCATTTTAGTTAATTAGTAATACAAAATTGAGTTTGTTAACAACTCTAACATGTCATTAACAGCTTGAATTGTGGATTTTAATTAAGTCGAGCTTAAGTTGAATTTTTTTGGCAAATATAACATTTAGATCCAATAATTTTATTTGCAAAAATATTTCTGAATAATATAAAAAACTTATTCTCCTTCGTTCATTTTATTACATTCTTCTTATTTCAAAAGGAATCAATCTTCAATTATCTAATCAAGAATATTCTTTAATTTACCTAGACTTAAGAGAGAAAGGTGATATAATTTTTTTTTGTATTACTAATAGTATCTTTTCACTTTTTTGGCAAAGACACTAATTTCTTTCGGGGTTCGTAACTGCCCCTCCCAACAAGTGTCGCTCCCAAAAATGAAATCATCAAGCTTGAAAATTCAATGAGACCGTACACTATTAAACCAACATCTTGTTACTAAAGATGATATAATTAGTATTTATATTCTATATTCTGGTTTGATATTAGAAACAAGTCAATAAGCTACAATAAAGACGTGGGTTTAATTATTGTTTCTTGATCCATGTATTGTTTTTTATTTCTTCCAATAAATTAACAATGATATGAATCAACTCCATTTTCCTGCAACGTCTTGTTAGATATTGTTTGTGAAATAAAAAATATTTCTTTTTTATAAACAAGGGAATCCCCTCATCATGGGAAATTCCAAGAAAAAATCTATCACAAGATAGCCTTTCAGCAATTCAGCGTACTAGCAAGTCTATTCATTATTTATTGAGTTTTAAATTTCTTATCTTATTTTTAAGAGAGAAAACATATCAAATAAACTTGACTTTATTTTTAAATTTTATTCATTGTTTACCTCAATAAATATGATTTATAAACCAAAAGAGTTCAATTTCAGCTAAAATGTTATTTTATTTAATAAGGAAGTCTAACTTAAACTAAATACAATTTGCTATATAGACTTATGAGTCGACTCAATTATATATATATATATATAAAGTTTTTTTAACTGTATACGTATTAAGTAGTTAATCATTGTTTGAACGGAATCAATTAAGCTAATCAGTTCAACGAAAATGTCCATAAACTTCTAACAAACTAAATTAATTCGAGCTAAAGAATTGAATCGAATAGTTCATGAACTCAAATCAACTTGAATTTGAGCTGAAAAATAGCTCATATTAAACTTGAGTCTCATTTCAAGTTAAGTTAAGTCTTATCTGATTAAAAGGAGCTTAAGTCTTTATTTGATTCTGTTTGATTTGTTTTCGCTTATATAAGTTACATAGTAATATTATTGTATGAATGTATAATTATAATTGATATCAACAACTTCAATATAATCCATAAATAGCTATGTTTTAAAGGTGTAGATATTTTTTGTCTCAACATATGTACCATTTCATATGTTATTGCTTATTATTGGTTAAAAAAATACTTAATTACTAAATTTTTAACTTAAATTCGTTTTAAAACCAATCACAAACAGTAGCATATGAAGTGATACACTTTATAGGACAACAACATGTAGATGTAGATGTACTCCATTTTAAAGACATTGCTTGGAGATATCAGATATGCAATCTATTATGGCGATTTCTATTTCCGAAGTAATTATTTTTTATTATTGAAAATCCCTTAAAACATTTGTAATACTATGCTAAGAGGTGAAAGTATTTGTTGTCCTCTACTTTGGGTTGCTCTGTGTATTAAGGTTGGCAAAAACACAAAATATTTAATTGGAAATTTAATAAATTGTATTTTGAACTGGTTTTAATCTTAGACCCGTAGAATAGCAACAAATATGCTGATTTGTACATCACAAATGAAGCTCCTTCAAAAAAAGTGGGCTTTAGTTAACATATATATACACCATAAATCATACCTGTTAGTGAAAAATGTTTTATAAGAGATTCAAATTAAAGTGGATGAATAAAATAATGTGATTGGTATGGAACCTCCCTTAACATATATTGGCGTATGTTAAACATTATATGTAGGGGTAAGTTACTTAAAAAAGTGCTTGAGCATTGACGATTTGGCATAAAAAGCATTATTATTAAAAGCGCACCGGTTATCAAACCGGTCAGGATATTTGTATAATGGTTCAGTAATTAAACAGCATATTGGTTAAACCGGATATGTCTGATTATATTTATATTTTATGAGTATATATATTTTCTCATATTTAAAAATCTTTTACTTTCTCTCTCTCCCTCTCCCTCTCTCTCCCCCCCTCCGTCCCTCTCCCTCTCCCTCTCTTACACAGATCTGGTGCATATCTGGTACAACAACCGTCTTATACTGGTTAGGGGTTCGGTTCACCGATTTTCCGGTTGAACCGACCCGACCAGTACGGTACGGTTTTATCAACACCGATTTAATGATTATTTCCTTTTGTATATCATGAATCAATATTATCTTTGATAATCACATATCAAATTTATATCTTAGTGTAACTATGAATATAAAAATATTACTCTGCCAACCATGTGACAAATCTAAGCCATTTATATGATTTTTTTAGTAAGACTTCACTTACTCCAAGAGGAAGTTACTCTTTTGAGATGAGGAATAAATTTAAAAATTGTACTCTTGTAGTAAGTTGATCATCACTCTATTTTTTTAAATACATAAAAGAAATATAAATTTTGATTTGTAGAAAAATTATCATGTTTGGGATTACTAGCAAGAATAACACAACATAGTAACACCCTATGAGGATCCTTACATTTCTGCATATTGGACAAAGCACACCTCGATCTTAGAAAAAATACATACACACAAAACGAGGTTGACTAATAAGTAAGTAATAAACGGTTGCAGATTTTTGGTTACTCGAAGGAGTTCACGTTTTCACTGTATTTCTTTCCTTGTCTCTTTCTCTTTCCTTACTTTTTCCCCATCCCTCCTTATTTCTCATTTGCCCACACCATCTCTGCATCAAGGTTTTACTATGCACACTCAACAAGAACCAAAACCCACAGCAGAAGAAAATAAAGCCTCATTTTTCTCTTAATGGCTGTGATTTGATGACTCCTACCTACCCTCATTGTTTTCCCTTTCCTTAGTAAAAGGGTCTTGTCCTTTTCACACTTCCTGCATCATCATGCAACTTGGGTGTTAACGGTTACTATCTTAGCCACACTCTGAACCATAAAGCTTTGATTTTTACCAATGAGGTGTTGTTCTTCCTGCTACCAACTTTAAGGTTTATGAAGTTTTAAGTTTCCTCCATTTCTTTCACCTCTTTCTTCAACTGGGGTGTGATAAAAAATTGGACTTTGCATTGTTAAGTAAGGAATTGGGTATAAAAATTGTTTTTTTTAGTTTTTGTTCTTGTTGAATGCTTAGTGAATGGATATAATCTGGTAAAGGGGTTTTGGTTTTTTCATGAAAAATGGGTGCTACGAACTCAAAAGATGAAAAGAATGAAGCTTTGTGTCTGTGTAGAGAAAGAAAGAGATTTATCAAGGTGACTATTGATTCTAGATATGCTTTAGCAGCTTCCCATGTTTCTTACATTCACTCTCTTAGAAATGTTGGCATTGCTCTTAGGAGATATTCTGAGGGTGAGATATTGATGGAGTCTTCTCTGTCAATTTCTGATAAAACCCCTTCTCAAACTAGTTACCCTTCTCCATCATCACCACCTTCACATGTTGCTGAAGCTGAAGTTGAAGTTTCTGAGTCACCCTTGAACCATGAGGTTCATCTTTCACCTTCTGTGTCTACTATAAGTTACATGAAATCTGGGGGTAACACTTCTGTGACTGTTACAATCAATGCTTGTGGTAACAACAATTATTTGGATGATGAGTCCACTGTGTTTTCTATGCCTCCACCCCCTCCTGAGTCAGGTGCATCTTGGGATTACTTTGAACCAGGGGATGATAGTGAGAGCTTCAGGTTCGCAGCGCCGATTAGTGATTTTAGAGAGTGCAAGGATCAATGGTTAGAAGTTGATTCAGATGGAAATTGCATGATGAAACCCAACCTGGATGAAAAGTTTAGTAGAAACTTCTGTGGTTCTGCTATAGGAAATGAGTGTAGCAGCCCTCATGTGCACTGTTCTGCTCATTCAATTACTTCAAGAGGAGTTGGCGAAGGTTGCAAACAAATGGTTGTTGGTGAAGTGAGAGAGCTAGAGTTACCAAGTAATGGAGGTGTTATAAAGGAGACTGTAGCCGAGAAGGGTGCTGTTGGAACATCCGGTTCAAAGGGGGAGAAGAACATAGCTGGGAAAGATGTGTGCACAGAAAGAGAGGATCCTTCAGAGTTCATTACACACAGGGCTAAAGATTTTATCTCTAGCATAAAGGATATTGAGCACCGGTTCATTCGAGCTTCTGAATCGGGTAGGGAAGTCTCGAGACTGTTAGAGGCAAACAAAATCAAGGTTGGATATTCAGAGGCAAAAGGTAATTTCTTGTTTGTCAATTTATTTTCCTGATACTGCACTTAATATGATTTTTTATATGTAAAAGTGCAACATTTAGCTTGTTAGGCATTTCTTTTAGTTAAGTCTAATTGCTAATCTCCTTCGGGCTTATTTTAATAGGGAAGTCATCTTCCATGGCTGTGTTTACGGCTGTCCAGCCTGTTTGTTGCGGTCGAAAGGCGACACCTGTTTCCCAAGGTAAGTTTTAGCTCAATTCTGTAAATAGACGCTGATCAATTCACTAACTTATTGACATCTCAGTGATTTGTATAGCCATGAAACATTACATACTTGATAGTTTGGGTTTACCATTTTACTTTGATCTCGGCTTATTACTCTATGAAAGGTCTCTAGATACTTCATTAACTCTTATAACAAATGCCTTTACTTGGCATGGATTGAAACTGTACTGGATAAGGTACAAGCTTTAAATTTTGAGCTGCTATTGCTAATAGATATAACTTTCTATTAGCTATAATACTCTGAATTTCTTATGTTTGGGAACAAAAACTGTTTTTTTCCTATTTGGTTTAAGGTAATTCTTGTTTGCAACAACATGCAGTTAGCTGGATTGTCTCCTCCAGTTCATACTTCATAGAGTTAGGATTAAATAATGGTTTTACCTTTATGGTAAAGCTGAGCTATGTTGTCATGAGGTTTTAACTTGTAATGGATTAGAAAATAAAGAGTCATATTGTATTATTTGGTGCAATCTAGGCTACCTGCAGGTTCCTTAGCTTGAGCAACAACGTATCGTTTTTTGCCAAATTTATTAGTTAGTGTTTAACCTTTAATTTTAATCTTTAACCATACTTCGCTGTCTCATTTGCCTGTTGTAGCTTTGATACTCGAGAGGTGAATATTTAGGATGGACTAATTTGTCTCCATTTTCTGTACTCTGTAGAACCTGTACAAAAAGTTATTAGTTGGAGACGGACAGCATCTTCTCGATCCTCCTCCTCCCGGAATGCTTTGCCTACAAAATCAAAGGAAGATGTTGATGATAGTGGAAGTGACTTTGTGGAAGAATTCTGCATGATTGCTGGAAGCCATTCCTCCACCCTAGACAGACTGTATGCATGGGAGCGAAAACTTTATGATGAAATAAAGGTAGTACAAGTTGCAAAAAAACTATTTTTTTGAAGTTTTAAGATGGATGTATGAGAAATTAAGATCACACTTAGCACTTAGGATTCTTGTTTACTGAATGCCTCAACTTTTTTAAAATACACAACCACGATAGTGTTCATATGCTGTTCTAATATGTGTTTCAGAGCTTATTTGTTATTATCTATATCTCTTAAATATTCCACTACGGAAGTGGTATTGAGAATTTTTCCATCCAATTTTGATTAAATCTTAGTATTTTTCCGATGCTTTTCTGCTTTAATTGTAATGCTAGGGGTTAATTCTGTTTGTCAACAACAAAAGTATGTGATGCATCTCGAGTAATTTAAATTTGTGAACCATCAAGGTAACTGGACCGTACTATCTGCAGGCAAGTGAATCCATCAGGAAGGACTATGATCGAAAATGTGTCCAGCTTAGACAGCAATTTGCAAAAGATCAAGGAACTCAAATAATTGACAAAACCCGATCACTTGTGAAGGATCTGCATTCACGGATAAAAGTGGCTATTTACTCTGTTGATTCAATATCGAAACGAATTGAGAGAATGAGGGATGAAGAGTTGTACCCACAACTTTCAGAATTAACTGAAGGGTAAGGGTTCTGGGTTTTATATTTATGTTACCTTCAAGTTTTACTATCTGTTTCTTACATTTAAACCACAACACTCGGCATTTGACTATTAAAATTTTAACTATTGGCTCAAGAAACTGTTACTTGTGCAGATTGATCAGGATGTGGAAGGCCATGCTTGAATGTCATCATGCACAGTACATCACCATCTCCTTGGCATATCATTCAAGGAACTCAAGAGGAACCTTGCAAGGAGAAGCGCGGAGAGAGATAATGACTCAGCTGCAAGAAGAAATTGAGTTCTTTGGCCTGAGCTTTGCTAACTGGATAAACAGCCTCACTTCATACGTGGAGGCTCTCAATGGGTGGCTGCAGAACTGTATACTGCAACCAAGGGAACGATCCAGGAGCAGAAGGCCATTCTCCCCTCGCCGAGCTCTCGCACCGCCTATATTTGTTATTTGTCGTGATTGGTCTGCTGGCATCAAGGCCTTGCCCTCTGAGGAACTAAGTCAAGCAATCGGAAACTTCTTGTTTGATCTACGCCATCTGATGGAGAAGCAAAATGATCAACTTCTTAAACAACAGAATTCTGCTAATTCTGCTCCTGCAGAAACTGAGGGCAACACTTATGATGACAATGAAGATGAATCCGCAAATTTGTGCTGCATACATGCAAGTTTAACCAAGGTTCTTGATCGACTAACCAAATTTTCCGAGGCATCATTGAAGATGTATGAAGATATCAGGCAAAAAAGTGAAGCAGCCCAAATTGCTTATCATAATTGCAGAATTATCAGGGCCGAAAAAATTTAATCCTAAAAAATACATGTTTGAAAGACACCAAAAATATTGTAAAAAAACATGGTCTTTGTTGGTAGAAAGAAATTTGTTACATGACAAGTGAAGTGTCTGCAAATGAGTTTTCAGTCAATTCTATGATGACTACCAAAGACTAGTGCATTGTGGTTATACTTATTTAGTAGTGGTTTCAAAAGTCTTTCATTAACAATCTTTTTGGCCAGTTATTTCCCATTGGCATGATTAAGCATAAGTCAATCGGTTAATTCTCATTATTCTTGGTGTGGTTAAATTCCATCATAAAGGGAAATAATAATAACTATGCTTGCTAAGAAATGAACGTTATTATATTTTATGCTTAATCTGAGCAAAAGTTACCATTCAGTATAAAAGCATACATCTTCAAAGCTTCCCAAAAGACAAAAAATTAGAATACACTTGTTGACAAATACTAGTATTTAGCATTTTACTGAAGTCTTGTATTTCATCTATGGTTCTAGCCATTGATGTAATCTGTGATCTGGGGTCTATTACTGGGTTGTGGTGAAAATCATTTTCCATGTTAATTTCTCCCAACACGTGTATCTTCTTTCTGTCCATTTTATTGGAATCCGACATATTGTGTGTACTTTGAGTAAGCTTCTGACTGCATGGCAATAGGGGCCTGCGTAACATGTTCCGGAAGATCGAATGCATCAACAAGTTCCCCTGCAATGTTCCTCACTTGGAAACTCAGATACTCCGAGAGTTTGTGGATTGCCTATGAAATGGAAAAACTTCAATTCTCCACAATATTAAAATTCAATATTTAAAAAAGCTAGATATACATCACATCTACTTATGTGACAGAACCAGAGTGGAGGTGTCAAGAAAATCAAGTAAAACAAAACGTACTCAAACAGTGAAAACTACACACATGTGAGATGATGAAAGTGGAAGCGTAGCTAAAATTACTAACAGCAGGGTGCCAAGGTACAAGCATATCGATCCTCATCTCAAGATAGACCCGGTAATTCTGCTAGCCGTTTTCTTACGATTAAAAATGATTTCCAAAACCAATGTTGTGAAAAGCCAACTCATGATCATAATCAATATGGTTTGTGGAGAGGGGGGGAGGGGGGAAACAGTGTATGAAAATGGAATTTCCATTTCATAATATTTTCCTCAATCTTATTTCTATCAAACTTGGAACTTTCCATAGGTAGGAAATGTTCAAACAGAAATTGTTTTTTTGTTGAGTGCCATATAACTATTTTATGAGTGTCTCTCTCCCCTTGGACAAATATGTCGTTCAAGGTTATGATACATGTGCAAGTTTATCCAGATTCTTTATAATAGCCATCAAAACTGTCCCTACCTGACCCAGCACCTATCCAGGTTTTTACTATTAAAAAAACTAGCAAGGTTATAATACCCTGGTGTTGCTAGCAAGGGGTTATTTTTTTCTTTTTCAGAATTGTCCCCTCATTGGTAGCTACTAGCCCATCGGCAAGTAAAGGTTTGTGAGCTGTCAGGAAAATTAAAAGTCAGCTCATAGTATTTTTATACCTTGGCTTTGTTGGGAGCCACATAGTCAACATTACGGTAGGTTCCAATGTCTTTCCATATTCGATCCAGAGCATAAAGATCACAGACTAGTTTCAGAGCAGCTTGGGAGCTTGGATCAGGACAGCTGGTATAGAAATAGACCAAGTTAAAATTGGACACAATATAATGGAAATAAAGGAGAAAAATAAACACTAGAAACTAGGAAGCACCTCTGCACCGCTTCAATGAATTTAGCAAGGATGACTGACTCAATATGTGACTCTGCAAGGGTCAAAAGGTGATTTAAGCATCTATTCCATGCTCCAAAGGTCCCAAGAGATTTAGCATGCTTTCGAAATCGTAGAGCAACACTATGAAGTAACCTAGATGTCCGGTACTGGAAATGAAAAACAGAATAAACTATTGATTCGTTCATGCTAGCAAATATGAAGATTGTATGTAGTAAGGAAACTGAGATGAAACTCACTCTGAAAGCATCCAACTGAAATTTAGGATTTCGTAAATGGTCTTCACCTTCCCACCGAGCAGTAACTGGATTTGGCTGTGACAGATATGAATTCATGGATTCCCTCAAGTAGCTCCATGTCACTGCAAGAGTCCCTCCTTTGAACTTTCCATGATATTGTTTTAAAAGATCACCTGCAACCTTCAGTTGTAAAGGAAATTTTCAAAACTATAACTTTGCTTCCAGTAAAAGAATACAAGAACCGAAGGATAACCGATAATGCAGAAAACAAAACATAACCCACATCCTAAATCTGTAAAGTTAAAGTTGTCGGCTGCCACCAAACAGGAAGAAATGATTTCCTGTGATCCTAAATATGATCAAATATGCAAGCAATGATGCAAATGTATCCATGTACCACCAATCAACCCATTTAATTCATTCCTATAACAGAATAGCTTGGTTTTTCATTTGGAGATTATCAAAAGCAAGACCAAAAGAAGTTTTACTAATAGCTAATCTTAGACAAATGGAAATAATAGGCAATGCACCTCGGTTATACAGGAGGGAAGAAGACTGATAGATCAAGGTTAAAGGGGCATCTTGAACCAAATTAAGGGCTAGCCAATTGCAGCTTTCTATTGTACTGCTATTTGTATTGAATCTCACTGCTGATTGGTATACTAGTTTCTACAGTCTACATTATGGTTTAGAAGATAGAAATATTAGTCACAGATTCATGACTGAATTTGGAGGCCCTTCTTTCCTATATTATTGTGGTAATAAAATAATAACATGCCAAAAGGATGGCTATAAAAGTCTCTATCAGAGGTGATATATGTGGGCTTATAGGTAGTAACCTGCTGAAGAAGAACCGTGTTGTCTCCTTCAAATGTCTGAAAAATATCATGATCATTCCTCAAGCTACCAAACCGATTAACAGCAGCATAACCATGGCCTCCACATGCTTCCCTACAGATGCTCAGTGATTTTGCAGTATATGATGTCACATAAGCCTTTAGACCTGCTGAAAGAGCATGGACATCTGCAACTAACTCTTCATTATGAGTTTTCTTCATTTCAGAGTACTTGTCCAGTAAATTTGTAGTGGCGAAATGAAATGCATAAGTTGAAGCCAACATTGGCATTAGCTTATGCTGTTGAGACTGGTAATCAAGAATTCTGACTTCAGGTTGGTTTAGAGGTCCAAATTGCTGACGAAGTAGAGAATATCGAATGGCAATTGTAGCAGCAACCTTCAGGACACTAACCGAAGAATATGCAAGGCCAACCCTTCCACCTACAAGTTCCCCTAGAGTTGCAGCAAACCGTTTATTTTCAGAAGGAAGGGTACTTGTGTACTTCCCATCACGGGAGACATCTCCGAAACGGTTAAGAAGATTATCTCGGGGGATTCTTACAGATCGGAATCTCAATGCTCCATTATCCACACCATTGAGGCCAACTTTATGACCACAATCTTGTATCTCAATTCCAGGAAGTGGTTGATGGGTCTCCATATCTCTTATTGGAACTATGAAAGCATGGACACCCATATCAGAAACTCCTTTTGTGTCATAATTGGGTAACTTCAACCTGGCAAAAACAGTGGCAAACTTTCCATGCAATGCAGCATTGCCAATCCACCATTTGATGGCACCATCGTTAGGCGTATCAATGATAAATTCATCAGTGATTGGATCAAAGGTGGCAACAGTTTGAAGGCCCTGCACATTTGAACCTTTTGAGCACCAAAAAAGTAAGCATGTTAGAAATGTATAGCTAGGACAGTGCTATATAGTAGTTAGCATGCTTGAGAACAAAGAAAATATAATTATTTTTAAGAAAGAAGCCCTAAACACAAAGGGAAGTTGGGAATGGAAGATAAACAAATGACAGGATAAAACAAAGGTCACTGGAACATGATCAAAGAGTGTTTTTTTATTGGTAAGGCCAAGGGGCTAAAAGGCTACAACAAAGATTGATATTCTTAGATGATGATGATATGCATGACTCAGTAACATGCAGGGCGCTTTTAGATAAACAACATAATTAAGTGCTTATTCAATAAGTTTTTTTGTTGTTTTTGAACTAAGTGAAAAAAGAGCTTATTCTCATAAGCTTCTGGCGTAATCTTAATGAAATAAGTTTAAAAGAAGCCATATGTCATTTTTATAACCTGTTCTCATAAACCCAGATAAGCTCTCTGTAAACTATTCCAAACATTCCTGCAATATAAAATCCCTACTCTAATGAATATATTTCTCTAGTATCATTTCAAGTTTCAACATCCTTCCAATAAAAAAAGGTAGTGCACGAGGCTCCCACTAAGTGGGGTCTGAGAAGGGTAGATGTATGCAGCCCAGTCTTACCCCTGCAAGCAAAGAGGTTGTTTCCAAGATTTGAACCTGTGACCTTATGTTCACCAAGCAACAACCTTACCGTTTCAACATCCTTCCAATAATTGTATAATTATAGATGACCATCTAGACTAACTGATACATGATAGTGACAAAATAAAGTTTACATTTACAATAAAAAAAATGGAGCAGTGGCAAATTCTTAAAACTACCCAGCAAAGAAATAAAGCCCAATGCAAGTAAAAGCATAGTGAATACGATATTACTTACCATGGTGAAGCTCGGTCATAGCAAAACAACCCGGGTAGTCCAAGTTATTAATGCCATCAAAGTACTTATCCTTATGCTTCTGAGTTCCCAAATTCAAAACAGAGCCACCCCATAAACTACAATACACACGGTAAATTAAAAAAATGAACAAATGTATAAGGGCTCCGAGGAGGTAGATATATCAAAGAAACTGTTTCCGAGATTTGGAAAAATAACCCAGGTCAAAATACACACAACCTTACTGTTGCATCGAAGACTCGGTGCACGAGACTCCCACTCAATGGGATTGAGAGGATAGATGTAAAGAGTCTTACCCCTGAAAGTGGAGAGGTTGTTTCTAGAATTTGAACAAGTGACATCAGAGTCACTAAGCAACAACCGTTGCGCCAAACTCGGAAAGTAAAAAAAAACATACCAAGTTGCAAAAATTAAGCAGAAAAAATAAAAGCACCAACCTATACTGCACACCCATCTTAACCGATAGTGACATATCATAACTACCAACCGCTTCCAATATAGCAAAATAGGTAGAGGGATCGTGAAGTACGTAATTTAAAGGCCTAAACCCAGCATCTTTAACAAGACCCACAAGTTGTTTCATGCATAGTTCGCGATGATCGTCTTTTGATATCTCAATTGGGGTTTGAAGGTGTGGGTTTGCGTTGAAGTAGTTGATCACTTTTTCTTGTATGTCCTTGTGTTTTCCACTCATGTAAGAAGATAGCGATGACGTGTCCACGTTCAGCTTCGTTTTTGCGGCGCATGGTTCTATGGCTAAGTGGTGGTTCGTGGCGGAGAGGAGTTGGCGTGGAAGAGGGTTTAGGTGTTGGGTTAGGTTCCTGATTCGCCTCTCTGCTTCGGGGTTTGGTGTTGGGGTTTGCATTTTTTGTAGTATGGAGAGGATTTGGGTTTGGTGTGAAATGGAATTAAGTTATGGTGTTTCGTGGGGATATTTAAGCTAACACGTCAAAATTGATTGTTTTTGGTATCGCCGACTCTATAAGCTGGTTTTATCTTGAGATCAGAATGATTAAACTGGTCAAAATATCATTAAAACTGTATCTTATCATATGGATGAAAATTGGTTTGTCTATGGAAAATTTCATGCTTTTCAAAGTAGAATAGTAAAATTTTGAAGATTGAATCTCACTTGTTTGTAACATGATATGTTATTAAAGAAATTGATGTTCTCTCTTATTTCGGTTTCTTCAAAAAAATTTCATTTTTTCATTTTAGAATATATTATAAAAAGATAAATAAGATATATGTTAAACATCAAATAGACTTAAGGAAATATAGTATTTACAATAGTAGAAAATACTTTATTTTCATTATTTTTATACTTACTTTATTTTCATTATTTTTATACTTACTTTATATTGGAATTAATAACATTTAAGTTTATTATAAAATAGTGGGAAAAGTGCATAAAAACATCATCAATTTTATGTCATTTGCAATTAATTTCATAAACTATTTTTTCTTCTTAATTATTCATTAAACTTTAACTATTTGTAAAATTGGTTCATCCATAAAGATAATATTAAATTAATAGAAATGAAAAATTCTAGTATTCACATTTCCTTTTAATCACGTTTATTGTATATTTGTTATTTTATTTTATTTTATTTTAATATATACAAATATTATTTTATTAATCACTTTTAATTATAAATTGATTTATATTCTTCTCAATCAATTTTGTATTTTGATGATGATTTCATTCAGATATCAATATTCACTAACCTCAATTGTTATATTGTTATTCTTGTGAGTACATTTGATGTGATTCCTTTGTTGGGTCATTAAATTTAATAATAAACTTATACATAAACCATTTTCATAAACTAATAAAATTTAAGAGTAATTAGTAAGAAATAATAATTATCATGATGGCTACTTTCGAACGATATAAAGTTTATGAGTGTAAAATCTGTACACTGACGGTGTAAGGTTTACACACATGCACACTATCATCTACCTTTATTTGGATTACTTTTTTTGAAAACTCAACAATAATTAAATATCAATGGTGGATGATATAATGACAGTATATAAATCTTGTACATTATCGGTGCATACATCTTTTTCTCAAAGTTTATATGAGTTTTATGCACTTTTCCCTAGAATAACGAATCTATATATCTATGCAATGTGAATGTAAGGATATATACGCATTGAGTCATTCATCTTTCATTTATTATTTAAATTTAAAAGTAAATAGTGATTAAATATAAATGATGAATGATATATTGACAGTGTAACAAACTCTTACATTATTAGTGTTTGCATCCTTAGTATGGTGATAGGCACTACCGACCTACATTCTTACTTTTATGATGTCAAATATTTATATTTTATATATTTTATTTGGAGAATTAGAATATCTTACTTTATATTATATTTTTTGTTGTATTATAATGTTCAATTAAAGTGAAAAATGTGGTTAATATGTTGATTACATATAATTATATGATTTTTTGTAAAAATTAAAAATTGTTGAGGGCAAAATAGGGAAGTAAAATTACATCATGGTAATAGTTATATCATATTTTGCCTTTATATATATAGTAAATATATATATATATATATATATATATATATATATTAATATCTCTTTAATTAATAAACTACTACTTAAATTAGGAAAGTATTTTGACCCATAGAAAATAGTATGATATTAATATCATTACTTCACACTATTTATCACTAAATTTAATTAAGATTAAATTTTTCATTTGTTAATATTTTATTCATTATAAAGACAAAATCTATTTTCTAAAGTTTTTCCACAAACACCTGATGGTGATACGACATCTCTTTGATATGATGCATAAATTACTTGGCTTGAAAGCAATTAAAGCGATAGTGACTTGGCGCCTATGATTACAGATAGGATCAAAAGCTTCTTAATTAACTTGGTAACAACAATGTATTGGTCTAATTGTGATGTAATGTCCTGTTAGTACAAAAAAAAATCACGAAAAATATTAATTTATTATGATAAAATATATTTGATAGTACAAAAAAATTAACTTTGTAGATAAGTTTTGAAAATAATCATATCTTCTGTCCCTAAAAATATATCATTACATATGACAATTGTTATAATTGATTAAAAATAATTTAATTATTAAACTTTTAATTTAAATATATATTTTTGATCAAAAAGTGACACATAGTAATACACTTCAAGAGACAAGATATATGCTCCCCTTTCCGACCTCCTTGTTTAAATATTGGGTCAATTTTCCTAACTAATCATTCGTTAATTAGTTGATTGACACATCTACCCGTATGTTTTAATGTGATCAGAGCTATAGTTTAACCACATTATAAACATCAATTATATGTAAGAAAGCAATGTGGAATGAGCTCTAAAGGCCATAAATTTCGTTATTGTTTAAACAAAATTCACACAATCATTTACGTGTATTCAAGAATCATGCAATTCTTGGATGACCCACAAGTTGTGAAAAGACAAAAAGAAATGCATGTTTCTATAAAAATACTAATTTTGTATTTGCAAGATCGGCCTACAAAAGACCACGTTAAGGAGAATAACCATGAGATATATTTTTTCTTAAGGTATATACATGTTCATGTCTATATTTATCTTCTGTTATAAAGATTTTGGTTGTCCCGACCCAATTTTTTATTATCAAGGGCTATATGATATTAGAAGATGAAATGAGGAAGATTATACTTTATACCCTCCTCTCAATTGTTTGGATTAGTTATTATATTTTTCCGGATAAACATAGAAACCTTTTTTTATGCCTAGGACACATTGGTCGTTCATTTGGATATCTGAATGCAAAAATCGTCTACGGACCAGAGAAGGCATTGATATTTCATCCTTCCATATTAGATGGTACACTTGTTGCACTAATTAATTTATATCCTGATGTTCAATTATTTATTTATAAAGGAAAAACATGTTTTATTTTTATTTTTGTGTCTATTAATATTTTTATTTTGCTTTTATGTATCTTCATGACTAATAAAGAATCAAGAGTACACTGTTCAATGTTTGTTGGTTGAGTGTGTTTTAATAATTTTAAGCAAAAGGGAAATTTGAGAAGAAGAATAAAATAAGGAGAAAGGAAATGTATTAGGAATATATACATTGTTTCTATAATACATTAGAAACTAAAGAGTAAGAAAGAATTGTGTATTTCATTGATTCAATAATTTAATTAAAATTAACATAAAAAGATCTATATTTATACTACTTATAAAGTAAAAACCCAAAATAACCATTCACCATGGTATAATTTATGATTCTCCCTATTTTGCCCTTACTATTTTCTAATTTTTACTAAAAAATCATATATAACCCAATGTTCCTTTCCAACCAATATATGTTCCATATTATTTGGTTAAATATTTCTTCTTACATTATAACTATCAGTTTTGAATAACTATCAGTTTTGAATGTAGAACATGCTAAATTGAACATTACGCAATTCGAATAAATTCAACTGTAGATTATAAATATTTAACATAAAATATTATACTTGACATTTATGACATATAAATTATGCATTATAAATGATAGGAAAGCGGGTTGGCAGGCACGACAGTGTATGTCAACACGCTAGTACACATAATGTAAAATCTTTTTACATTGTCAAAGCATCATTCACTATTCATTTTTATCATGACTTTTAAATAAAAGTAAAGTAATACAATGGTAGATGATGCATTGACGATATATAAATCTGTACATTATCATTACATAGATATTAACTCTAAAATTAATTGTTGAAAGAATTATATTACAAAGAAATGAATCAACATATTACATAGAAAATACAAAAGATTTAACTTTAACTAACTATCTAATCTATTTTACACATATTTTAATTATAAAAATTGAAATTACGATAAGAGTTTATTATGCAAAATATAATTGAATTTAAATTAAATATTAGTCATATACAATATTATCTCAAAATAACAAAATATATTCGATTTGAAAAGAAAGCGTTAACATTCTATATTTACAATCATTCAATCTATCATCTATCTATTAACAATATAATAAAAAAACTCACTCATGTCACATGTCACTTTCTCCTTACATTTTTTCCTTCATGCCACATGTCACCTCCTCCTCACATATAAAACTCCCTCATTCCACATGTCACTTTCTCCTTACATTTATTCATTCATGCCACATGTCACCTCCTCCTCACATATTTTTTTTCCTACTTTTTATATTATATATTTTATATGCTACTAATAATTTAATATCAATTAGTGATTGGTTCATGTTGCATTGTCACTACCCACTAAAATTGAGTGTTTACCACAACTAAGTTTTGTTATGTTAAAAAGTAATAGTCATTGAACATTAAATGAAACTGAAATCATTTTTCACATTCAAATTATTTCTTTATATTAATCTATCTATATAATTTAATATTTACCATTAATCTAAGAATCATTGTACTTTTCACCTCATCAAAGTTTTTTGACATTTTTCGCACTGAATTTTAATATTACAGTTCAGATTCTTTGAATTTTAAGTTTTCTCTATTAACAATATAATAAAAAAACTCTCTCATGCCACATGTCTATTTCTCCTTGCATTTTTTCCTTCATGTCACATATCACCTCCTCCTCACATTTTTAATAATTGTACTTTTTCACCTCATCAAAGTTTTTTGACATTTTTCGCACTGAATTTTAATATTACAGTTCAGATTCTTTGAATTTTACTTTTTCTGTATTAACAATATAATAAAAAAGACTCCCTCATGCGACATGTCAATTTCTCCTTACATTTTTTCCTTCATGTCACATGTCACCTCTTCCTCACATTTTTTTCTTCCTACTTTTTATATATTTTATATGTTAATAATAATTTAATACTAATTGTAGAAAATTCAAATTAAAAATTATCAATTTTTTTTATATGCTTGAACATGCAAATATACAAGTAATATGTATATTCTTAATAATATGAATGTATGAGTAATATGTGTGTTTTAACTATGTGAATGCATGAGTAACATGTATTTTCTTAATAAGGCGAATGTACAGGTAACATGTGTGTTTTTAGCCATGCAAATACACGGGTAACACGTGTTTAATTACTATCATTATATTATTTAATTAAAAGATAACAATGGTATATATATTCATGAAAAATATATGTATTTTAATTAGTAATATAACAAATCAATTATTAGACTCTTTTTATTATTTTGATTAAATTTATCAGAAAAAATATCTGTCATATCCTAACTTAGTGTGTTTTTAATTTATGAGTTATTTTCATACAATGATTATTAGCTAAAACATAATCAAATAAATAACATTTAATTATACAATATTTGAATGCTAAAAATATATTCAAATATTTATACACAATGAACATTAATCTAAAATAAAACATAAGCATTTAAGAGATATGCTAAAAAATTCTTATGACTTTATATAATACTATAACGTAATCACAAAAAATATGATGCAAAAATAACTCCTTATATTTATAATTTTATATAGAGAATATAGAGGTGAGATATTATCCAATAAAATTTGAATTTTATTTATTGAGTTATTTAAGAATCAAATATTTTCTATAATAACTTTCAACAAATAATACTTATACAAACGCATTTATAATTGTTAATATTCTACATATACACTAAAAAATCAATGTTAATGTTGCACCTATATGAATGAAAAAATATAATGGTTCAATACATGATTTATTGATATTATAAAATATATGTATATTATATTTGCATTATACCTAAACAAAGAAGCGACCCGTGCAAGTGCACGGGTACACTGCTAGTTCACTATAAATTAAATCCTCAAATAACATCTGTAACTCTACAAAACACAATGTCATGAGGAAATGTTAAAAATAGAATTAAATCGTGATCATACATCTTTTATTTTATTCTTTATATGCTATTAATTATTATAAATTTTCCCAAAAATTATTATATATCATCAACCAAGTAATATATTCCAATTAAATTTAACAAATTAGATATGGCGTAAATATTAAACTTGCACTATATTAGTATATAAATAAATGATGAGTTGGCTCCATGTCACTCACTAGTAACAGGCTTTTGATATAAGAATTATGATCATGTATCTTCTATTTTATTCTTTATATGCTATTAATTATTATAAACATCCCAAAAAAATTATTATATATCATCGACCAAGTAATGTGCTCCAATTAAATTCAACAAGTTAGATATGTTAAACTGTGCACTATATTACTATAAATTAGACATTATCTTAGTATATATAAATAAATGATGAATTGGCTCCCTGTCATTAGTAACATACTTTTGGTATAAGAATTATGATCATCCATATTTTATTTTATTCTTTATATGCTATTAATTATTATAAATGTCACCAAAAATTACTATATATCAAGAACCAAGTAATATACTCCACTTAAATTCAACAAATTAGATATGGCGTAAATATTAAATTGTGCACTATATTACTATAAATTAGACATTATATTAGTATATATAAATAAATGATGAATTGCCTACATGTTAGTAGTAAAAGGCTTTGGTATTAGAATTATGATCATTCATCTTCTATTTTATTATTTATATGCAATTAACTATTATAAATGTCCCCAAAAATTACTATATATCATCCACTAAGTAATATACTCCAATTAAATTCAACAAGCACCACTTATCTAACCACAATCCCAACATAGTTTATTTTATGTTCCATTCAATTGTTAACTTGACATTTTTATTTTTTAAACCGATGACTTTCTTCATTGCGATCATCACATGTGTATAATACCTTTTATGAGTTCTAAAAGCAGTTTTCTCAATATCTTGCTATTAATTATTATAAATGTCAGCCAAAAATTACTCTATATCATGGACCAAGTAATATACTCCAATTAAACTCAACAAGTTAGATAGGGTGTAAATATTAAATTGTGCACTGTATTAGTATATATAAATAAATGATAAATTGGCTCCATGTCAGTAATAATAGGCTTTTGATATAAGAATTATGATCACCCATCTTCTATTTCATTCTTAATATGCTATTAATTATTATAAATGTCCCAAAAAAATTACTATATATCAACTGTAACACCGCGAATTTTACGATATTGAATTATAAGATTTTATTAATATTTTTATTTATTGTATTTTCGAAAATGAATTTCTGGGAATTTTCGGTAAAGAATTAGACGAAACTCTAGTTGAGTTTTAGTCTTGAAATTCTATTTCCAATTTGGTGGTAAATTTTCATGATTTTCGGAGACAGTCGGTTTCGGACCGCTGTCAGGGCCGAATCTCACCCGATACGGCTCAAAAAGTGGTTTTTGAGTTCCGTAACTCGGAATCGAATTCCAATTGCAGCGTTGGCTTCGTAATCACATTTCGAGTCAAGATAGACCCTGAGCTGGTCCATACCTATTTGCTAAATATTTTTCACTCGGAATACCGAAATTCGAAATTCTAATCGGATATTAGGATCGGTGATTTATAATACCCGATCGAGTATTGGCCGATAATACTCGGGCATGTTTATCGCACGTGTCCACAAGGTGATCATTTCGCATTAAGATGCGAGATTTGACTTCCATAAAGTAAATCTCACATCACTTTCTCAAATATCCCATGAGCTCATCATTAGCCACCCTATGAGATTTTTTCATCATTGCCTAGAGGGAAATCTGATTTCCTTCTCTCCTTAAACCCTCACACTTCACACTT
>NC_032009.1:27505288-27505845 GCF_001865875.1 Lupinus angustifolius
CTCCTTCCATCTTCAATCCTTGATCTCTCAACATTCAACCAATGGATGTTGATGGGATTTAAGTTTGTTGTTCATGAGCATGTCAAGAACATATTCAACCGTTGAAATTTTCTAAAACGCTTTCTAACTCATTTTCTCCTCAAAACCGAAAATGGTGATGTTCTTGAACTTATGAAAATATTTTGTTGGAACCATGAACAACTTGTGTTCATGGAGTTGTTATAATATTTTATTACATGTATTTGGTTGTTTTACCCAAAGGGGATGATGATGAAATCAAAGGAACCTTTAGGAAGTGTTTTGGAAAAAATAAGAATGTATGTATTTCTATTTGTTTTTAGCCTTAAACCACGGCTTGGAACAAGTTGGAAAAATAGAAAATTTTGATAAAAAGGATGTTAAGGTTTATGAGTACATGAATGCCTCATAAAACTCTTAAAGGATACTTTGAATAACTTACTTTAAAATGGTAAGATTATCAAAGAAGGTCTTAAATCGGAATATGCAGTTTTACTAAAAACCGTACCTTTAAAAATGAATGGAAATCGTGAACGAAC
>NC_032009.1:27505945-27530667 GCF_001865875.1 Lupinus angustifolius
GAAAATGGTGATGTTCTTGAACTTATGAAAATATTTTGTTGAAACCATGAACAACTTGTGTTCATGGAGTTGTTATAATATTGTAATACATGCATTTTGTTGTTTTAGCCAAAGAGGATGATGATGAAATCAAAGGAACCTTTAGGAAGTGTTTTGGAAAAATGAGAATGTATGTATATATTTGTTGTTAGCCTTAAAACCATGGCTTGGAACAAGTGGTGTCCGAATATGACACCCGGATCTCCTAAACCATCTCAAAGGTTTTGGAGTTAACTTGGATTTTAAGAAATCCAAGATTTTGTATGTTTGAATGCTTTTGAATATATATGATTGTTGATGAAATGTGTTGAATATTGTATATGAATGTTGTTGGGAACTTTTCTGTGTGCATGTGTTTGAAAAACCGTGTTTAAATGTGTTTCAGTTGTCGAAAAGGACAAAAGTGGTATTCTGTCCAAGTCCCTCTCGCTTGGGCGAGAAACTCTCGCCTGGGCGAGGGAAAGTTTTGGTTCTGGAACTCCCTCGCCTGGGCGACAAAATCTCGCTTGGGCAAGAGATGTCTCGCTTGAGCGAGAAGAGGCCTCGCTTGGGCGAGCAAGGGCCTCGCTTGGGCAAGAAAGCCCAGTATTTTAATGAATTTCTAGAACTCTCTCGCTTGAGCGAGAAGAAGCCTCGCTTGAGCGAGAAGAAGCCTCGCTTGGGCGAGCAAGGGCCTCGCTTGGGCGAGAAAGCCCAGGATTTTTATGAGTTTTTGGAACTCTCTCGCTTGGGCGAGAGAGGTCTCGCTTGAGCGAGAAGAGGCCTCGCTTGGGCGATAGTACCTTCGCCTGGGCGAGGAAAGCTTCAGTTTATTTGAGGTTTAAAGATGAATTGTCGTCTGAGCGACTAGTCCCTGCTTTGGCGAGGGACAATGTGGAAAGATTGAAATGAAATGATGAGGTGAATAATGTGATGAACCCGGGTAGGGTGTGTTGTGATACAAAGGTTGTGGAATGAGATCATGGCTTAGATGAGAAGCATGATTCCACAAAAGTATGAAAGCATTGTTTGTGTTTATGCCTTGTTGGGCAAGTATCCGACTTGAGGTCGTGAACTAGGGGGTAACCTAGTAAGGATACACGATATCACTGAACAACGATCGACCGACCGTAAGAGGTTTGGTCATGTGACCATCCAGAAGTATTCGGTGATGGGTTCTTGTGATTGAGATGTTACCTTGAGCATGTACGGTTGACGTACTATCGGGTCCCACGAGAAGCATTCCTTGTCGGGAGATGGCTTAAGGATGGGCCGATCATGTGTTTGATTACTACATTTGCATTTGTTGCATTTGACTCTGACTAGGAATGCATTGCATTGTGACCATGAAGTAGTGGAGAGGAAATGACGGGACGACTTAGAGCACCGTGATGTAAGCAAGGACGGCACTGATTGGACGGTGATTCGCCAACAATGTCTTGAGGGAGAGTCTGGGTGAGACGAGTCCCTTGTATTCCTGGGGAGATACCCTGTTGGATCGGATAGTTCTCACATACCAAACTAGGCAATCTCTGACAACCCCAGGATTACATTCGAGATCGATGAGAGGGATGCCCTGAAAGCGTTTGTACGACCTAGGTCCGGGTAGGACTGTTCATGAGTGAACCGATCGATCTATTTTTTTTACTTCCTTGCGAGGATATGTTATTTTGGGTGCGTACAAAGCGGCTTGGTACGGGACCTGTACTCTTGATTATTTCCGATTAGGATGTTGGGTGGATATTGGTGTAAGATGAATAATCATGTGATATCATGCATACATTATCATTGTGGAAGTAAATTCCCACATGTGAGCTACAAGTATTGTGTATTCATATGTTTATGTGTGTGATATGGTTATGAGTAGAATGTTGATTATATTACTTGATATATTGGTAATGTTGGAATAAATGGTAAGTTATGAATTTCTTCATGATGTCAATGATAAATGTTGGATTATATGTTAAAATATATTTTATGTATGAGTGTGATATTTTGAGTAAGTCCACGCCATCAATGAATTTATGTCCATTAGATGTCTTACTCTCTCTGTTGTATTGTTCTTGTTTGTGTATATTCGTTATGCAGATGTCCAACAACAACAATCACGTTCGAGACTATCACTTCACAATGTCCCCGATGGGACAATGGGATAGTGATGGACACAGATACACATACACAGGCCCCTGCGGTCTGTCGTTGCACATGATGTGCAACGGGTCATCGATGATGATCCCTCAGCCTGACACCTACATTGATGCTTCTTTCACCTTGCCTCCAAGGAGGCTGAGGTCTCCAGAGGATGGACTTCGGAACCCTCCAGTCAGGAGTGATGGCGTTGTTCCCTCCCACGGTCGGAGGACGTGGTCGGATTGTTTGGGTAATCCTTCATCCAATAGAGCCACGAGTAGCCGGGTTCTTGGAGGAGGTCCTTGCAAGAAGACCAAGGTTTTGAGAATGTCATCCCCTCCGAATTATGTCGCGGGGTTATGGCATAACGAAGTGGAAGAAGAGGAAGATGAGGACGAGGTCATTGAACTCGTAAATGTAGAGAGTTCGGTGGAGGTGATCGACCTCGTGTCTGACTCGGAAGAGGAGGAGGACCCTAGTGAGGGGTCTAGCATTCCTGGAATCTTTTGAGTCACCTTGCAGCCAGTTGATGCCTCTTTTGTTTTTGGTGGGGGCTATGTTTCTTTTTGAGTTTTGTATATGTTAGTGGCGATGTAGTTTCCGCCTTGTTGACTTAGTTTGTATGAACTAATTCTGACTTAATCAATTATATGCATTAATTCAGGAAATTGTGAATCAGGTTAAGTTATCATTCGATAACGATAAGTTGATTTTCCGCATTTGAGTTACTTAAAGTGATGTCCCGGAAAAGGAAGGTTTTGAAAAGTAAATAATTTTATATCACCAATTCAAAAAAACAAAATTACCCATTTTTCCGCAATGTTTTTTAGAAGTATTTTTCGGGGCGTTACATCATCATCCAAGTAATATACTCCAATTAAATTCAACAAGTTAGATATGTTAAATTATGCACTATATTACTATAAATTGAACACTGAATTGGCTCCATGTGAGTAGTAAAAGGCCTTTGGTATAAGAATTATAATCATGCATCTTTTATTTTATTCTTTATATGCTATTAATTATTATATATGACTCCAAGAATTACTATATATCATCGACCAAGTAATAATATATTCCAATTAAATTCAACCAGATAGATTTAGCGTAAATATTAAATTGTGCACTACATTGCTATAATTAGGCATTATATTAGTATATATAAATAAATGATGAATTGGCTTCATGTCAGTTAATAGGCTTTTCGTATTTGAATTTGATACGTAATAATCAAAATATTAAGGCAATTGATAGCCTTATTAAAGTTATTTATGCAATAATGATTTAAATTTTCTTTGGGAATCACTATTTCTTTCTCAACTTAAATGCATATTATTTTCAAAAGCAAGCACATTTTGATTTGATTCAAATGAAACTATTGTGAGCAAATTTAAAATATATAAGTTATACATGCAAAATGACTGATATATTTTGTGTGTGTTATTGTGTAGTGAAATGAATGTGTAAATATTAAGAGAGAGCATCCATCAAATTTCATCTTTAAAATTATACTTGTGTATCTATGTTTAAGTTTTCTCCAAAAATAGTTTTTATTTTGTATGAATGATTTCCATAATGTGTTTTTCAATTATCGCATGGTCATGGAGTATCGACACTATTCATAGAGCATATCTCATGTATAATGAAATTAAGGAAATCGTGTGTACTATTATTATTTTGAAGGTAAAGCATAACCTTCTATTATATACAAGTCTAATAGTGGTTGCTTGTTTTTTAAGCAACCATGATTTGACTAAGTAAACTAATTTAACTAACTTAACAAAATAACAAACTTCATTTTAAACACATGTCTAATTTAAATGTTATACTATATTTCATTATCACCAAATTGCCCCTTGATGCTGAAATTAAAAGGCTACTGGTGCGCCCAAGCCAATCTGTCTTATGTGCCAATCTAGTGCGCTATGATTGGGCTTCTCGGTCAAGCTGATGCGACAATCTGGTGGGCCATGGTCAGGTTTCTCGGTTAGGCCTGATACTCTGTGGCTAAGTTCCTCGGTCAGGCCTGATATGTCACAGTCAAACTCTAACCCATAAAAAGTCACAATTCTGATACACGAGGTAACTTCATTAATGTCTTAAATATTGTACTATTCAATGTATTATTTTTTTTAAATTTATTAGAAAATATAAAGTTAATATATTTCAAATTTATATTTTTTATTAATAAGAAACAAAGTACATGTGATACAATGTTTAAGATAGAATATGTGACTCCCACCATTCAAGGAAGAAATATAAGTACCGGACATTACATTTTTTCTTTTATTAAACTCAAATGTTTGTTTTGCATTGTGGATAACTCTATTTTTTGGGTACTACCTAAGGTTTTTTTTCACATTTTTGGGTAAGGAAGTAATCAATTTCAGGGTTTGTAGCTACCCCTCCCAACAAGTGTCGCTCCGAGGAATCGAACCCTTGACTTTGGGATCCAATGAGACCTTACACTACTAAACCAATGCCTTGTTGGTGAATAACTTTGTACTTTACCAATTAAATGAAGTACTCTTTTAATTAATGTATAATTGAAGAATTTAATATTTATGCATTGTCATTATAAATATTGAGTGATGATCCACTTACTCCAAGAGTAAGTTTAAATTTAAACTTATTCATCATTATATCCATCAATTGTATGAACATCTAATGATTTAGATTTACTTATTAATTCAAAACATTGGATTTCCCTAGAATTAATGGTTATGATGGAGAGTAAGTTTAAAAAACTTATTCTTGAAGTAAGTGAATCCTCCTCATAAATATTTATACACATTCAATATATTATTAACCATTTATTTGTATTGTTTTTTTGAAAAGACTATAATAATTAAAATGAGTGGTAGATGATGCAGTAATAATATATAAAACTCATACTATATATTTTTTAATTAATGAATAATTGAACAATTTAATATTTATGCGGTATAAAGATTTATACACATTGAATATTTTATTAACCATTTATTTATACTTTTTTTTTAAAAGTCAATAATAATTAATATAAGTAATAAATATTGCATAACAATCTATAAAACTCATATAATCTCATCCTATAAATTTTCCCCCTCATAATGGTTAGTATTTAGCATTTTCTATGCTGAAAACAATATCACACTCATTTGAAAGTGGCTATATATGTCTTATAAAAAATTAAAATTTTCTCATAGTCAACTCTGGAAATTTGTGGTAGAAAACGCAGATAATTATAAAAATGTATTGTTTTGTACAAATAAAATATTTTTTTACCTTTTTGGATAATAAATTAATCCATTTTAAATTCATGGTTGTTTCTACTAACAAATATCATTCTTAAAAACCGAATATTCAACCTTCGAACCACCGGAACAACACTTATTAAAAGTATTATAAAATAATAATACAACAAAAGTAACAAGTCACAGTTTTAGAGGTTGTAACAGTCGGTGGGTGCGAGAGAGATTGTTTTGCATTGATTGAAAGTGGTTTCCACGTAGGAGTCTACGTGTATGTGCGTCACAGAAGGTCCCACATTCAATAGAGCAGGGCCCACTTAATGATGCTGTAATATAGTTTAGGTGGTGTCACACGGCTGGGTCCACCCGTCCCAATTTGATGTCATCATTCATGTCTCACTCCACTTACATCTATACACGTGAATATAATATATTATTTTAATAAAATAAGAGTACATAATGTATGTACTAATAGAGTAAAAATTTATACACAGTCAATGCATCATTTACCATTCATTTGCAATACTGTTATTTAAAACTCAATGATAACTAAAAATTAATAGTGGATGATGTACTAACAGTATTAAAAACTTTTACACTGTCGGTATATATATATCTTTTTCTCATAAAATAAAGTATTAATTTTGAATTGTTAACAAATACAGATTGGTCTGGAACACGAAATATGAACTTTCTAGAGTCAGACTCATAAGATTTTAAAATAAATTAAAATGTTAAAAATTTGATTTCTATACTAATACTTGTTAGGAACAAAATATATATATTTTAAAAGAAATTAATTTAGTAGTCATAATAAAATAATATATTTTTCTACTAAATATTTCTATTAATCCTCATATGTATAAACAAGTGATATGTGTTATAAGATAATATTTTATTTACTAATGATTAATTTTTAAATAAATTTGTTACTTTCTGATAGATATGAAGATTAATAAAAGAATTTAATAGAAAAACATAGTATACCCTTAGTCATATGATGAAGAATAGGTTATACAAATAGTCAACATGTGATTTTATTCGTGGGGTGAGATGTGCACCTCCAATCTGGTGTGAATAAAATATTAAAGAATTAGTTGTCTTATTGTTAATGGTGAAAAGATTTCTTTCTAAGTTTTAATAAAAACGATTCGCTAAAAAGTAAATAAAATATGTACCCATTTTTATTATTAAAAACAAAATTAGAAGTTAAAACTTAAAACAATTTAAAATCCAAAAATGAAATCAACATAAGAAATAGAATTACAGAGCTGAGAGAAGTACATAATTGAAGTAAACTGAGGGGATTTTAACATTATAAGATAAATTAAGTAAAAATATAATGTATTAATTTAAAAGTACATGGATTAAAAAGAATGACATACATATATTTGATGCTAATCCCATGTTATGATTTTTAAGAGTAGAAAAAGAACTACCAATTCCTAATCTAATACTATTTGTTAGGGGTGAGCAGTGACAAAAATTTATTTACTAGGGAGTTTGGTGAAGGAAAATAGGTAATCTCTCATAATTATATTATTTGCTAAGAATGAGTAGGATCCGATTCTACCCACTAATATGATATGGTCAGGTAATGATTCAACTCAAATAGGGTCGTGTCTTATTGAGTTTAGGGCTGAGTCTAGTTTTAAAAATTAGACACATTCAATATTTAGGACCTGTAGGGAACAAATATAATCCGACCCATCATGTCCCATGGTCACTCATACTATTTAGAGCCAAGTAAGAGACAAGTCTTACCCGACACACCTCGCCCATGCTCACTCTTATTATCTGCACTACATGCTTATATATTTGTTTTGGCAAATAAATACCTAAAACAATTTTTATATAAAGTCCAAAATATATGTTATTCTTATATTTACATTGTTATAGAATTTTATTTTCCAATTGTTTGAGGACCTAAAAATATAGAGACAAGTTTGGCCAACTACTGTTGCACACATGTAAGGTAGGCTATTAGGTGAATATATACCAATCATGATTAAGGTGATTTCAGATGTGGCATTCTTAATAGAATAGCCATCATGGAATAAAGTTATCATTGAAAGTTGACTAGGCAATTGATTCATCAAAAAAGAATACAACTTGTAGTACATCAAAAACACTATATAAATGAACAAAGGTTCAGCATCTAAATGCAAAGAGTGAAGTGAGGCCACTCAAAATCTAAAAGTGAAATAACCAATTTTTGTCCCTCTTCTTTCTTCTTTCATTTCATCTTCCTAGTTTTGAAAAATCCAGGTTTTACAGTTTTTTTGTTTAATTTTTATTTGATAAAAGTCTAGTTGTTTATTAAAAAGAAAAAAAATATCAATTAATAGCATTACTTTGGAGTTTATTTCTACCTGTTCTCTATTTTTGGAATTGAGAGGGTCTCTCTTGAATTTTCTTCTCATTTCCCTAAACAATGGCAAGTGCTATTGATATCTATAACAATGGCACTAAGATTGGTGAAAATTTCTTAGATCTCTATGATGAAGAGCTTATGAAAGTACTGGAACCTTTCATGAAAAGTGATGTATCTTTGTCAGCATGTCCTTCAACCATCTCTGATACTCGACTTTTGTCGACTCTCCCGAACTCATATCCCAACCTACTAATACCATTAAACACAATCCAAACCAATTCCATTGGGCTGAATCAGCTCACCCCATTTCAAATCAGTCAAATTCAAGCCCAAGTCCACATTCAACATCAACAATATAATTGTGAACACTGCCAAAACCGCAATTTAAAACCTTACTTATATTTCCTCGAACAACACCCAAATGAACACAGCTTCAACCTCGCACCAAAGCATGTCCCAATGAAGAAACAAACAAAGCTATACCGCGGTGTGAGGCAGCGCCATTGGGGGAAGTGGGTGGCAGAGATAAGACTCCCCAAGAACCGCACCCGTCTCTGGCTCGGCACGTTTGACACGGCGGAAGAAGCAGCGTTGGCTTATGACAAAGCTGCTTATAAACTCAGAGGCGAGTTTGCACGTCTTAATTTTCCACACTTGAAGCACCAAGGAGCACGTGTATTTGGTGAGTTTGGAGATTACAACCCTCTCCCTTCTTCTGTTCATGCAAAACTACAAGCTATTTGTGAAAACTTGGCCAGAAATCAGAAACCTGAAAATTCTGTTGAGGATATAAAGCCTCAGCAGATAGATCATGTTCCTGCAGAGGAAAAGTTTGAGGATTTTAAGGTTGATATGTCTGATGAATCTTCAGCTGGTTCTTCTTCCCCTGAATCTGTTGTTACATTCTTGGATTTCTCGGATTCTAATAAATGGAATGAGATAGAGAATTTTGGGTTGGAGAAATACCCTTCTCTTGAGATTGATTGGGATGCTATATGAGAATCCTCGTCTCTGTTAAATGTTTTAGTTTTACTTCTTTATATACTATGTTTTGGGTTGGGTATGTATTTTGTATTTTATATTTTGTAATTTAGGTTATGTTTTGGTGTCATTGGCAAGAATCTGTGATGAAATTTTTGACATTTGCAGATGTTTTGCTAAGACAGCGTGCAAATTTTAGGTTACTAAATCAGAGTCAGTGGTTATATATGGCTCTAGTGTGTTCATGGTCTGCTGGTGTTTTTTTATCTTGCATGATCATGGGAGTTTCAATTTGGTATTGGTTACTTGTTTTTCAACTGTAATTAAAGTTCCTTCAAGAAAATAATTGAAGTTTCCAGGAAGCTGTGAGCATAAGATGACAATGTAATGTGTGAACTATTATTAATAAAATACACATTTATAACTTATCTTTTAGAATAGAAGATGCTTATTCTCATATTTTATTTGTTATCTACTAAATTATGGTACAAAAATTTCAACATATAATCTTTTATAAATTATGGACCCATTGTTAACCCACTTTTAATAACACACCATACACAGGTGTTTCATTTCTCATTTAAATGCCTAATTATATAGTTAAAAGTAGTCATTTATGAGAGGAGATTCACTAATTTCAATAGTAAGTTAAAAAACCTATTGTATATTTTAATTATCCATTCTATAAAAATCTAATGGTTCACGTGATTTGAATTAATCATTAAATTTGAACCATTAAAATTTTATAGAATAGATAAATAAGATATGAATTATATATTTTTAACTTTATTCAAGTACAATTGTAATGTTTTAACTTATGTCTGCAGGCAAATTCATTTCACTAAATGACATATTATTACAGGAAAATGTGCTTGATTTGATCAAAAGTGCGTTTTAATTTAGTTTTTGGACTATCTAAACCTCAATATTATAGCTTTTGTTGTGTTGGTAGACCCACATTTAAAACCCTGCATACTTGACTACAAGAAATATCACACTTACATTTGTTAGCAAATAGGTGAATGAAAAATTAAGAATTCAATATCTATACATATTATTACCACCATTCATATGTTAAAATAAAAATAATGCAAATTAATAATAATAATAATAATAAGTGATAGTGTAAAAATTTCATTACCATCTATATTAAACTCAAAAATTAATGTCACATTATCACATTCACCTGCATTAGTTTTATGGACTAAATAACACCTTCATATGTCAGCTGTGCTTGTATATAAATAAAAAAGTGTAGTATTTATGTTTTATTAGTGTAAATATTTATACACAAACAATATATTATATATAATTTATTTATATTATTTTTTGAGTAATCAAATATAACTAAAAATAAATAGCAAATGAGTCCAACTATAAAAATTTATACACGTCGTCGTTTTGCATAAAATTTAAATTTTTTTAAAAAAAATTATTCAGAACGTTATGTTCTAAAATTTTGATTTTTTTTACAAAATGGTAATGTTTGGTGACATGGCAAACATTTCACATATGACTGTAGAAACTATGTGAGCACTTAATGTGTCATGTGAGCATATAGATGTAACATAGTGAAGTCAACGGTAGGACTAATATGACCTAACGTTCAATTTGTTGGTGACTAAAATGACAATTAAATTATTTATGGACTAAATTAGTAACCACGAAAAACACGAAGGACAAAAATGTGTACTTACTCTTATAAATAAGAAGATTGTATTATATATGGTCAGTTTGCCTGGATCCAGTTGCCACTGTTTTTGTGGTATATATAGTTTCAGGTCAATGAGATCTCATAGAACTGTGAACAGAGAGATCATTTATGAATCATTCACTTAAAACATGGAACACAGGATAACACTTCAATTTTGTACCACATCTCACAAAAGAAAAAGAGTGTGATTCCTCTATAAAGATGAAGTAATATAAAATAGCAAACGAAAAGTAATATATATTAACATTTATAACATTTTATTTAAAATGAGATTAAACTTATATCGTTAAAACTGAAAGAAAAATATTACTCCTCTATCCATTATTGGAGATGAGTCTCACTTCTATACTAATAAACTATATATAAGCTTTTCTTATAAAATTAGTAAGTAACTCACCTACAATCCTAAGCACCCTCAACATGATGATTAACCTTTTCATATTTTGGCTACCTTGGATTAAATACAAAATTGGATGGCTCCACACACTATAATCTGATAGTGTCATAGTGTGGGCCTGTTGGGGTTTCCTTGGCCCCTTTAATATATTTATGTGTTAAAATATGAACTAGCATGTTAAAATAAAATGAAATCCTTTATAAAGTTTCATATACCAGCTTATATTTTCTAAATTGAGCATGGGCCTATTAAAATTGACAATCTGACAAACATCATATAAAATTTATATTTGTGTAAGACAAATATACTTGTGACTTGAGTGTTTGTACAAGAATATAGTGTTAGACCAATATACACGTGGATTGAGTGTTTGTGCAAGTGGTGTACTAAACTAAATTTTCTGTAAGCATAAATCAAATTATCTTCATACAATAATAACGTTTGTTTGCTTTGTGATTTGTAAGTTATATTTTCAAATACCAGAAACAACATCACTTATAAGAATTAAGTTACATATATTTATTATCGCAAATTTCATAAGAGTTTCATACATCAGGTCCACCTTTTATATAAAAAACAAAAATCAGCCGATATAATATGATGACAATTTTCTTATGGCAACCTGAAAGACAAGTGAGGAAACCAAATGCATCAGAACAAAATTACAAACAACTCTATCTTATTGCATGGGGTACTCGAGATAAGGAAATTGGAAGGCCGTCTCTTCCCCATCTAAAAAGGTGCTAACAATATAAAATAAAAAAAGATGATAAAGTATTTTCCGGTATAAAAAGATGACACTTATAATAGATTGACACGTTATTTACATTTTAATAAAAGAAAATATATAATACTTAATAAAAAATAAATAAGATATATGTCATATTTTTAATAGACTTTAGAAATAATTTATTTCCTGAGGATATGAATTTTTATGACAAAAGAATAGAGCAAGAAGAATAAAAAATCAATGAAAATCACAATCAAAATCTAAATAGATATTCTTATTCTTCATTCTTAGCACGCCAGGACAAAGTTAACACTGCCAAAACCAGATACAGGGTAAAAAAGAAAGGCCCACAAAATAAAAAATATCTTTAGTTGGGTCCATAACTAGCACAACTCATCTTCAGTACCTGAGAATTAAGAATTGTATAAAACAAAGTAAAATTAAAATGACAATTTTATCAATTTATTTATATTTGCAATAATATTTTTATCCTTAATACTAAGACTAAAAATAATATTTCTATCTTGATGGACCACCACCATGCATTAAGAATCGAATGGGGATCACCTGTCCTTAATGGTGTCCTATTTCATGTTTCAAGTCAATCATATATTAACATGTGGGTAAAGTAAAAAATTTAAAAGCAAAAGTTAATAAAATGGAGTACTCTGATTGACTTGGGATATGGAGTGAGACACCATTTGAGATAGATGATCTTTATCCTTAAAGAATCCTTCAAGAGAGCTCAATCTAACCTCTCCATATCTCTCACCCTGTCCTCTAATTTATGCCTTTTTAAATTCCTTCACTTTACCTTAAATTCCTTCTTTTTGAATATAGTCCTAAAGGAATGTGAAAGAGATCACAAACCTTGCATTGCACCATCATCAAGTTGATAAAAGTATTCCATGAAGAGAGGATAAAGCTTATAGCAGCTCATTTACCCTTTACATGCATCAATGATGTGGCCTTACATGCTTTCTTGCAATCATGATAAACATTCTAAGTTAAGAATCTTCTCTTTTCCTTTACCATCAAATTAGCTATAGAGGCTGATGCCTCCAAGTGGCAATAAGATCAAATCTGGTTCCGGATTTGAATCTTATAAATGAAAAAAAATCAAAATTAGAAGAGTTTTTATATGTTTCAATAAGTCTTTTTGATTTGACTGAAATTAATTTGAGTCCAAAGTTTTATGTATATCAAATAGGACTAAGAATATATAGTTAAATTAAGTATGTATTTGAAATCTAAATTAAGGTACCAACAAAGTGTTGATTTAGTGGTGTAAAGTTTTATTAAGTTCTCATATCGACTAAAAATATCAAAAAATTGCTTTATAAAAGCGACACTTGTTAGAAAAAAAAAAACCACACACTTCAAAATAGATTAATTTCTTACCCATAAAACGAGAAGATACTCTCATTATGCAAAAAAAAGAAAAGAAAAAAGAAAACTAAATTAAGGTATGGGTATTTGAAAACTAAATCCCTAATTGTCTAAATTATATGTTTAACTATTCCCTATATAAAATTTCTCTTTTAACCACCTCACACTTAGTATGCCTGGAAAAATTAGCACTTAGAATGAAATGTGAGAGGTACTTTTTGTATGGGCTAGTTAAGACTTATCTCTTACTTAACAATAAATGATGGTTATATTATTTTATTGAACCTAAATTCGAAGTTAACTTAACTCCAAATGCCTACCGAACCAACCTTTAAATCTAAACTCGACCATAAACTCACTAAAATATAATGGATTCCCTTTTTAGATAAATAAAGTCTTCTCAATATTAATTATTATTGTAAATATATAATTAGATAATTATTGTATTTTTGACAAAAAATATATCATTACTTTGTACACAATTGAATAGATACATACAAACATGACCCATACATAATTATGAGTGAGTCGGGTCGGGCCATGTGGGTTCCTTATTCAACCTTATATACTGATCAGCTCTAACTTTTGATCCAATAAAACTTGATCATATTTAGATCTTATGATTGGATCAATGGGGTATCATCATATGTGTGTGATAAAAAAATGGTGGCTGTAACTTATTTTTGACGTAATGGGTGCAGTGCTCACACTGATGTGGGCTATATGTGATAGACAACGAGTGCAAATGTTGGTGGATGTGAGATATAATCACGGTATATGAAGTTCTATTTCTCTGAGCTAAGAAGTTTCCTTGAGACCCATCACTGTGTGATGGTGGAGGCCCATCACTATCAGCACCTAACAAGAATGTTTACTCTTCCTTTTATCATAAAAGAGTGACTCTACTCTTTACAACCATATATTAGGTGAATGTTATTTGCACCATGACATTTGTTAACCATACTATTTCTCTTTAAAAATAAATAATTTAAATGACCAATTGGAAACAAATATACTTTAATTTCAAGTGTATATATGACTTAAAATTTGATTACATATATCAACCAAGATATTTTTTCAGCTATTGAACTCACTTCATGATAAGATATTGATTGATCTTATCAATTGGTCTAATAAATTAAATATGAAACAAAACCTTTTTTCAATTTGACTTCCAATCCTACATTTACAATATTAAATTAAACTCTTTTCAAGGATAAAATAATATAAACGTATAAGTTTACAAATAATTTTGTGTAATTATTGAAATATATTTAGTCACACACTTCTGCCTATATCATTAGGCTTCCTATGGTTGGAAATTAAGAAGAGAGAAATATGTGAGAGATATTGAAAAGAGAGAAGGAAATGAGAAATTGAGTGGATTTTAGTGTTGTTTGGTTGTATAGAAAAAGAAATGATTTTTTCTCCCCCACTCTTACACAGGTGGACATATGTTGTCTCAAAATAGTGTGTCACTCCATGTGTCACTGCTTGTGATTGGTCAGAAAAATAATTAACTATTAAATTAAATATATTTTTTCAACCTCTCACAAGCATTGGCACATGGAGTGACACACTTTGTGGTACAGAAGATGTGCCTCCCTCTTACACGAACAAGAATCCGTTGCCCCATATTGTTGTTTGGTTATATAGAAAAAGAAATGATTTTTTCTCCCCCACTCTTACACAGGTGGACATATGCTGTCTCAAAATAGTGTGTCACTCCATGTGTCATTGCTTGTGATTGGTCAAAAAAATAATTAACTATTAAATTAAATATATTTTTTCAACCAATCACAAGCATTGGCAGATGGAGTGACACACTTTGTGGTACATTAGATGCGCCTCCCTCTTACACGAACAAGAATTCGTTGCCCCAGATTATGTCTCAAACCATATCCCGGATGAGTGAAAATATGTCATTTTAATTATAAAAAAATTAAATATTCATTATTTTTCTGTTTTTACTTCAATATTATTAGTCCGAGACATGATTTAGGATACAATTTGGGATAATAAATCTTGGTCCTTCTTCCCCTCCTATTTTTTCCTCACATTGGAGAAAAAAGAAATTTCATAAGTACTGCTCCATTTTCATTATCTCTCCTTAAACTCTCCCCTAAACAAAAGGAGAGAAATATCATATTTCTCTTTAACCTCTCCTCTCGTTATCTTTCTCTTCTATTTTCACCCTCGCAAAGGAATGCTTAATGTTTTAACCTTTTGAGGTTATCTCCCCCTTGTTCCATTAACATGGAGTGGTGATCAATTGAGGATACAATTTGAAGGATGAGTATATGTTAATGGTGACAACGACCTTAATTAAGCCATGTGGAAGTCCATCATTCCAACTTGGACCTTCATAAGAAAGGTCTCATTTTATCACATCTTTAACGGTTTCAGTTAAGTTAAATAAAATTAGAAGTAACTTTATTATTTGAACACTTAGCTAAGCGATAAACTAAATGGCAACATAAAGGGAAAAGAAAAGAAAGGCGTTGATCTCCTATCCAAAATCACCCACCTGCCACCCTTTTGCACTAATAAATCATGGCAAAAGCCACTCAAGTAGTCCAAACCCACTTGAAGATAAAAAAGCAAGAGAGAAGAAAATAAGTAAAAAGGTTATCAAACAATTGGGAGATTTTGACTGGTGTGTTATATCATTTATATGTGCTAAGTAAAATAAGCATATAAGTAATTTAATATTACATTTTGGCCTAAAACCTTGAGATATTAGATCATTGTTCTATCCATTTATATGTCATTTAACTCATCAACTTTTATACAATTTGATATTTCTTCATTCACAATTGGAATAATGACATCTCTGTCTCAAATGTGAGTTACTCCCCTCTAAGTAACAAAACATTATAGCTCAACTCTCTAACTACTTGCACTGTCATTGACTTGTTTTTTCATCAACGGAACATACCACTTTGACAGTTTGACCTTTTGACCACTTGTCCTTCAATTCTCGGTTGAACCTTGGAACCATCAGCTTTAATACTACATGTTAGGAGATCGTCATCCATGGGCTATAACATTCTTCCATGTGCTAAGTGAATGAAATACATAAGTGACTTTGACACCATATCTTGCCCCAAAATCTTAAGGCATTATGTCAATTGGTTCATCCACTTATACGTTATTTAACTCGGCCACTTTACACAATATGAGACTTCTTCACACAAAGTACCAACAATCTCATCCTAAGTGTGAGTTACTCTCTTTCGAAAATCAGATAACTAGAGCTTAACTCTCTATTTATTTACACTATCTTTGGCTTGTCTTTTCATCAACATAACATGTTGTCTTGAACTCCCTTATGAACACTTTTGACACAAAGATCCTACATGGATCTCGATATTGTCTAGAAGTCGTGTAACTCCTTCACAACTTCTAGTTGTAATTCTTTTTACTGTTTAGAAGTTGTGTTGCCTTTTCATAATTTCTACACAAAAGTCGGATATTGGCAAACTGACTTTTCTACTTTATTCATATTCCTCACAGAAGTCACAGAGTGAAATCGTGACTTGTATAAAATTTTGATAGCCGGTCATAAATTTGACAAATGAGATTAAAGAGTATTTAATCTAATAGCTAATAAGACAATTTGCATGTATGCGAAATATTTATCAGTTTTGACACTTTACATTCTGTTCAAACCCATTCGCTTCTGCCTTGTTTTTTTACGGTAAAAATATTTTGGACTCTAGTTCATGTCTCGATCAAGTGAGCTCACGTTTCTTGACAGGCACCACCCACTACCAAGTGGGTCTCACTATGGGCCGAAATCACAAATTAAGTGCTTGAAATGTGTGTGGGCCGCAACATCAAAATTAGTGATCAATAACCCTACCACCACTTTTCTAATAATCATAACCCTTTATATAATACTCTTTGAGATTTTGGTTTTGGTATTTTTGATGTTTTATTATTGGAATTTTATGTATATTAATTATTATATTTTAAAAAATATTTTTTTTGTATAACCAAGGATATCCCTTCACTTCACTTATGAGTAAGAAAATAATCCGTTAAATTTGTGTGATTATCTTTCCTCACAAGTACCGTTCCCACTAATCAAACCTAAATTTTTGTAGAACTTCATACTACTAGACAAATGTTTTATTGGTGTTCTCCTCGATTGAGTGAGGAGAAAGAGAAGGAGTTCATAAAATCATGAATTAGGCGAAAAGAAAAATGAGTTTATTAAATAAAGAGTAATTCTGAAAAAATATTTCTAATAATAAAAAAGTGATAATAATAATTATATTAATCATTCACATAAAACTATCCAAAAAGACCCCAAAAAAAGAATTGGATGAAATATTATTTATTTGACAAATATTTCTAATAATAAAAAAAGTGATAATAATAATTATATTAATCATTCACATAAAACTATCCAAAAAGACCCCAAAAAAAGAATTGGATGAAATATTATTTATTTGACATGATTACTTATTTATTTATTATTATCGTACTTTTTATCACTTGATTTGACATCTAATGCCACACTCATTTTTTTAGAGTGTGATCAACTAATCTTATACTGCATGTTAAGTTAAAATGAATATATTAACTAAAGTGATGTGATGTTTAGATGTTGAAATCGATGAGACAAATAAAAGAAATCTTTGTGTATTCCTTATCAAATCTTGGTGAGTCACCACTTAGTCACGTACTACAGTTTTTGGTGTGCATTCCAAATGAACTTCTATCTGCCTTTATTATAAATTATTATCGATTTGAAATAATAAGAATAAAACAATCATTTCCTCTAATTTGGAATGGAAAGAAAAGAGGAAGGAAAAAAACTGCATTGGGCTCTCAAGAAAGTAAAAAAGTAAACCATTTTACCACTCTACCCATAATATAGCTTTTCCTATATACTTAAATTTCACATTTATTAACGTCATTTCAGAAATATAGCTTTTTATTTCCAAACATCTCATTTTCTAATAGTTTTCCTTCCTCCAAATTTTTTTCCACCCACTCTCTTTCTCAAACCAAACTTAGTATAAATAGTATTGGTATATATGACACTTGAATTTATTTTGAGCTCATGTGTGTAAATAAAATACATTCGATAAGAAAGGATTCGAACAAGGCCGAAAGACTGAATGAGTGGAGCTAATACAAGACAATGAGTTACCTGACTCATAAACAAAGAAACCCACATTTAAATTCTAAATTGAATGAAGTCTAAAATCAATATTCAATCTGGAAAAAAAGGGTGGGTGCCTATTTGATGTTCTTTTTGCAGCCTAAATTGAGCTACCTTAGTTTTGCAAACAATTTATTCATTTATAACTATAATTTATATATTATTTTTAAACTTAGACCTTGAAAAGGAGATACCTAATTAAATTACGTGATTTAGAGTAACTATCTTCACCAGCACAATTGGTAGATGGTTAACTTCTGTAAGTATGATACTAGAAGATTGATCTTTATTATGTATATGGAAAATATTGATATTTAATTTAAACCTTTAAGGGACTAATCTTTAACTTTCTCGTAGAGGACACTCTATCTTAAAGATATGCAATAATAAGAACTAAGTGTTAAAGTTAGTGATTTTATCCTTGGGGTTATTGTTTCGCATTAGATATATACAACAAAAAAATTAGTACTAGAGGAACGTGTGTTTCTCTAAGAATTTTTCCATGCCTAAGAGAAAGATTGTTTTTTTTGTAAATCACTTTATACATCAAAGTTGGTTTTTTTGTGTGTGTGCATATGAAGATAAGATTTCCTGCTTACTACCGAAAATTAATCTAATATGAGGTGTACGTAAAGATTACTAATATAGGTTTTTGCCTCTACAACGATTTTTGTCATAACAAAGTAGAGATTAATTAGACATCTAATATTAAGATTAATAAATCAAGCAATTGTTTACTATTATGATAAACCTTTTTGGTAAGTAAGTTGATAAGATTCTATCTCAAAAAAAATTAGCAACAAGAAGGGTAACTTACTATGCTTATAAGAGAATAATATAAATACTGTAAGATTTATTTTCCAACAATCTCTATGCATTGAAGTCTGACGAAACAAATAAATAGATTTTTTTTGATAATGTGAAACTTATTTTTCATTATAAATAAATTGATATTTATTACATTTTCAACTAAAAATAAATAGTTTTATTGGAAGACTAAATTTTGATATTGTATTTGACACTATACACATGTTTTAATTTCTCGCCTACTTTTTATCTCATATATATACACATTAATCTAAAATACATTAAGAAAATCATTGGAGTTTTGTTGTCCACATGCCATTTTCCAAAAACAAAATTCAGTTACATTCGAGTTTTAGGCCCCTAAAAAAGTATTCACGTTTTACATGCCACTTGTCTTCCTTGTTTCTATTTTATATATTGTCTAGTTTTCAGTATTATGCTAAGGTATTCTCTTGGCTGGTAACTTTGCTTCTTATAAGTTGTTGGTTCTGCTTCCTCATCATAGTTCTAAGTACCATGATTTTCTCATGAGAATCTAGTAATAGTTCTCGTATCACCCTGGCAGGTATATTGAATGATCTTAAGTAGTTTTAGTAGCTTAATAAGGCTTTGATTGCTTTAGCTGAAAAAAAATGTCTTGTGACTCTAGGAAAGCTAGTGTAAAAGTACATGACTAGAATATGTGTCAAAAAATCAATTAAAACCTATCTTTGTTTAGATGAAATGTAGTATGGGGAAAAATATTTTTGGATTAGTTTTTATTCATTATTGAATATAGAACTAAAATTTATCTTTTTAAGTCATGAAGGAATGTTGTAGTAGAGAATGAGAGACAAAAAAGAAATTCCTTATAATTCATAATCTATGAATAATATGGAGCATTAGGAACAAGATGATATTTTACAAAAAAAAAATATAAATAATCTTTGAATGAAACGAGGGAGATGATATTCTTACCATCTCATTAGTTAAAAAAAAAATTGTAGGTGTGGATTGTAAGTTATGTCATGAAACCATTTGTAAATGAATCTTAAAAAATCATAGTTTTCTCATCATAAGAATAGTTATAGATTACCTCTATCCATGGTGACACGATCCTTCTTTTTAATGTTGTGTGGTGTTCTTTATCAATAGAGAAACTATTCTATCTCTTTCTCTTTCTTTATATGCTCTTCCTTATTGATGACTAATAGAGCAACGTTTCTGGGCAGAGATTGAGACTATGTTTAAATTCTTTTTCTGATGAGTATAGTGCTTCCATCAAACACAATATATAGACTCTTTCCCAAAAGTCTTACCATTTCATTCACAACTCTCCAATTCAAGAGTTACACTACTCAAAAACAAAATAGTATATCCTTTCATATCACAAGAGGCATTCTTACATTCTTCCACTTGTCTCATGTGACAATATAATTCATGATATGATATATATCTAGCATAATGCGCATAATCAAAATATGTTTTCCATATTCATTGCATTACAAGTCATGATTAAAAACAAGAACTAATAAGAGTGGTTGTACATCATTTATTCGATATAATCTCTTCCATGTACTACTATATTAGCGTTAATCCCAACATGACACATTAAAGGAAATCATATAATAATGTCATTTAGAAATAAAATTTTATTTTCAATATTATCATTCTCACGTGTGTGCATAAGTGTGAAAATAAAATATTAATCAGAAACTTAAATATTAACGAACTCTAAGTGTCAAAATATTGAGACTTTATTAATAAAATAATGTTAAACATTCATTCCCAAATATAATACCCATATTTGTTACATGACCAATAAATATTTTGAGCGGTAACCATTTCGTCAAAGGGTCTGCAATCACAAGGTTAGTGCTAATATGCTCAATTGAAGCTTTAAGTTTCTGAACTTCTTCTTTAACGGCAAAGTATTTCACCTCCATATGTTTAGCACCTTTGGAATACTTGTCGTTTTTAGAAAAGAAGACTATTGCGGAATTATCACAATAAATTTTCAGCGGCTTGACAATACTGTCGACAACCTCAAGTCCTGAAATAAAGTTCCCTAACCATTTAGCATGAACTGTGGCCTCAAAGCATGCCACCAATTCAGCTTCCATAGTGGATACAACAATAATACTGTCGACAACCTCAAGTCCTGAAATAAAGTTCCCTAACCATTTAGCATGAACTGTGGCCTCAAAGCATGCCACCAATTCAGCTTCCATAGTGGATGCAACAATGACATTCTGCTTCGCACTCTTCCATGAGATAACTCCTCCAGCTAATAAATACACATAACCGAAATTAGACTTTCCCGAGTCTATGCATCCGACAAAGTCTGAATCTGAATATCCAACCACCTCAAGGTGATTTGATCTCCTATAAGTAAACATGTGATCCTTTGTACCTTGTAAGTATCTTAGAACTTTCTTTACAACTTTCCAATATTCTATACCAGGATTACTCTAGTATCTTCCTAACATTCCAACTACAAAACTAATATCTAGTTGCATACAAGTCTGAGCATACATTAAACTCCTAACTATAGATGCATAAGGAATTTATTACATTTGCTTCCGTTCCAAATCATTCTTTGAACATTGCATCATACTAAACTTGTCTCCTTTCTGAATTGGAACGGGAGATGCTGAACATTTATCCATTCTGAATCTCTCTAAAATTTTGTTAATATATGCTTTCTGAGACAAACCTAAAATTCATTGTAATCTATCAAGAAATAATTCTATTCCAATCACATAACTTGCCTCACCCATATCTTTCATTTCAATTTTTTTTAGAGAGAAACATCTTAGTCTCATTTAAAAGACCAAGATCATTAGTTGCAAGCAATATGTCATCAACATATAGAACCAAAAAGATAAACTTGCTCTCACTGACCTTTAGGTATATACATCGATCAACAATGTTTTCCTTAAACCCAAAGGATACAATAGTATCATTAAACTTAAGATACCACTGTCGTGAAGCTTGTTTAAGTTCATATATTGATTTCTTAAGTTTACACACCATGTGTTCTTTTCATTTCTCTATGAATCCTATTGGTTGATGCATATAGACCTTTTATGTTAAATCCCCATTTAGAAAGACGGTTTTCACATCCATTTGGTGTAACTCCAAATCATAATGAGCCAGCAATGTCATGATAATCCTAAGTGAGTCTTTCTTAGAGACTGGTGAAAACGTCTCTTTATAGTCAATGCCATCTTTTTTAGTATAGTCGTTTGCTACAAGTGTGGCCTTATAACGTTCTAAGTTACCATAAGAATCACGCTTGGTTTTGAAAACCCACTTACAACCAACTATTTTGGAATTTTCTGGGAACTCAACAAGGTCCCAAACCTCATTTTGTTTCATAGATTTTAACTCATCTTTTAGGGCATTTAACCATTTATCGGCATTACCACCATCCATGGCTTGTGAAAACGTAATCGGGTCATTCTCAATTCCTTTGTCACATTCTGACTCATGTAGGTAAACCACATAATCATTAGAAATAGTAGATCGTTTTTCTCTTTGAGATCTTCTTAATGTTATCTCTTGTGATTCTTCTACTATAGGTTCATCAACTTTATATTCAGTAATGAGATTATTTTGTTGTTCTCCATTAGAGATGGCAAAATGGGCATTCCCCACGGGCGCACCCCCATAGCCCACATTTTTTGCAGGCAGGGCATGCAAATTTTGTCCATTTGCTCGTTTCGTCCTGCCCGTTTTGCCCGTCAAGCCTGTGTGCATTTTCATTGGGCAATGCAGGCAGCCCGCGGGCGGCCCACAAAGATAATTTAATAAAAAATTAAGAAAATTTCAAATAAGTTATGATGTTATGTGATTTTTAATCCCTAAAAAATTGTAATATAATGTGATTTGATCAACTTCATATAAAATATCAAAGTTTTTGTTAATTTTTTATCCTCAGCTACTTTATTTTATTTATTATATTATTTTTTTGATTTTTTTAATTATTCAACAATGCCCGCAGGAAGCCCGCAAGCCCGTTAGCCCGTTTTAAGATGGGCAGGACATTGAATTTTGTCCGTTAAGCCAATGCGGGCATGCACGCGCCCACTTAAATTATTGCGGGCATTTGTGAGTACGGGCTAAACGGGTCAGACGACCCTTTTGCCATGTCTATTCTCCATCAATACTAATCAGTTCAATAACTTGATGAACAACATTATTAGGGATACAAGAAAATGGAACTTATACCCTCACTTCTTGAATTTCCACTTTACGTGGTGTTTCACTCTCACTAATCTCATCATTCTCAATGAACCTAGCATTCCCAATCTCAACAATTCTTGTAGTATGGTTTGCACAATAAAATCTATACCCTTTTGATTTTTCTGGATAACCAATGAAATAACCACTGATTGTTCTTGCATCCAGTTTCTTTTCTTGTGGATTATAAATTCTAATTTCCGCCGGGCATTCCAAACATGCAGGTGTCTTAAACTATGTTTCCTTCTTGCCCACAGTTCAAAAGGAGTCTTTGACACTACCTTACTAGGAACTCTATTTAATGAATACATTGTGGTCTTTAAAGCATAAGTCCACAATGAAATAGGTAAAGATGAATTACTTAACATTCTCCTAACCATATTCAACAATGTTCTATTACGCCTTTCTGATACACCATTTTATTGTGGTGTATCTGACATTGTGCCTTGTGTACATAGGCTACGACTTTCAAGGAATTTAGCAAATGGTCCTAGATGTTGTCCATTTTCATCATATCTTCCATAATACTCACCACCTCGATCAGACCTGATAATTTTCACCCTTTTATCTAATTGTCTTTCAACTTCAGTAATGTAAATTTCTAAGGCTTTTAATGCTTGAGATTTATCATACAATAAATAGATATGTTGTAACATCGCGAATTTTACGATTTTGAATTATAAGATTTTACTAATATTTTCATTAATTATATATTCGAAAATGAATTTATGGGAATTTTCGGTAAGGAATTAGACGAAACTCCAGTTGAGTTTTATTCTTGAAATTTTATTTCCTATTTTGTGGTAAAGTTTGGTAATTTTTGGAGATAGTCGGTTCTGGACCACTGTCGGGGCCGAATCCGCCTGGTACGGCTCAAAACGTGTCTTTTTGAGTTCCGTAACTCGGAATCGAATTATGATCGCGCTGTTGGATTCGTAATTTGATTTTGAGTCAATATAGACCCTGAATACACTCATACCTATTTTCTAAATATTTTTCACTCGAAATGCCGAAATCCGAAATTCTAATAGGATATTAGGATCGGGCGATTTAAAATACCCGATCGTGTATTGGCCGATAATACTCGGGCATGATTATCACACGTGTCTGTGAGGTGATCATTTTGCATTGGGATGAGAGATTTGACTTCCCTAAAGTAAATCTCCCATCACTTTCACCATATCTCATGAGCTCATCATTAGCCACCCTAGGAGACTTGTCATTATTGCCTAGGGAAAATCTGATTTCCCTCTCTCCTTAAACCCTCGCACTCCACACTTCACTCACTCACTTTGGCATTTTCAAAGAGAGGGTAAATCTCTCTTCATCTTTTCTCTCATTTTCTCATTTCTTCTTCCATCTTCAATCCTGGATCTCTCAACATCCAACCAATGGATGTTGATGAGATTTAAGTATGTTGTTCATGAGTATGTCAAGAACATATTCAACCGTTGAAATTTTCTAAAACACTTTCTAACTCATTTTCTCTTCAAAATCGAAAATGGCGTGTTCTTGAACTCATGAAAATATTTTGTTGAAACCATGAACA
>NC_032009.1:27530767-27570767 GCF_001865875.1 Lupinus angustifolius
TAAGTTATGAATTTCTTCATGATGTTGGTGATAAATGATGAATTATATGTTTAAATATATTTTATGTCTGAGTGTAATATTTTGAGTAAGTCCACGCCGTCAATGGATTTACGTTCATTAGATGTCTTACTCTCTCTGTTGTATTGTTTCTTGTTTTGTATATGTTTACTATGTAGATGGCCTACAACAGCACCCACATTCACGGCTACCACTTCACGATGTCCCCGGTGGGACAATGAGTCAGTGATGGGCACCGATACACTTACACAGGCCCCTATGGTCTGTCGTTGCACATGGAGTGCAACGGGTCATCGACGATGATCCCCCACCCTGATGCTTACATTGACGCTTCTTTCACATTGCCGCCAACGGGACTGATGTCTCCAGATGTAGGACTCCGACACCCGCCAGTTAGGAGTGATGGCGCGGTTCCCTCTCATGGTCGTAGGACGTGGGCAGATTGTTTGGATGCTCCGTCATCCAGCATAGCCCAGAGGAGCCGGGTTCTTGGAGGAGGTCCGTGCAACAAGACTCCGAGTCTGAGGATGTCATCTCCACCAAATTATGCCGCTGGGTTGTGGCATAACGAAGTGGAGGAAGAAGAGGAGGACGACGAGGTCATTAAGCTCGTAAATGTGGAGAGTTCGGTGGAGGTCATCGACCTCGTGTCTGACTCAGAAGAGGAAGAGGATCCGAGTGAGGGGTCCAGCATTCCTGGAATCTTCTGAGTCGGCTTTTGGGCCAGTCGATGTCCCCTTTTTGTTTTGATGGGGGCTGTGTTATGTGGATTTTGTATATGATTGCGGCGATGTAGTTTCCGCCTTTGTTGACTTAGTTTGTATGAACTAAAGATGACTTAACTGTTTATATGCTTTGTGTTATTCAGGAAATTGTGAATCAGGTTAAGTTATCATTTGTTAACGATAAGTTGATTTTCCGCATTTGAGTTACTTAAAGTGATGTCCCGGAAAAGGAAGGTTTTAAAAGGAAACAATTTTATACAATCTCTTTATTTAAAAAAAAAAATTTACCCATTTTTCCGCAATGTTTTTTAGAAGTATTTTTCGGAGCGTTACATATGTCCATAACATGAATAATCATCAATGAAAGTAATGAAATATTTTCCTTATTGAAAGAATTAACATCAAAAGGTCCACAAATATCTATGTGTATAATTTCAAGAAGCTTAGTGCCTCTTGTGGCTCCTTTCTTTGTATGTTTTGTTTGTTTACCTTTAATACAATCCACACAAATATTCATATCGATAAAATTTAAATTCGGAAGAATTTCATTCTTTACTAATACTTTCATTCTTTCTTTGGAAATATGTCCCAAACGTTTATGCCACAAGTAAGCAAAACGTTCATGAATTAAGCCACACTTAATTCCAACGTTATGATTTAAGGTTAAAAGTGTTTCAGAAAAAAGATTATCTTTAACTTGTACAATCCATCACATAATATACCATTACCAATTAAATGAGTATATTTATACAAACTGAAACATTTATTACCAAATTTAAAAGAGTATCCAGCAACATGAAGTTTAGATAAAGAAACTAAATTCCTAGATATATTAGGTACATAAAGGGTTTCAAATAAATCTAAATGATGTCCATTGTTAAGGATTAAACGATAAGTCCTGACTGCTTCCACTAGAACCTTCACTCTATTTAACATAAAGACAAATATTTGGTCTTGTAGTTCAGGTCGTAATGAATCCCTGCATAGTATTAGAAACATGAGCATTACATCCAGAGTCAATCCACCAAGTATTATTATAAGGAACTTCTGCTAAGTTTTATTCAAAACATACATCAGCACTCGGCTTACCTTTCTTTTCAAACCAACCTTTGCGTTTTGGACAATCCTTTTGAAAATGTCCAATCTTTCTACAAAAACGACATTTGTTATCGCGATGTTCCTTCTTGTCCAATCTTTCATTAAGAGTCCCTTCCCTTTCTTGTCATGTTTTTTAGTGACTTTCTTTCTAGCTACTTGATGATTAACATAATTGATGGAATGATTTCCTTGACTCCTTATTCTGGTTTCTTCTTGAACTAATATACTATGCAATTCATGCACATTCCATTTATCTTTCATGGTGTTATAGCTCGTTGGGAAAGGACCACATTCAGAGGGTAATGAATTTAGTATAAATTGCACAAGGAAGTTTTCATCCACATCCATCCCCAATGTCTTAAGTCTTGTTGTAATGTTTGTCATTTCAATGACATGTTCATGCATAGTATGAGAACCATCAAATTTCATGGTGGTCAATATACTCATTAATGTCCCAGCAAGAGACTTGTCAGCAGTTTGAGAGCGCTCTTCCACAAACTTTTGATTTCTTTAGCACTTTTAGTTTTAGGAAGAGCTGACCTAATGTTGCCAGCAATACTCATTCGCATATACATTAGACTCAATCTGTTTGATCTTTCTCAATTTCTATAATAAACTTTATGTTCTTTATTGCTTATATTAGTAATAGTACTTGACTTATCTTCTCTAAGTGATAAATCCAAATCCATTACCCCAAGGTAAAATTGGATTTGTTCACTCCATTTAGAGAAGTTAAGTCCATTGAAAGTTGGAACATGTGAGAATTGCGAATGCAAAACAACAGGTACTGCAATCAATAAAATCAAACCAAAACGTTAAAACTTTGAGTTACAAGCAAAATTAATTCAGATTACTTAATAAGTGTATATTAATGTTTACTTTTGGGGTAATCCATCAATATACCATACTAGACATGATGATACTAAAAGAAATTCGTATAATTTGGCAATGATGCATGTATAAATTAGAAACAGTTATTATCTTTAGATATATAAATATAACTAATGATGCATTTACACTACCAACATAATGCTCATTGATTATAAGAAGAAACAATCAACCTTTGGGCGATTCTTAACTGTCTTATAATAATGAATTTTAATTTACTCACAAATAAATAATTGTTATATCGTTCATAGTTCAAATTAATGAGTAAATGAAATATGGTTATACAAATTTGAATTAAATAAACATAAATATTTGACAACTTTGGTGATTATCAAATCTATCATACAATAATTCCAAACAAATGACATATGATCATACAATTTGGATTTAAATAACATAAAAATTTGACCACATTGGTGATTACAAATCTATAATACAATAATTCCAAACATTTAACAAGTCATATTACACATATATATGACTCTTAACTTGCACATAAATTTCACATGAAGATAATTACATTAAAACTTAAATGAAATTGTAACTTAATTATGCATATGACTTAAGCCATTTCTTATATATATTTGGATATTGTACAAAAAAACACATATGTGTTTGCATAATAATACATATATTGTACTGTTTCTTTTCTCTATATATATATATATATATATATATATATATATATATATATATTATATATATATATATATATATATATTCATATTTCGTTACTTTTATGCAATATATATAAAACCTATATTTTTATTGTTATTTTGTATTAGACAAAATAACATAAGGTCATTAATGTATGATTTCCTTTAATGTGTCATGTTAGGATTAAAGGGGTGTGTCTCAGGCTAAGAAAAGTTCTTTGTTTTCTTTACCTATTAAAGAGAAGAGACAAGATGGCATAACAGTTGGTGGTAAAAGTGTTCAGAGTGTAGAGATGGCTGGTTTTGATGAAAGAGGTGTGAGGCAAAAGGAGTCGTGGGTCCTTATGGCCCAACACGAACCAAACATTCTTAATGACATGGAGAGCCTTTTTGTTGATGTGGAGGATGTTAGACGAGAGATGGTCTCATCTCATGCTTTTAGTGGTATTTCGTTGGGCCCTTCTCCAAAAGCCCAACCGGTTTGTTTCCAAAGTAATAAAAAAAGACCAATTATGCTACTAAAAAAGAAAGCCAAGGCTATCACTCCTTCTTTTAATGTGGATGATTCTTCCATTTTGGAAGTGGATAATTCATTTATAGTGAGGGATTTGGGAAAATCTAATAAAAAGAATTTGTCAAATTTTGAGGTTGGCTCGTCCTCCAAAACGAAGTGTGACAAAGAGTCAGTGAAGTCTTCAATGAACAAGGGTAACTCAAGAAAGAAGATGACCAAACGGTACTCTCAACCCATTCCATTGTTATAGACTGTTGGTTTGGGGTTAAGGAATTGTTTGACTAAGGGGACAAAAGTTAAAAGGAGGACAATGGATAAAGGTATTGATTCTAATCTATCCTTGGTTGATAATGCTCTTCTTAATAATGACATGTTGATGTCTGAGTGTGATGTGGATAGAAATGTTATCTTAGACACAACAATTAGCAATTCTATCACTAACTCTCATGTTAGGAGTGCAAATCTCCTTTATTTCAAGGGTGATGATGTTCTTGTGGGTAAAATTTGAGAGATTGGAAAGAAGTTAGGGGTTTCTTCTCCTGAAATAGATGAGGAAATGTTGGACAAAATTAGAGAATTGGAACTAAGAGACAAGGTTGGGTTTTCTAATACTAACCAATGGGAAGAGGGAGGTGAACCATGAATTGTGCTTCTATGAATGTTAGGGGGTTGGGGAGTACAGTTAAGAGAAGGAAGTTGAGAAGTATTGTTGTGAATAATGATATCCTTTTTTGGGTATTCAAGAAACAAAATGGAAAGTGTGTGAGCCAAATTATTGTTGTGGTATTTGGGGGAACATGGAGTGTGAGTGGGAGTTCATCCCGTCGATTGGTCGTGCAAGGGGTATCTTGAGTATTTGGGTTTTCTTGCTATCATTGGGATGTGGTTGCCTATTCAATTAAATTGTTGCATTGTTAACATTTATGCCCCATGTATTACTAGTTTGAAAAGGCAGCTTTGGGAGGATTTATTAGTGCTGAAACGATGATTGGCAATTTGGGCCTGGTGTTTTCTTGGTGACTTCAATTCTATTCGAAGTGCTTCAGAAAGAAGAGGAGGTTCTGGTGTGAGTTGTTGGAGAGAAATGACCTATTTTAATGATTGGATTAGAGAGATGGAGCTCATTGATCTTCCTCTAATTGGGAGAACCTTTACTTGGTATCAACCTGGAAGGGGAACTATGAGTAGACTAGACAGGATTCTTCTATCCTCAGAGTGGACACAACATTGGCTCGAGGTCTCTCAATGGGCCCTTAACATGGATTTTTCTGATCATTGTCCTATTGTTCTTAAACATAAGAAGAAATCTAAAGCTTCTATTCAATTCAAATTTAATAACTGTTGGTTGAAGCATCCTGATTTTGTGGACTTGGTGAGTTCATCTTGGTTGGAGACTAACATCACGAGTTGGTCGGCGTTTGTTGTTAAAGAGAAATTAAAGTGTCTGAAGTTGAAGTTGAAAGCTTAGAATCGAGATTCTTTTGGTTGTTTGGATACTAAAATAACCAATTTATCTGAGGACATTCGGAAATTTGATCTTATTGGTGAATCAGTTTGTTTGTTTGATGATCAAATTATCACAAGGAAGAAGCTCTTGGCCGATTGATAAAATTCTACTAATATGAGGGACAATCTGCTGTTTCAAAAATCTAGAAATAAGTGGTTGAAGGAAGGGGATGCCAACACAAGTTATTTCCATGCTTGTTTAAATAATAGGCGTAGGAGGAATCAAATTTTAGGGATTTGGATCAATGGTGTTTGGTGTGATGAGAAGAAGACTATTTCAGAGGGGTTCACTAATTATTTCAAATCCTTATTTCACCATACCCACAGTAATAATCCCACTATTGATGGGGTGGAGTTTCCTAAGCTTTCTGATGTGCAAGTGAGTACTATTGATGGGGTCTTTTCGGATGAAGAAATAAAAGTTATTGTTTGGAGTTGTGAAAGTGATAAGAGTCGGGTCCTGATGGGTTTAATTTCAAGTTCTTTCAGGAGTTCTGGGAGCTAATCAAACATGACATTGGCCTTTTTGCGAGAGACTTTCATGTGAATGGTAAGATTCTGAAAGGTTTGAAATCCTCATTTGTTGCATTGATTCCAAATGTGAAGAATCCTAACAAGATTCACGATTTTAGGCCTATATCTCTTGTGGGATTGTTATATAAAATTATTGCAAAAAAATTAGCAGGAAGGTTAAAACAAGTTGTGGGCTCTTTAATTTCCCCTTCACAATTGGCTTTCATTGAAGGTCGATATATCCTCGATGCTACGGTTGTGATAAATGAGGTTATTCATTCTACTAAGAAAGAAAGTGGTGGTTGCTTGCTTTTAAAGGTGGATTTTGAAAAAGCTAATGACTCAGTCAGCTGGGAGTTCTTTGATTACATGCTCGGCAGATTTGGGTTCTCATATAAATGGAGATTGTGGATTAATGCTTGTTTGGCTTCAACTTCTATGTATATCCTTGTAAATGGATCTCCTTCTATGTAATTCTCACTATCAAAAGGTATTAGACAGGGTGACCCTATGGCGCCTTTTCTTTTCCTTCTGGTGGCCGAAGGTTTTGCCGGATTGGTTAGAAGAACGAGAGAAGTTGGTTTATTAGAAGGTTATAAGGTGGGAAGACAGAATGTGGAAGTTACGGATCTTCCATTCACAAATGATACTATTTTGGTTTGTAAACTGACAGATACTAATCTTTGGTGCATGAAGAGCATTCTTAGATGTTTTGAGTTGGTTTCTGGATTGAAGGTGAACTTTCATAAAAGTTCATTGATTGGTATAAAGGTTGCTGATACTTTTATGGCAGCAACATCATCCTTTCTATCTTGTAAGATTGGTTTCATCCCCTTTCTTTATCTTGGTATTCTAGTTGGGGCTAATCCTAGTAACTACTCAACGTGGCAGAATGTTATTGAGAAGGTTTCTAATAGATTGGCAACTTAGAAGTGTAGGCATATTTATTTTGGTGGTAGACTTGTTCTTATTAACTTTGTTCTGTCGAATATGGCCACATATATGTTTTCCCTGTATAAGGCTCTGAAGAAGGTTATATCAAAACTAACCTCTTTGTAGAGGAGTTTCTTGTGGAGTAACAAAAGGAACCGAAAGGGGATACCGTGGGTTGCTTGGTCTGAGGTTTGTAAGCCCAAAACTCTTGATGGGTTAGGGGTAAAAGATCTTTCTCGTTTTAATGATGCTTTGTTAGGAAAGTGGAAGTGGAGAAGGCTGGTGGATCCTGATGCTCTTTGGGTTAATGTCATTAATTCTAAGTATAACTTTGATGGTGGTTCTTATTTTTCTCACTCGACTTCAAGGTGGTGGATGGACTTGATGAAGATTGGTTCCTCTCTTTCTGCTGATTGTAATTGGTTGGAGGCGAATATTTGGAGGGAAGTTGGTGATGGTTCTCAAACTTTATTTTGGTTGGATTTGTGGTTTGGTCAACAGTGTCTCAAAGACACTTTCCCGAGATTTCGCTAGCATTGGATAAGAAAGCAAAGGTGGCAGAGTGCGGGGCGTGGCATAGTGGGAATTGGATCTGGAACATTCAGTGGAGGAGACCTTTATTTGATTGGGAGGAAGAGACAGCTAGAAGATTTTATGATCTTATTCAACATCATTCTTATAAAAGTGGTGTTAGTGATAGATGGAAATGGAAACTTGATAAATCTGGTTGTTATGTGGTTAAATTTGTTTATCTTCCTCAGATGAATGTTGCACCTTCTCATACAGGTAATATTCTTAATTTGAGTTTGATTAAGTATATTCCTTCAAAGGTTTGTTGTCTCATTTGGAAGGTGATTAGAGGTAGATTGGCTACAAAGTCTGAACTTTTTAAGAGAAATATTTTGGGGGAAGGGGATCTTAGCTGTAGCTTGTGCTTGTTGCGTGATGAAAATCTGGATCATTTATTTCTCTCGTGTGATTTTGTGGCTAATGTTTGGAAGGGCTTTTATTCTTGGCTTCAAGTTTAGGTTCTTATCCCAAATACTATTATTGATTTCTTAGAACTTCACGAGTCTTTGTTGAAGTACGGTGAAGGAAATTTGATTTGGAGAATGGTGTTATTCACTGTGATTTGGTGTGTTTGGAGTATGTGGAATGATGTTATCTTTAGGAGAGAGCAACCTAGTTTTATCCAAATGTTAGATTTGATCCAGATTAGATATTGAGTTTGGCTTTCTAATAATGTTGCTCCTAAATTCTATTCCTTCGCACAATGGTGCATTGATCCTATTATGTGTATTAAATTCTCTTGTAACTTGTAATCGGGTTGGTACCCCTTGTGCCGTTCTTTAATTCATTTGCTCATAAAAAAAACTATTCAAAAACAAAATAGTATATCATTTCATGTAACAAGACACATTCTTACATGACTAGAATATGTGTCAAAAAATCAATTAAAACCTATCTTTGTTTAGATGAAATGTAGTATGGGGAGAATATTTTTGGATTAGTTTTTATTCATTATTGGATATAGAACTGAAATTATCTTTTTAAGTCATGAAGAATGTTGTAGTAGAAGAATGAGAGACAAAAAAGAAAATCCTTATGATTCGTGATCTATGAATAATATGGAGCATTAGAAATAGATGATTTTTTACAAAAAAGAAATAATCTTTGAATGAAACGAGGGAGATGATATTCTTAGAATCTCATTAGTTAAAACAAAAATTTGTAGGTGTGGATCTCTCTTATGCTAAATGGATTTTACAAAAAATCTTTTTCTTTGGATGAAACGAACGAGATAATATTCTTAAAATCTCATTAGTTAAAACAGAAATTTGTAGGTGTGAATCTCTCTTATGCTGAATGGATTATGGATTCTTTACAATATATTAAAATCTGTTAAAATATTCGAGATCTTCTGATGGGGATGAGTATCACTTTTAAAAAAACTACTACACCTAATTTCTAGCTTTGTGCTTTAGTTTGGCACTTATTCATGAAAATAATAATAGAATATGAAGATATTAAAGCTAGTTCGTTTGGTATTATTTGACTTATATAAATAGGGTACCTTTTAAAAAAAAGTTGACGTCTTTTTATGCTTTGTTTTGTGACGTTGACGATTCATGTCATGCATGCTCTACCGGTGTAGCCATGTTCTAATCTCTTATTAATTAAATAATAGAATCAAATCAAATGCCATAAAAAACAATAATGATACTAATTAATTAATTAAAATTCTGAACTCTACATAGATACGAATCAGAAAAAAACATCTTGGCCTCGAAGTGCATGAAACATTTGATTTGTACGCTATTGGCTATGTAGGGTAACAACCTAGAACCATAAAAATGGAACATTGAACATGATATATACCTAGCCTTTGGCTTGTAGCAAATGGTGTCCAATTATAGTGAGCTGAAATCAAAGTACACGTTACATCATGTGATTTTTGGTTTATATTCGCTAAGATAACTTAATTCTCAGTCTCAGAATCAGCACAAGCCGACCACCACAGAGCTTTTGTTCTTTAAACGATCCATCATTAATCAAACTCAGCACATGCTATGTGTGCCTATTTCTTCTCTCTATGCCATTCATTCATTTCCCCTTCAAAGTTATTTGTTTCTTCCCTATGGCTATGTGGTTCTTTACCTATGAAGAACAATGGGAAAAAGTGATTAAATTAAAAGCAGCCCACCAATTAAAGTTATGTTTTAGAGTTTGATTGTTTGAAGGGATTAGAATAAGAAGAAAACAAGGCTCATAAGTTTCATGACTACAAATCTTTTATTAATCTATTTATTATTTAGGAGTAGTAAGGTGCTTATATGGCTAGGGTGAAGATTTAAGAGTAGAATGATAAGAAAGTTATAGTTTTACTTATTACAAATATTATCATTTACCTATAAAAAGATATATTTATTACTTTCCAAAAACCAAATTAAAAAAACTACGAAATATGGTTGGTAAGAATTATGTTCATATTGAGGAAGAGTTTAAACTCTACTCTCAATCGATGGAAAATGTTTATGTTAAGTAATTAAACCATTATGTTAATTAATAAAACATTATTCTAGTGATGCACAATTTCATTAGATTTTTTTAGAATAACTAAAAAATCACAAATTTTATCCTTATAAATAACACTTATTAAAATGGAGAGTCACAAAGTACAAAAAAAAAATTACCATTACTTACGTTTTATACATGATAGCTCTATTAGTTTAGTTGATTCATGTGGATAGGAGGACCTACCTCCCCTAGAAATTTACTCAACAAATAACTTTTTTTGTCAGAAAAGCAATGCCCTAATAAAATACACGTGTAATGTCTAGGAGTGAGTGGTCTTGTTCCTAAGACTACTAGGTGTGTTAACAATAGGACACGTTGACAACACATCGGTTCTGACTTAGGGATCCGTGGATGTTTCTACATTAGAGCACACACAAAGAGACACATAAAGCTGTGTGCCACTGCATAGGTTAAATAAAATATTATCTTGTACTGTATACGTTGAACGGTTAAAAGTTGGAAAGAAATGAAGCAAAAACGTCGGTGCCAGATTCATGTTGTATCTAGACAGTAAATTGGATACGTTAATTTCTCTCAAGTTAAGAAGGTCAATGTCTTTTTCTTTTGGGTCAATGTTGAACACCGGTGAATATTGTTTTTGGTACGCAAAATTGAAAGTGTTCAAACTACTATAACAATTAGTAGAAGTAAGAATAAATGTTTTTATAAAATAGTAAATCAATCACAAATATTTAGATAAAGTAAAATTAAATGTATAAAATAGTAAATCATCTGATAAAAGTAAGGACCAAAACATTATAGATGCTACCTTATCATAAGGATGAAAGGGAGTGTTAAGAAAATGTTAACAAGTGTGTCCTGGGTTAAGAAAATAATTTATATTGAAAAGTTATGTTTCACATTTGTTGAACTTAGATTTTTTAATATTGATTGACCCAAGTTATATTCCTTCAAAATAATGTCAATGTATTTAGTGAGAGAGAGAAAATGCATGCATTCATTGTCTAAGTGTTTTGTGGGTACATGATCGTCTAAGTGTTTTGTGGGTACATGATCGTCTAAGTGTTTAACATATTATTAGTGTATTATCAATTTTAATTTTTTAATTATGATTCATTCTTCGGAAAATGATACAAATAAATGATAGATAATAAATTGATTATATATAAATTTTTACACTTACAATACATAAATATTACACTTATTTATTAACAAGAATAAAATATATTCTCATACTATAAGATAAGTTATGACATGTACACTATTTTTTTAGTTTTTAGAAATATTTTTTTGTAGAAAATGATTAAATATTACACATATTATGATTTTAGTAATCGGAAGAGATAACGTATCTTCAGCTGATACTACATCCATACATATTTAAATGTTGGTGCATAAGTGTAATTAATGTATGTATATATTAAATTAAGTGTAAATTAGGTTATTTTTAGTGAAATTACACAAATCAACCTATAGAAACTCTCCTTAATTTATATATATAATTATACTCACTACCTTAGAAATTAGAAGTGTAATCATTAAAAAACTGCGATAAATGTAATTAAGTTAAACAAAATATATTATTGAGACAAGTTCAACTAATATAGGAGTTAATATATTTTTATTATTTTTGGTCATTAAAATATTGTATAAAATGTTTGAAACAATATCTCCTTAAAATTATTGATGTATTTTGTAATGAACCAAAAATAATGAAGTGACACTCATCTTATATTATTTAGACTTATCTCCACAGTATGACATATTTCTATTTAACTTAATTACTCTCATCATCATTTTTGTTTAAAACAACACTTATTTCTCATAGTGTAATGTATGAATATAAATAGGATGTTCTACATAGGTACAAAATGACAACTTATGTAATTTTACATTTTTACAAAAAATCAGTAAGTTTAAGTGTAATTTACTCTTAAATTTTATGTAATACTTTATTATTATTATTAGTTTAAAATTTGTGCACTTAGAATGTACAGTTTTTACACTGTCAGTATATCATTCACTATTGATTTGTATTCCTTTTGTTTGAGAGTTAATAATAGTTAATAAATCAATGATAGATGATTGACTGATAGTGTAAAAAATATTTACACTGTCGGTGTATACATATTAAATCCTATTATTATATCATTTATATCTCTATTATAAAAAATATACTCATCACTTATTATCTCTCTCATTGATTGAGTGGAATCGTAAAAATAAGCATTAATGTTGTCTTAGGTTTCTAAATTAACTAATAAATAATACTAAAGTTGATTGGCTAAAAAGGACAACTAAAATGATTGGTTAATAGTATTAATTACATGTTCGATAGCAGTTAAAGTTTAAAACATACTAACTACTCCTCGCTGTTATAAAACAATGCTCATGAGAAAGAAATAAATGTATTTGTTTACGTTAAATTTATTGTGTTCCTTAATTTCTTGATATGTCAATTTTATATCCATGATTAAACAAGGATAAACTAAAAGGAAAAATCCATAAATATAATAGATAAATATGAATTATAGAAATATAGTTTTAAAGTTCTTTCTACTGTTAATATAAACTAATTTAAAAATACACACAAACTATCTATACCTCATGTTATTATTAACAAGGGAATTTTCATTTACATTAGTATTCTCTTAACTTCTAAAGGAGACAAAGTAAATAAGAAAAAATATATGTAAACGTGATAGATAAATAGAAACGATAGAAACATAGTTTTGATATAAACTAATTTAAAAATACACACAAACAGTCGATACTTCATGTGATTATTAACAAAGGAAAATTTTGAGTTACTTGGCATAACTTTTTTGTCTCATCTTATCATTCTAATAGTTTATATTTTCAATTTACATATGATAATTTAAAATATTGAATAATTTTTTGAAGAATTAAAATGGGCTTTATTTTTAAAGAATGAACACAATTTAATAAATCAATAAGTCAATAAATTTATATTTTTTTAATAATTAGTTTTCTACCAGAGATTTGATCTCAATTTTAATAAGTAGAGAAAATTTGTTGGAAGAAAAATTATTAAGAGAACAATTACTAAAAAGAAAGTAGTAAATTAAAAAGTGGAGATAGTAGTTTCATCCTAATTCCACGTGTAGTGAAGATAAACTAATAATGGTTATTGAATTAGGTGGAATAAGAAAAAATCAAAATATCAAAACTTTGTTAGGAGGAGTAGAATTTATAAGTGTGCCTGTTTAAGTTTAGGATTGAGCTAGGAGATTTATAATTTGAGCTTTTACTTCAAGTGATTCCTTGTCAAACATACAATCATAATTTTGGACCCATAACAATTAAATTTATATATCTTTTAAACTTTTGCCCTTAACCCGTTATTGTGCGACTTACTATTTTTTAATACTCTCTCAAGTTCAACATTGGTTTAGTTGTTACTAAATTTTATTTTTGTCTGGGCTTGTACTTAAGTATAATCGGATCCTTTTGTTTTTACTATCCGAGTGTGTATTCCAATTTTGTAAGACTTGAGTCTTTGATATTGAAGTGTTGGATTTTGCTCATTAAATCATGAGTGTGTAACGTGTTCATGAGTTCTCTAATACCATATTAAATTTTTGGAGTTAACCCATTTAAGTTTTATTTGTCTATATAATCATTTGTTCTAATGCCTAAAAACAATAATGCTAACTAACCTTTATAGGGAAAGCTATCTATTGCATACGCATCCTTACAAATAAGAAGATATTAACTAGACTTTCACTTAAGGTACTTATTTGTCCCAAAACTATACTAACTTTTGCGTCATTATGCTTAAATTTATAGAGTTTGTTATCCCATTTTAATTGTCAATTTAAAGTAATGTATATTAATTAAAGTAATAATTATTGAGTTTGAAAAATGCTAAATACTATGTAATATAGTACAAAGTAAAATATCCCTAATAATATCTTTTGGTTATATCAACGTTATTTCTAATTTCAAGAGAAGTTGTGTGAGTAATTAATGTACGGTAATATAATACAACATGCCAAATAAGAAAAAATAATCAATACAATAAAATAAAAAAATGAGATAAGGAGATTATTGTTAATACTATTGAAATTGCTTTAGTTTCCACACAAATAGCTTTTTGCCACAGCATTAGGGATGATAAAAAACTCATCCCATAGATATTTACTAATGAATACTTACAAAAATAACTTATAAATGTAAATAAGTAATATAATAATCGTTATGCATGTACTATCGTATTTATAAATTTATTCTTTTAATTAAACATTATATATATATATATATTATATTTTTTTATAATTATTGTTTTATTATTTAATAATGAATTTTGGTTATTAAAATATGATGATACATTTGATACGTGCATAAATTTTATTATTCATATAATAACTACTATATATATTGATTATGACAAAATATATAAATATATATTTAAACATAAAAAGTCGTTGAACACCCATATATATTTGTTAACTGCATAGGTTTATGCAAATATTATGGGTATGAGTACATGAAAGTAGAGTTGTCAAAATGGACAAGCACAGTTGGGCCGGCCTGCCAAAGCCCAAAAATTTATAGGGCTTGGATATCATTTTAGGTATTTTTATTGAATTCAGATTTTTTAGCTCGGCCCAACTGGACTATTTTAAATTCAGAATTGGGTCGGGCTTACCTGGACGGGTTCAGACTTTTACTTATTTGTTTTAATCTTTTTTGGGACTTTTGGCTTGGTAATAAGCACTAAATGAAAATTTACAAAACAACTTATAATAAAAAATAGGTAAGAAGTATTATGTTATTATGTATTTAATTAGATTTAACTTTTACCACAAAAACATAATAAAGAAAATAATGTTACAACAAAACTAAAATCAACATAAATTGTTTATCATAGAGAACTTCACACAACGAAATTTAATATAATAGTTCAAAATAAAAGTGTTGACAAAGAACATACAAAAGATAATATTTTTGATAGTATCCAAATGTTTATATATTAAAATGAAGCTACAATTATATCGTGTTAGAGAGTGAGAGTCCAATAGAAATGAGAGGTTTAATAAAAGAGTTATGTTAAAAATCATAAATGGATTTAAAATCACATCTTAACTCAAACACAAGACATTAGATCTATAAGTTTGGTTGCATTTGGCATAACAAATATGTTAAAAAAGTAATACGTTAATATCAAATTATACATATTTTTTAAAATAGATTAAATATGTCAAAAAAAGTATAAAACTTATTTTTTAGTTCATGCGGGTCAGGCCGCCACAACCTGCAACCCGCTAAGGGCGGGTTTGGGCTATAATTTGATATGCATAAATTGTATCCGGACATTTTAGTCCGACCCGGTTTATCCCGAATCTGATGTGGGCTAACCCGAACCCGTCCGGATAGTCCGTTTTGACACCTCTACATTAAAGTACTACACGTGCCTGTGTTATGTGGGGTGCACACCTACTGTCACACACTTAGTTTCACTCCATGTACCATGACCTTATAATTGGTTAGAAAGTTACTTAAAAATTAAATTTTAACTTAAATATATATTTTTCAACCAATTACAAGGTCATGATACATGAAGTAACACTAGAAGCTATTTTTATAACTTCACAATTTGACTATTTTAAACATAAAAAATATATCTTATATAATTAACTAATAAACTCTTTTATATCACAAGAGAATGGACAAATATTTTGTGAGATATCTTACTTTCTTGTAATCTAAAGGAGTTGCAACTTTATTTTTTTAAGGATTTATTACTACTCTTAAACGTTAAATTATCCCTTGTGCCAAAACCAATATCCATTATAAATGACATGCATGAACCTAGAGTTATAGTTGGCATGAAAAACAAATGTGTAGGGGACAAGGGCGAATCAAGTATCCCTTTTGAACTCGTAAGGAGAGCACGTATTATTAAGCGAATAACAAACATAAAATTTTGACAACTTCAACTACTTTTAACGTTTTTTTCTAAAATAGAAAAAGTAACAAATCTTTAATTAAGTTTACACTCATCATCTAGAACTCTAGGTCTCCACCTTTGACTAGAACTTTTTTTTTGTTTTGGAAAGGATCTCTCACATGGTTGAAAGTAAAATATTTTTTGGGTCTATATTGCAAGGTATCTCTAAAGCAAACGGTGAGAATAATTCCTAGGCATACTTATACATGATTCAAGTAACTTCAAAGCAGGTAGATCAAGGTATTATTATATCTCAAGTTGAAAAAGAATGTCATATTTAGAAATGATAAAAGTTTCAATTAAGTGTTAAATCTTGCTATAAACAAGTGAGATAGAAAATGAAATACAATCGTTGAGATATTGTGCACAAAATCTTAGGAGATATTCACGGAATGAGATCCCTATACTTATACAAAGTATACAAACCTCAACCATTAATATTATAGCTAAACACAATAATAGTGTCATTATTTCTTACCCTACTAATTCAAAAGTATAATTAAAGATTTCAAATAGGCCCCAAAAAAGCACATATGAAGACATAGCTTTGGAAGAGTAAGGAGAATTACTAAAGCAAAATACTAAGTAGGCTCACATGTGAAAAAGTGTGAAAGGGAAGAACATATTCTCGTTATCTCAAATTATATCTTAAACTATATTTTAAACAACTAATAATAAAGGAAAAATAGAAAAATAATGAATATTTAATTTTTTTAATTAATATGATATATTTTTATTAGTTTAGACATAATTTAGAACATACTTTAGCATGACAGATCTATTGCCTAATATTCTCTAGTAAGTAGAAATGGAATCTAGTGCTTTTAATTATTAGGTGCAGCAAATATAGTAATTAACTGAAGTACTAGACATTTAATACTTGTATTTCTTGCATAATCATTTAATTAAAACATTATGAGATGTACTTAGAATTTCCTATCGCTTTGGCTAATTAGCATTCGCATATTCAGAAACTTGGCATGCAAGGAAACTATATTGGTCAACAACGTTATGTAGCTTTTTCATTCTATTAACAGCTACTATAAAGCTAGCTGGGTTGCAAAACTATGCATGCGTCTAGAATATAACGCCTTAAGCCTTTTTAAATTTCCATTTTCCACACTAGGACAAATATGGATATGAGAGAAGAGACTATAGTATTCCTTTGCTTTTGACAAAACAGGAGAAGCTTGTAAATGGTGAGAGCAATTGTTATACTAAGAAGTGAAAAAAATTAATATAAATTGTTAAACCTTATTTAAAAGTAAATGTACATGATTTTTTTAAATATAAATATTTTCTTAGTAGTACCAATATTTTTTTCTCACTTTGTAGTGTGAAATTAATTTTTTTAAAGTGTGTATGCTCTTTCCAACAACTGTCGCATCTAAAAATTGAATTCTTAATATTTTGATATTTCTGTTGATAAAGAAGAATCTTAGACCACTAAACTAATAGTTTAAAAGAGAAATATGGTACATAGATTTGTTGTTCTATTTTTCCATTTAAATCATGAATTTAATATGTATACACTGACAGTGTAAGAGTTTTGTACACTGTTAGTAACATTTATCTTGATTTGTTAACCATCATTGACTCTCAAACAAAAGTAATAAAAATTAACGATAGATAATAGACTGACATAGTTAAAAACTTTACAACATCAATATATAGATTTTAAACTCTTAAATTATTACATGACTGAGAAAGTGTCAAAAGTGTATTTAAAAAATGTGTTGGCAATTGTTCTTGGTCAATAGTCACACCCTCTCTCTCTGTCGTATTTATTTTTGGCTAGTTCTACCTACCGTTTCGAAACGTTCAACATGACAGTCTTAAAGATCGAATAATTTAAGCTAGGTGGCATGTTCACATTGAAGGCCACATAGCAGCTCTTTCTTGATTAGTTGACACGAGTTCATATACATCTTTTTAATTCTTTATATCAATGTAGCCATTAAATTACTGATCCCATCATGTGCAATTGTGCATACTTCCTTAATTCCCATGGGCCATTGAGTTGTATGTAACCGAAAGCAATTGGCTTCGGGAGTGGGAGAATAATAGAGGCGGCTAATATTCTCGTACTATATTATCTGTTTTCTTTTAGTTTCTACCTACACTTATCATATTTTAACGGTGAATGAATGTATTTATTCTAATATTAATTTTAAAATTTTTACTACATATATTAGTCATCAATTTTGATGAAATGTAATAGTTTGAAGTAATAAAAAGATTTAAATTATTAAATTTCCATATAAGTGATAACTAAACATTTTCTTAGGCTTTGTTTGGGAATTATGACGAAAAAGGAAGGAGAGTGATCAAAGGGTTAGGAAGGGGACGAAAAAGGAAGGAAACCATCTCCCTTGTTTGGGAGTATGAAATTTAGACGAAGGAGGATAAACTAATGATAATGTAAGAGTATTTTTTTTATTTTTCCTTTAAAAATGTAATTAACAATTGAAAATGGACAATAATGTATAATTATATATTATTACTAAATATATTTAGTTATTTTGATATTTTATTTGCAAAATACTCCAAATTAGGGAACTTTAAAAATAGATATATGGAGGATTTTGAAGGGTTTGAGAAACCCTCCAAAACCTCCCCCGCTCCTTGATCCAACTCCCAAACAAGAGGAAGTTTTTCCAAAGCCATCCTTCCGTTCCAAAACTCCACTCCCAACAAAGCCTTAGAGTAAGTACACACCCTTGCCTTTTCAAAAAAGTTATGCTAAGATCTCCGGGTGAGAGAAATATATAAAAAATAAAAGAAAGATATCATATCACGCTTATAAAAAATATGTATGAGATTTATACATAGTTATATATGATCACGAGTCTTATTTAATTATTTTAACTTTTTAAAAAATATTCTAGATGAATGTTGAATGATTTAATGTCTGTGTATAAATATTTACATTAATAACATATAAATATTATACATTTTGATATAATGATATAAATATTTACATTAATAATATGCTAAGATCTTCGTTTGGTAGAGAGGAAATGAAGGAGAAGGAGAATGAGATAAGAGAAATTGAAAAGAAATGTTATTTTTCTCTCATTTGGTTGAGGAGAGAGTTTGAGAAGAGAGAATAAAAAATAAGTGAGATTCACCAAATTTTCTTATTCCCACATGTGAAGAGAAAGTGGAGGAAGAAGAGTGAGCTAGTTTGGACAAACCCATTCCAAAAAATTCTTATCTCCATCTTTTAAGTAATATCATATTCTACCAATTAATATAAAAAAATATTTTCTATTTTTATGAGTTTTTTCTACTTAAGTTTCACTTTTTAATTAAATTGGTATACAAATAAGAGACTAAAAGTGAGACAAATGATCTCTATTATGAAAGTTTAATCATTCCTTTATTTTTTTATATAATCCAACAACACAAAACTCTACTTCTCAAATCTTTCTCTCATCTTTTGTTCTTTTCACTCTATTTCTCACATATTTCCCATTTCTTATTTTCCTCCCTCAACAAAGGGAGCATAAAATATTATTACACGTACTTTACTTTTCATTCTACTCATAAAATTATATACTTACAAATTTTAATTATCTTGAGTAAATTGACATTTACTATCGTGGAGAGAAATCCATTTTTATGAAAGTGAGTGTAACTGCCCTCACAATCTTATTAAATTTTATAGCAAAGCCTTCTAGTAGGTGGTAACCAAAAGTGTTAATATATTAAAACGTCTCACTTGTATTATTATACTTCTATTAATTTAGTGAACTCTTTCCGATGATATATTGAATGAAGTATATACTATTATACTTATACGTATTGAAACAATACATGGTATTGATCAAAATAATATCAAGGACATGGTTTTGTGCACACTCAGTCCGGCTACGTCATACTACGACTTTGCTCAATCGTGTGGTAATCCTTGGTTCTGAAACTCTAGCTTAGTTTACTCATATTTCCAGTTTGAGTTCATAATTTATATTGGGTTGCCAATGAAAATTATACAAAATTTTAAAGCAAGGCAACAAGTTTTTTTTATTTACCTATTACTTAATTTTAAAAGTATACCATCTCAATAGAAATAGGTATTTAATTCTTAATCATTCTTTGTTTTTTAAATCATGTTATGATTATTTAATCCAAAATTGACCTGTAGCATAAACTACTTGGATTCAGTAAATAAAAATGTGAATATCATAATTTTTTATTCTTATTTTTGGTGGAAGTTAGTTCCATAAACTAAAAGTTAGATTATTTGCATAGCAAACATTAATACCATAATTTTATACCTTAGTAATACATTATTTATATTTTATTCTTTCCTCGTCTCATCAAATGAGAAGATAAAAAAAAGTGACACTAACTAAAATGTTCAATATGTAAAGTTGATCCTTCAACATAGTGATAGGAGTTCAATTTTGTTGAAATTTATTAGAGATAGCCAGTATTGAATTTATAAATAAATATTAAATAATGTATCAACGGTGTATAATATTTATATTATTAGTATATAACATTATACACTATGTTATTGGATGAATTTATTTTGAAAAATTACCGAAGTTGCCATTAATTAATACTGCTCAATGCAACGTGGCAGAAAACCTTATGATAGAGTCCGCTAAGGGATGTTGGCCACGTGGAGGGACTTTATTTTCTAGTTGGAACAGAAAAAAAGAGAGGAAGAAGACATGGGAGTGAGAAGAGAAGTTAGTTACTTTATTGAAGGAAAATTGATGACCGACAGTATAGGGGTGAGTAGGATCCGATCTTACTCGCTTATTTAGCACGGTCTGTTCATGATCGAATTTCAATAGGGTTGGCTCCAATCGGGTCTAGGGCTGAGTTCGAGTTCAAAAAATAGACTCAGTCAATATTTAGGGTCAGATAGGGACAAAACATGAGTCGTCCCGTCACGTCTCAGGATCACTTGTATGTGGTTCTACTCAAATGTGTATAGAGTAATGATACCCTTTTGATCAAAATATTATTTAATTTTTTTCATAATGTATACATTATTAATAATATATATATACGTATATCATTTTATATATCAAACTACATGTTCATAATAATAAATAATATTAAGAAATCTTTATCTAAAATGAGTATGCATTATATTTAATCGAGTCTAGGATCAGGTCGGGTTTAAAGGCTGATCCGATCGCTATTTATGATCGGGTTAGCTTCGAGTCCAGGGTCGAGTCTAGGGTCGAGTCCGGGTTCAAAAAGCGACCCGACCAATATTTAGGACCGGATAAGGACAAACCTTAACCCGTCCCAACCCGCCCATGCTCATCCATACTGACTAATATGTCTATGTTTAAATTTTGGAAATGAGATTTGAATTACACTTGTGTTATATTGTAAAAGAAAATTGAAATGAGGATATAGACATTTGGATTGTGATATGAATGATTTAAAAGGAATTATGTGTAAAATAAGTGAGAATATTTTGAAATATGATTTTTTAATTTATATTATAGTATATTCACATAGCAAATTTAGATAAGTATTTTCCCAATGTATCTTATACCCATTAAAAAATGTATCTCATACATGAAAGAAAAGCTACTTATATAAAATCAAAATATTCTTATTTGATTTGTTTGCTTCCAAAACTCATCTAAATGAGAAAATGAATATTTCAAAATTATGAAATATGACATGAATCTTAAGTCTTTTTTTCTATTGTTTTTCTTTCAAAGCTAAAGTGAGGAACAAATCATCAAAATACATATATATTTTACATTGTGAAATGCACAATTAATTGATAACTTAATGCCAGAGAATATGATAATAAATTTACACATTATAATATTAACATATACATGGTTAGAAGTAAATTATATTGATTCTAGACCAGATATCATATTTAAATGATGAAGTATGGTATATGGTGGGGACCCGAAGTATATCGGGGGCGGGAGAAAAGTTATGCGGGGCCTCATATTCTGTTCCAAAGTGGGTCCCATGTTTTGTTTTTGAGCTTCTGGTTTCTAACTATAAAATTGAATGCAGGGGTTCTATGTCTCTCCACTCACACCTTCACTCTCTTCTCTTCTATTTCTCCTTTCTCTTCTTTTTCCATTCCCAAATCAAAGAACGCAACTTTTTTAACGTTCCTTCGGTTTCATCTTATTACTATCTTCCTCTCATCTTCTTTGCTTCTAACCTCGTAATAAGTCCTGTTTTTCCTCTGCTTCAAAAACACGCAACTAAAACATAACATACACATAGTTTCCTCTAATTAAGGTTCAATTCAAAACCTTATGTTAATTACATTAACATTATTATATTTATACCCGATATGTATTGATATGTAATGTATGGATGATTATGATTAAAAGTTAGTTATTGATGAGTTCTTTTAATCTGTTCAGATAAGATCCCATGGTTTATATTAACTGATTATGTTTGTTGTGCAGTGAAGATGACTCAGCAGAATGTGGTAGTGTCGGATACAAAATCAGGAATCAACAGAGCCGTGACGGTTGCGCAAAAACCGCCAACGGTGCCAGGAGGGTACATTTCTTATCCAAGGAGTAGAAGGGTTTTGAAGAACCTTGAAAACAATGGAGAACAAAGAATCAATGCATGGGTTGATTCCATGAGAGCTTCTTCTCCAACTCATGCTAAATCTAATCCTTCTCTGGCTGAAGAACAATACAAATCTTGGATTGTGAGATTCTGTTCTTTTTATGAAAAATGATAAACTAGATTGGTTTTGATTATGAAATTGATGTGTGTGTTGATTTGTGAAACAGCTTCGTCACCCTTCAGCATTAGACATGTTCGAACAAATTATGGATGCTTCTAAGGGAAAGCAAATTGTTATGTTCCTGGACTATGATGGTACCCTGTCGCCTATAGTTGATGATCCTGAACGTGCTTTCATGTCCAATTCGGTTAGTATTTGATATTTCATTAGTTTTGCTTAATATTCAGTGTTTTAAATTGAGGTTGTAGCTGCATTTATTGTGAAAAAAATGCAGCCAATGTGGTTGCGATTTCGTTGGGAGATTCTCGAAACCAATCGCTGTGGAGTACAATTTAAAACACTGAATTTGGAATATATAATTTATTTATTGCTAACTTGGTCATTTGTCACATATCAGATGAGAAAAACAGTGAGGAAACTTGCAAGGTGTTTTCCTACTGCTATAGTTACTGGTAGATGCAGAGACAAGGTATATTTTGTATTTCAACTCAGCCTTTCATCTTTTTAATTTAATTTTTTTTGATTAATTTCGTACAAAAAGTGATTAATTTCGTGTTATTTTGCAAACAATAGGTATACAATTTTGTTCGGTTGGCAGAGCTATACTATGCTGGAAGCCATGGTATGGACATTAAAGGGCCATCAAAAAACTCCAAGTTCTTCAAAGTAAGTGAACTAGTTCTAGTAATGAGAAAGGATCATATGTCCCAACAAGTTCCAAAATGTCCCAAGCCAATCATATTTCACAAAGTAATAGAAAACAAATTATTTTATGTTTTTATGTTTTTTTAATTAGTTAGCATTTTTCGATTGAGTGCGACACAATAAGATACCAAATGTTGGAACATGTGATCTTCATTGGCTAGTAATCTAGTGTATATACAGCATATAATATATTAAGGTCATAACTTCACTCTCATTAATTTTACATTGGCTATGCTCTGCAGGGTAAAAAAGCAGAGGAAGTTCTATTTCAACCTGCCAGTGAATTTCTTCCAATGATAGATGAGGTTTGTGTTTCCATTGTTTTGTTTTTTATTATTTTTTGTCTTCTTTTAAAAAACTATACCAATTAAAATCTAGAACATTGGATAATAAATGTATTTTTTTTCTTTGTACCAATTTTCAGGTGTACCAACAATTGGTTGAGAAAACCAAGTCAACACCAGGAGCTAGTGTTGAGAATAACAAATTTTGTGTCTCTGTTCATTTTCGTTGTGTTGATGAAAAGGTACATAGTCTAAAAACCTATAATCCATGTTACACTTCTTATTAAGAATCTTGCTCTATTCATAAAAGCATAGTCTAACTCAGATGTATTATACACAGAAATGGGGTGAACTAGCACAGCATGTGAAATCAGTGTTAAAGGAGTACCCAAAGCTTCGTCTAACCCAAGGAAGAAAGGTGGGGCATTTTTCTATTTTCTTTATTTTTCATTATATAATTTGTTTTTGTCATGGGTGTGATGACTAAAAAGTAAATGGTTCGATTTGAAGCAATACTTGTTGGGAACGACAATCACGTATCCCGAAAGGGATTAATTCCTTAACGAAAATGGTAAAAAATAAAAAGAGAGAGGTGATTTTCACTTGGAAGATTAATAAATGAGATTTCTCACTATCAATGCTATTTCCATGATACAGGTATTGGAGATTCGTCCCACTATTAAATGGGACAAAGGGAAGGCCTTGGAGTTTTTGCTAGCTTCACTTGGTGAATTTTCTATCTAGAACTTTTATTTGTCATAGGATTTTTATGGCTGTAGGATTTGCCAAATGTCCATGAATATTAATTAATAAATTGTTTTCCACAGGATTTGCCAACTGTGCCGAAGTCTTTCCAATTTATATTGGTGATGATAAAACCGATGAAGATGCATTTAAGGTATCCGATGATCTTAATTGACATTATTTTTTGTCCAATTGTGATGTATCTAAAATAATACTTGTCACTTAATTTGGAGACCAAGTATGTTTGTTGGTTGACTGTTATTAAAGGGTTTCAACTGTTTTATCATATGCAGAAACTTAGAGACAGAGGACAAGGTTTTGGGATTCTTGTTTCGAAATTTCCAAAGGACACTAGTGCTTCATACTCTTTACAAGAACCAAATGAGGCAAGTATAATTTCCTTATTTCATAAAAAATTTCATCATCATCCATAAAATGGGTTTATGATATTACAAAATATTAGGGGTAAGCGAAAAACACTTCACCTCAAGTTTGTTCTATACCTAATCTTAACTATTATCTGAGTTTAATTTATGAACTTGAATTTAATCTTAAACGTGAGCAGACTCAACCCTATTTGAGTTCAATTATGATTGGGTCAAATTGGGTGAGCAAGTAGGAACCGATTCTGCTCATCCCTACAAAACAAAAACGTTAATGCATACATAGAACTTATTTTGGGCTCTGCAATAGAAAAGTTGAAGATTTAACTAAAAAATGTAAAATGAGTTTTTTTATTTAATTTTTGTTAAGATATATAGGTCTTTGTTTATTAATTAATTTATTTATTTCATCTAGGTGATGGACTTTCTTCAGCGTTTGGTGGAGTGGAAACAAGTTAAATCACGTTCCCGAGTGTAATTATGAATATATGAAATGACTATTACATTCCTACCCTGCAGCCATATAAATGAAGTTCAGCTAGGGTAGGATATATAGGACTTTTGCTTTTTTTGGTATGTTTTGCTCAGGTTAGTAGAACATAGAACAAAAATGTATGGAAAAAGAAAGACAGAAGTGTCTTTCTGTGTTTGAAGCACGTCTTCATTGATGTAATTAGACAAGTAGTACGTAGTACAGTGGAAAAGTCTATGTAGCATCAGATGTAAGTCTGAATGGAGAAATGTTCTCCTCTTCATATATATATATATATATATAATATGATTAAATGTTATATAGTTCTATATCAATATGTACTATATAAATATATGTATGTATGAATTGGTTTATTATTCTGTTGTAAAGAAAACATTGAAAATACAGTTGTTAACACCATTTCTCATGGAACTTAAAAAAAACTTGGCTGTATTTTTTAGGGTAACCATGTGGTCAAAGAACTAAATGGTGTATGACATGTTGAATAAGTGTATGAAGTGATACTTTTTGTACAAGAAGTGAAAGGACTAAGTTTATTTCAGTATTCAGATCTATCATATCAGTTGGTATGTGAAAATAAAATAAAACACACAAAAAAAGAAAAGGAGAGGGGGCATGTGCAAATTGAAGCTACTTAGCTTTTTGATTGCAACTATTCAGCCTATAATGCACTTTCTAATTATTTAATCTCAATAATAATTGGTTTTCCTTCTCTGCAATATATTTGGTGTCTTGGTGAAGGTAACAAGAATACTAATGGTCATTTTTCTCTAGGACGGGTAAGAAAACTTTAGGTATGTCTACATGTATGGGGATGAGCTGACTCACATTTTGTGTCTCAAATGCTATATATTTGAAAATAAAAATAAAAAAATATAGTAATATTTTTATATTATTTGATTAGATATGATTGATTTGAGATATGAAGATATAAAATTTTAGAGATAGAAGATCTTGATTTTGTCCTTACAATAGAAGAAATCAAGTAAACACGAGAATTAGTTAATGTCACTGAGCCAAATGTTTCTTTATCCCTGGGAGTGTAGAACCCAAACACCTATGAGTATTTCTAATTAATGCTCATAATTGATATATATTATTATAAAGAATTTGAGTCTAATATATAACATTATTTAATGCTTATAATTGATAAATATTATTATAAAAGATTTGAGTCTAATATATAACATTGTTTACTCCATTTCATTCCAATACTAGACAATATAAAACGAATACAATAATATATTTCAATCATATCCGGAAGAAGGAAACAAGATTGTGCTACTTTCTCTGTATTATTATGGATCACGACTCATACGTCTACAATATTTGATTCATTTTAAGCTACAAATATGCACAACCATCTCAAGATTATAAATATTTGCTTACTACTCAAAATATATAGCACCAACATCATATTTTGTGAGTGTGACTTACTATTGTCATATATCATATGCACTGTAATGAATATACAACATACTAATTTAAGTATAGTATCCCATAAATTACTCTGTCTACCCAGAGATACAATCATCTACTTGTGTGATGCGTAGGACCACACTGGTTGCATGTGCACATTTAACCAAACTTATATGTAACAACATGATAAAATGGACACTATACATCTTAGTAACATATCCATAATTAATATTGAGATAAAGATGATAAAAATATAAATGATTGGATACTTAGGAGATTCAGGTAATGAAAGGGTCCCCTATGAAAGTGCCTTATTAGATTATTGCTATACTGCATCTTAAGCTGACTCAAAAGTAGAAGACTTTTTTAGGTGCTCGAAAAATAAATCCTATGCTATGTCATTATTCAACGTCCGAATCAATGTTTTGGTCCATGCCCATAATACATTCATTCCCCTATAGCTTTTTCTCTATCATGCAGAACATTTCTACACTACTCCTTTGAGTATTCGAAATTGTATCATAGATTCATATACTTCATATACTCAGAAAGTTTAATGGCTCTTCTTTCCCGGCCAAGATATGTCCATTTACCCTCATGGAGAATCGTGAACGACTCAAACAGCCTGTTTGCGAATTGAGTTTTAGAAAAAAAATGAAATGCTTCAGAGTTGTCTTACAAATATATTTTATGGTTCTCAAGTTTTTTCTTTTCATTCATTCCTTTCTAAATCAAACTCAAAAAACATACCTTTAGTAATCTTATATATCGCAACCAATTACATTTTTTCACAATAATCAACAATGTTAAAATCTTAGGAGTCTTTGGGATGACTACAATTTAAAACATAGTTACACTCAATATATGTTGTTTGATTCTATATCAATAATTGGTGAAATAAGAGAATATTTAATTTATGTTTTAGAAATCATGGTTGGTTGCAGTGGTAACACCAATTATATATATATAACTGTTATTGAATGTGACAGTTAGCAAGTAGGCATTACTTTACCAATTATTGATATAATAGATAATCAAATTCTATAATCATGCACATGCAGCTTGGGCTTATATTAGGAAAAGGAGATTTGGTGCCCCATATAGAAAAGGTGTTTCATTTTACATAATGATAAACAAATGCAGATGCTCATATTTTATAAAGTTAAGGGAAGAAAAGGTTTGGGATAATTCCATATACTTTTTCGTGTCCACTTACATATGAACCAAATCCCTGCTTTGTTTAGTATAAATCTGAGTTGGCAATGACACTATATATAAAAAAAGAAATGGCCTAGACTAGTATATATTATAAAATCTATAGGGGATTTAGAGTAAGTTAAAAAAATTGATCTCACATATTAGTTATTCATTCAAGGAAAATTTAATAGTTCAACTATATTAACTAATTCAAATCATTGGATTTTCTTAGAATGAATAATTAAAATACAAAATGTATTTTTTACTCATGAAGTAATTGAATCTCTCCCCTAAAAACTCAAACAATCACAAATCATGTGAAAGGACCAGATATATTATACACATGCAAGTAGGTGAGCCCGTGTCTTTGAAACAAGAAACACACATAAAAGTTAATCCATAATGCAATGATCGAGACTCTAAGGTTATAGACTTATGGCTTAGATTCTGTGTATAATGCACATAGAAAGTTGGCAAAAGAAAAAGAGTGACCGAATAATTGGTGCTTAAGTTCGAAGGAACCCCTCTTTTATTTGCTATAAGGTAACCATCACGAGGGTGATAGGGAATATGTTAAATGAGAAGGGAGGGGCTTCAAATCAATTTTTAAAGTGTGAATATGAGCTAAGTGAGCCCCACAAACATGACACAATTTTTGTCCCACATGTAGCTTAGGATCATTTTTAGTATTTTCATGATTGCCATTAAACATTTTAAGTTTGTGGGGGGAAATTCTTTCCTTCTTCGATTAAGCATATAAAATGATTTATTTTCTCTTTTGATGGATTGATATGATAACTTAAGAGAGAATAATTTATTTTCCTTATTGGAGACTTGTCATATGATTTAAAAAGGGAAATTACTTCCTTTTTAAAGGAGGCGTGTGGATCAAAGATGATGAGAAATGATTTGTTGTCTTTCTTGGAAGGAAGTATGATATCATTCAAAATAACACTTAAAGGCCGTATGTGAATTTTCTTATTGGTATAGGCGTATTCAATGCCTTATTAGAGGGAATCATTTGAATTCGAACCACAACACTTATGGCATGCACAATCAACATTATGGGGAGTATGAGAAATTACCTTATATGTCAAAGGAGTTATAGTCGTGTTAAACAATTTCCTTATCTGACTACCATGAAGTTAAGATGTGTTTTTGTTTCTTTTTTGAGGAAATACATTGACCTTGGACATCCTTAGCCGTGTGACTCACCATCAAACTATTCAATTTCAAATCCAAGAGAGTTATGATTGTAGTTAAGAAAATTTTATTTGTTTCATTCTATACGTAATTTTTTGAATTCAAAATAATAACACTTTGTAGGGAATTTTGTGAGAAGTAGGGGGCTGATTACAACTAACCATGAGTTGATTTTTATTGTCTTAATTAGGCCATTAAAGTTATTTATTTTCTGCAATTTTGTGGAGTCATGTAGGTAGCATCTGAAGCACGGATTTGACAAACACCCTCGCGTGTCATTGTCCGGCACGTGTCCGACACGGATACACCCAGATTTGTGAAGGATACGTATCCGTACAGTATCAAAAAATAAAAATAAAATAAATAAATATCAAGACACGTATCAGATTCGTATTCAATAAAATATAGGATATATATATTCATTTTCAATAAAATAGATTCATTTTCAACAAACACAAACTTATTTAAAGGTCACAAAGACTCATACCAACATACCGTCACACCGCATTGACCCTCCGATAGCCGAATAAAAGATTTGAGTCTAATATATAACATTGTTTACTCCATTTCATTCCAATACTAGACAATATAAAACGAATACAATAATATATTTCAATCATATCCGGAAGAAGGAAACAAGATTGTGCTACTTTCTCTGTATTATTATGGATCACGACTCATACGTCTACAATATTTGATTCATTTTAAGCTACAAATATGCACAACCATCTCAAGATTATAAATATTTGCTTACTACTCAAAATATATAGCACCAACATCATATTTTGTGAGTGTGACTTACTATTGTCATATATCATATGCACTGTAATGAATATACAACATACTAATTTAAGTATAGTATCCCATAAATTACTCTGTCTACCCAGAGATACAATCATCTACTTGTGTGATGCGTAGGACCACACTGGTTGCATGTGCACATTTAACCAAACTTATATGTAACAACATGATAAAATGGACACTATACATCTTAGTAACATATCCATAATTAATATTGAGATAAAGATGATAAAAATATAAATGATTGGATACTTAGGAGATTCAGGTAATGAAAGGGTCCCCTATGAAAGTGCCTTATTAGATTATTGCTATACTGCATCTTAAGCTGACTCAAAAGTAGAAGACTTTTTTAGGTGCTCGAAAAATAAATCCTATGCTATGTCATTATTCAACGTCCGAATCAATGTTTTGGTCCATGCCCATAATACATTCATTCCCCTATAGCTTTTTCTCTATCATGCAGAACATTTCTACACTACTCCTTTGAGTATTCGAAATTGTATCATAGATTCATATACTTCATATACTCAGAAAGTTTAATGGCTCTTCTTTCCCGGCCAAGATATGTCCATTTACCCTCATGGAGAATCGTGAACGACTCAAACAGCCTGTTTGCGAATTGAGTTTTAGAAAAAAAATGAAATGCTTCAGAGTTGTCTTACAAATATATTTTATGGTTCTCAAGTTTTTTCTTTTCATTCATTCCTTTCTAAATCAAACTCAAAAAACATACCTTTAGTAATCTTATATATCGCAACCAATTACATTTTTTCACAATAATCAACAATGTTAAAATCTTAGGAGTCTTTGGGATGACTACAATTTAAAACATAGTTACACTCAATATATGTTGTTTGATTCTATATCAATAATTGGTGAAATAAGAGAATATTTAATTTATGTTTTAGAAATCATGGTTGGTTGCAGTGGTAACACCAATTATATATATATAACTGTTATTGAATGTGACAGTTAGCAAGTAGGCATTACTTTACCAATTATTGATATAATAGATAATCAAATTCTATAATCATGCACATGCAGCTTGGGCTTATATTAGGAAAAGGAGATTTGGTGCCCCATATAGAAAAGGTGTTTCATTTTACATAATGATAAACAAATGCAGATGCTCATATTTTATAAAGTTAAGGGAAGAAAAGGTTTGGGATAATTCCATATACTTTTTCGTGTCCACTTACATATGAACCAAATCCCTGCTTTGTTTAGTATAAATCTGAGTTGGCAATGACACTATATATAAAAAAAGAAATGGCCTAGACTAGTATATATTATAAAATCTATAGGGGATTTAGAGTAAGTTAAAAAAATTGATCTCACATATTAGTTATTCATTCAAGGAAAATTTAATAGTTCAACTATATTAACTAATTCAAATCATTGGATTTTCTTAGAATGAATAATTAAAATACAAAATGTATTTTTTACTCATGAAGTAATTGAATCTCTCCCCTAAAAACTCAAACAATCACAAATCATGTGAAAGGACCAGATATATTATACACATGCAAGTAGGTGAGCCCGTGTCTTTGAAACAAGAAACACACATAAAAGTTAATCCATAATGCAATGATCGAGACTCTAAGGTTATAGACTTATGGCTTAGATTCTGTGTATAATGCACATAGAAAGTTGGCAAAAGAAAAAGAGTGACCGAATAATTGGTGCTTAAGTTCGAAGGAACCCCTCTTTTATTTGCTATAAGGTAACCATCACGAGGGTGATAGGGAATATGTTAAATGAGAAGGGAGGGGCTTCAAATCAATTTTTAAAGTGTGAATATGAGCTAAGTGAGCCCCACAAACATGACACAATTTTTGTCCCACATGTAGCTTAGGATCATTTTTAGTATTTTCATGATTGCCATTAAACATTTTAAGTTTGTGGGGGGAAATTCTTTCCTTCTTCGATTAAGCATATAAAATGATTTATTTTCTCTTTTGATGGATTGATATGATAACTTAAGAGAGAATAATTTATTTTCCTTATTGGAGACTTGTCATATGATTTAAAAAGGGAAATTACTTCCTTTTTAAAGGAGGCGTGTGGATCAAAGATGATGAGAAATGATTTGTTGTCTTTCTTGGAAGGAAGTATGATATCATTCAAAATAACACTTAAAGGCCGTATGTGAATTTTCTTATTGGTATAGGCGTATTCAATGCCTTATTAGAGGGAATCATTTGAATTCGAACCACAACACTTATGGCATGCACAATCAACATTATGGGGAGTATGAGAAATTACCTTATATGTCAAAGGAGTTATAGTCGTGTTAAACAATTTCCTTATCTGACTACCATGAAGTTAAGATGTGTTTTTGTTTCTTTTTTGAGGAAATACATTGACCTTGGACATCCTTAGCCGTGTGACTCACCATCAAACTATTCAATTTCAAATCCAAGAGAGTTATGATTGTAGTTAAGAAAATTTTATTTGTTTCATTCTATACGTAATTTTTTGAATTCAAAATAATAACACTTTGTAGGGAATTTTGTGAGAAGTAGGGGGCTGATTACAACTAACCATGAGTTGATTTTTATTGTCTTAATTAGGCCATTAAAGTTATTTATTTTCTGCAATTTTGTGGAGTCATGTAGGTAGCATCTGAAGCACGGATTTGACAAACACCCTCGCGTGTCATTGTCCGGCACGTGTCCGACACGGATACACCCAGATTTGTGAAGGATACGTATCCGTACAGTATCAAAAAATAAAAATAAAATAAATAAATATCAAGACACGTATCAGATTCGTATTCAATAAAATATAGGATATATATATTCATTTTCAATAAAATAGATTCATTTTCAACAAACACAAACTTATTTAAAGGTCACAAAGACTCATACCAACATACCGTCACACCGCATTGACCCTCCGATAGCCGATACTCTCTGATCCACAACTTATTTTACTTTGGATATTTTGATTTACACTTATAATTTTATCATATTTTATGTGTTTTTTATTATTTTAAACGTGTATCCCTGAACGTATCGTATCCTATATTTTAGAAAAAAATGTTTGTCGATGTATCAGATACATATCATATCCGACACACGTATCTGTATCTGTGCTTCATAGTAGGCAGTCACAAAACTATATGTAATGACTAATGAGTCCTTTCATATGAAATAACAAGTTTTAATTTGTTTGGACTAAATCCTTTATAGTTGAGCATTGTTCCTACACTTAGAACTTATCATGGATGTTTCCTTGTGCCATTCATAGGCTTATCACCATTGGTGTGACGCCTTACCTTTAATTCTAATTGGGAACAAGGGAGAAATCAAATAGTAAAAGAGTATAGAGAAAATAGAATAACACAATGATTTGGTAACGAGGTTCAGCGAATTGTGTCTACGTCACCGGAAGCGTTGAGAGGCTACCACTATGTATTATTAGAGAATTAGGATTAAAGTTTGACTATTATTCTCCTTGTTACATTAGGTTTACATGACATAAATATATAGCTCTTTACCCCAACCCCTTTTGCAACAACTCAAACCATAACTTGTATTGCTGTTATATAGAGATATGAGTCATTTCACAACAATTCTTATCAAGGATCCTTCCGTGTGGCAAACATCATTAGCTTATCAAGCTACTTTTCTTGTGGCGCCATCATCTTCATCCTTTTCCACTTTCTTTTATCCAACACAAATACATAAAAATTCATAAACCAAAAATAAATATCAATTCGTCCTAAACACTAATTCCATACACATTTTACCTATAATCATACACAAAACATGGACATTCATATAAAAATATTATTTCGCGAATCAAATTAAGTTTCAGGCAAGAACGATCAACAAAGAAAGTAAACCACCCATGGAGGTTCACATCAATTTTGTAACGATTCGTAACTTGATATTGGACATAGGCGCTAGGGACTATGAGATGAGATATATCCCAATTATACAATATGTTTGGAAGTCTTGTTTATGAGGAGAGAGAATGGAAAAGATGATTGCAGATAGTGATTGATCTCAGACCAGGAGATAGTATGTGCAATATATATTAAAAGTTAAAATAATAAATATCATCATATATCTAAATATGAAAACACTAATGTCAAAATAAAAAATTTAAATATATCTAATCAAATAAATTACATATTGTATAATTGATATATATGTGACTTCATATTTTGAAATTATTGTATAATCAACTTATTGACAATCTTGTTGAACACTTCACGCTCAATATAAATCACTAGACAATTATGCATCTCTCATTCAATTATGAAATCTATTTTTCATTATTGAGAAGACCATTTGCTAACTTCAAAAGAATATAAACTAATGAGTATTTAATACATCCTCACTCTTAACCAACTTATGCAAAGATTATTAATTTTTTTCTTCAAAGAAACAAATTCAATATTATTACGCATATCGATGATATTAGTCTCAAGGTTATTATTAAAAAACCAAATAAATTGAATAGAAATCACGTGCATAAATATTTATGAAGTTCCCAAAGTTACATTTCCAAAGTAGTATAAAATAACTTAACATGATAGTGATTATTTGTTTTTCATTAAGCATGTCATACAATTTTCAAGAAAATACTAGACTTGCAAAGCTGTAAACAACATACATGTTTTTTTTTTTTTAAATTCAAGGTGTGCATTTGCACCCCTAGACTATATGTACCACCGTCCTTCACTGTGGAAGATGTCTTCCTTATTTGGGAGTTCGGTGAAAAAGAAAGAAATATTTTAAAGGTTTTCTTGACCCATCTAAAATCTTCCACAAGCCCATTTTATGGTCCCACAGTTTAGAATTTGTCTGTAGACAAACATACAAAATATCTAAGTGTCTTTAGTAAAATGTTAAAAATTTTGTTTGTTTACTTTACTTGTAAACAAGATGAATAAGAAAATGGAGCACGAGGAAGAAGAAAAATAAAGCAAAGAAGAATGAAAGCTGCTTCGTGAAGAAGAAGAAAAATGAATTGAAGATATGTTGAGAGGTAAGTAATAGAATCTAGTTCAATTGCATTAAGCATTGGTTTCATTTACAAAGCAAACCTTCCTTTTATAGCATCAATCAACTAACTACTTACTATAAACAGAAAGTACATACTAACTAGATTAACTAACTAAACTGAATTACAAAGTATTAACAACACTCCTCCTTAATTCAGTCAATACTCAATCTTACAATGCCTATCTTCAACCTTAACTTTTCAAATCTCTCCTTCTTCAATGGCTTGGTGAAGATATCTACAAGTTGCTCTTCACTTCTGTAGAACACCATCTTCAACTTTCCCTTGCTCACTTGATCTCTTAGGAAGTGAAATCTTGTCTCAATGTGTTTGCTACGACCATGAGCCACATGATTCTTGGCATGATGTATGGCTGATTTGTTGTCAACCGTTATAACGAAGCCATTCCCTTCTTCATTTAGCTTCAGTTCCACTAACAATGTGTCTAACCATAGGCTTTGACAAGCTGCCATACATGCTGCTATATACTCTGCTTCACAAGAGGACAAGACAACCACATCTTGTTTCTTTGAACACCATGAGATTGGTGAATTGCCAAGCATAAACAGATACCCTGTTGTGCTTTTTCTGTCAAGCTTATCTCCACACCAATCCGCATCACTAAAGCCAATTATATCATAACTGAGATTGTTGAGGTGGTTTGGTAGTAGCAGACCAAAATCTATGGTGCCTTTGATGTATCTAAGCAATCTTTTGGCTGCTTGGAGATGACCTCTTGTTGGTGCCTCCATAAATCTACTAATCATGCCTACAACATACATAATGTCAGGCCTTGTGTTGCAAATATACCTTAGGCACCCAACCATTTGCCTATACATGGTTTTATCAACAGCTAAGTCATCTTGGAGCACTAGATTTCCTGCTTCAACAGGTGTTGAAACAGAATTGCAATATGACATGTTGAATCTCCTCAAAACATCAGCAATGTACTTCTTCTGATGTATGACAATACCTCCCTTGATTCTAGTGAATTCTATCCCTAGGAAGTAGGATATGTTTCCTAGATCACTCATATCAAACTCACTCTTCATAGCTTGCTTGAATGAATTGATCTCACTTACATCACTACCTATTACTAGGAGATCATCTACATATAGGCACACAATTATCATTTGATTTAGCTCTACACCTCTAAGATAGACACCATACTCAGCTGTGCACTTGGAGAAGCCAAGCTTCAACAAGAAGCCATCAATCCTCTTATTCCAGGCTCTTCGTGCTTGCTTAAGGCCATACAAAGCCTTATGCAATCTGTACACCAATCCTTCACTCCCTGCTATTTCAAATCCAGGGGGTTGAGCAACATACACCTCTTCTTCTAATGACCCATTCAAAAATGTTGATTTTACATCCATTTGTTGAATGCACCAACCTTTATAGCTTGCCAATGATACCACCAACCTTATGGTTTTCATTCTTGCAACAAGGGCAAAGACTTCATCATAGTCTAGGTCTTGTCTTTGAAGGAATCTCTTTGCTACAAGTCTAGCCTTGTATTTAGTCACTTCTCCTTTTGGATTTATTTTTACTTTATAAACCCATCTTACATCAATGTCATTCTTTCCTTTTGGTAACTGTGTGAGCTCCTAGGTTCTATTTTTCTCAATGGACATGAGTTCTTCTTGCATAGCTTCAAGCCAATGACTCTGTCTGAATGCTTCTTCTGAGTTTACTGGTTCCATTTCAGCCAAGAGAGCCATGTGAACCAACTCTCCTTCAGTGGTGATTTCTGAGTCTGGGAAGACTTCATAGTCACTTAGTCTTGATGGTGGTTGTCTGGCTCTTTGTGATCTTGGTTGGTTTTGAATTTCTTCAGCAACTGGTTGATTAGTATGCAATAGTTCCAAATCTACTAGGACTTCATCAAATTGCACTATTGTGTGTCTTAATGGGTCATTGCTTGTTTCATTCCAATTCCAGCTTTGTGTTTCATCAATTCTCACATCTCTGCTCAACATTATCATGTGACTTAGTGGATCATAAACCCTGTATGCACCTGTAGTATGATAGCCAAGCAATACAAGCTTCTTGCTTCTGTCATCAAGCTTCTTTCTTTGAGCTTCAGGTACATGAGCATAGCAGATTGAACCAAACACTCTGAAGTGATCCACTCTTGGTTTTGAGCCTGACCAAGCCTCTTCAGGTGTAGTTTCCTTTAGCCTTTTTGTAGGGCATCTGTTCATGATGTACACTGCTGTAGAGACAGCTTCACCCCAAAATCTTTTTGGCATAGACTTTGTTCTGAGCATACTTCTTGTTATGTTAAGAATGGTTATGTTCTTCCTTTCTGCAATACCATTATGCTAAGGTGTATATGGAGCAATTACTTCATGAGTCAATCCTTCCTTGGCACAAAAATATTTCATCTCATTTGACAAGTACTCTCCTCCTCCATTAGTTCTCAGGGTCATCAATTTTTGTCCACTCTGTCTTTCTACTTGAGCTTTAAAGTTCACAAAGATTGAGAATACCTCACTCTTCCTCTTGATCAGGTTAACCCAAGTCTTCCTTGTAAAGTCATCTGTGAAGGTCACAAAGTACCTATTGTTTCCCAATGAGTGTTCTTCAAAGGGGCCACATACATCTGAGTAGATCAACTCAAGTAACTTTGTTGATCTAGTTGGTATGTGAGACACAAAGTTGCTCCTACTTTGGTTGCTTGACAGACAATCATCACACAGTGTGCTTGGATTACTAATTGATGGTAATCCAGTGACAATTCCTTTCCTACTCAGAAGCTCAAGACTCTTGAAATTCAGATGGCCAAACCTCTGATGCCAAGTCCAATTATCATGAGTTGTCTTAGATAATAGGCACTTATGAATGTTGACTTGAATCCTAATCTTGAAGGTTCTGTTTTTGGATAGTGGAACTCTCAAGATGAGATTCTTGTCACAGTCATACACATTTAGCATCTTGTCTGTCATGGTCATTTCATACCCTTTCTCAAGTAGTTGCCCAAGGCTAAGTAGGTTACTCTTCATCTTGGGCACATATAGGACATTTTTGATACTTGCATTCTTCCCATCCTTTCTTCTGATTGAGATATCTCCAACTCCCTCAACATTGATGGAGCTATGATCAGTAAACTTCACTCTACTCTTGGCATTTCATCAAGACTCTCAAACCACTCCTTGTTGCCTGACATATGATTGGAGCACCCTGTGTCAAGATACCAACAATCATGCTTGACTTCCTTTTCTGATGTAACCATTAGTAGGACCTGTTCCTCCTCAGATTCCTCGTCTTGAGCCAACCTGGCTTCAATTTTTGGACCACTGCCATGAGCAACCTTGAACCTGCACTTAGATGCAAAGTGACCAAAATTCTTGCAATTAAAGCATTGAATTTTCTTCTTATCAAACCTTTTCTTGTTTCTCTTTAGTATCTGGTCTTGTCCACTGCCTCTCTTTCCAGAAAATGAGTTGGAATCATGCCTAGCTGCTTCATAGGTTCTTCCTTTGTCAGATTTCCATTTATTCTTGAGTTTCTTTGTGAAGTTTCCTTGGTTAAATGGCCTTCTGCTTGCCTCTGCTTGGAGTGCTTGATCAGAGTTTCTTTCCTTGATTCTTTGTTCATGAGCCTCTAATGTGCTTAGCAATTCTTCAATCTTGAACACCTCAAGATCCTTAGACTCCTCTATGGCAACAACTACGTGATCAAACTTTAGGTTTAAGGTCCTCAATACCTTTTCTACTATCAATTGATCTCTCATTGCTTCACTACATCCCTTCATCAAATTAGTTAGTGATCTAATTTTGGTGAAGTACTCTGCAATTGTGTCACCATCTCTCATTTGTAGCAATTCATATTCTCTTCTCAAGGTTTGGAGCTTAACCTTCTTTACCTTCTCTGCACCAGCATAGCATTTTTCAAGGCTGTCCCAAGCTTCTTTTGCTGTTTTTGCATTGGAAATCTTCTCAAAATTCGATTCATCCACACATTGATGAATCATGAATAAGGCCTTACAATCTCTCTTCTTGCAATCTCTGTGAACAAGTCTCTGAGCCTCGGTTGCATCCTCATCTACTGATTGATATACTTCTTGGATTATGTCAAGTACTTCTTGATAACCAAACAAGACCTTCATCTGTATGTGCCATCTTTCATAGTTCTTGCTATCCAGAGTGGGTAGTGTCATTGTGAAGCCACTGTTTGTAGCCATGAATGAATGAATTAGTTTCCCTTTTACCATAGATCCAAGAATCGAAGGAATCTCCTGAAGCAAAGCTCCTGATATCACTGTTGTTTGTTTACTTTACTTGTAAACAAGATGAAGAAGAAAATGAAGCACGAGGAAGAAGAATAATAAAGCAAAGAAGAATGAAAGTTGCTTCGTAAAGAAGAAGAAAAATGAATTGAAGATATGTTGAGAGGTAAGTAATAGAATCTAGTTCAATCGCATTAAGCATTGGTTTCATTTACAAAGCAAACCTTCGTTTTATAGCATCAATCAACTAACTACTTAATATAAACAGAAAGTACATACTAACTAGATTAACTAACTAAACTGAATTACAAAGTATTAACAACAATAATTACATGTCTATTTTTTATTGTTAATTATATTTTTAAAGGGAAAATGAAACAATGTTTTTGTTTTATCATTTTAACTATTTATTCTCCTCTCACCTAAATTTCACACTCCAAACAAGATGTTTAATCTAATTTATTTTCATCTCTCCTTCACTTCCTCCCCTTGCTTGTCTGTTGATCCATGTTTTCCCTCTCCCTTACTTTAAAACTCCCAAACACACCTGAAAAAATAAAAGTTATGAGTGTGAGGTGAAATTGTCTTATTGGTTGGTATTTATGACCTCATATAAGATATAGGATGAAGATCATAAAAGTGTGCATGTCAAGAGGAACACTTTGGAAAGCTCTCCTTGAATGTCATGGTTTTGATGAGGGCAACTTGTGCCTAAAAGAGCTTGAAGATCATCAACAAATCAGCGTGCTTAAGTCTTTATTTGGTACTAGGCTTAGACTAGATTCTAGTTTAAGTTGAGTCAAGGCTTAGGGCACCTAATACATGTATCATATGCATATATCTTTTAAATCATTTCATCCATGAGATATGTCATTCATAATATGTTCATGCATTACATAAATACATGTATATGTGCATTCCAGGCATAAACTAAGTGTTAAACATGTA
>NC_032009.1:27570867-27594124 GCF_001865875.1 Lupinus angustifolius
CATTTCTGTAATAGCTTACTGTTTCTGTTTAATCGATTAAAACTGTTGCGTTAATCGATTATCCTGTTTCTGTTAATCGATTAAAATTGTTTCTGTTAATTGATTAAAACTGTTTTTGTTAATCGATTAAGGTTGTTCAGTTAATCGATTATCTTCATACTTTAATCGATTAATTAGGGGTAATTCATCATAAATTGTTGAGTTGTAAAAAGCGGCTATTCTAACCGCGACACCTATTCAACCCCCCTTCTAGGTGTATTGTAACCACTGATACCTAACAGATCACTTGTCCCAAACAGTGTCTCACTCCATGTTCCAAACCAATTAGAGTACTTCATTTTATTACCTTTTGCTTTTAAATTTTTTATTTTATCTATGTGTTAATATATGATTGGTTTGGGACATGGAATGAGACACCGTTAGGGACAGATGATCCCCATCCATAAGACATATGGTTAGTATGTGAGGTGAAATTGTCATATTGGTGGGCCTTCAACCCTTCCATAGAGAGTAAGGATCTTCTCTCTATTAATGTAGTGACAAGTACCACATTATAACACACAAAACATAACATGTAATGACATTTTTATCCTTCTATTTATTTTGAAATTACATTTTTGTCATTCAAAATATAAAGAAAAACAACTACTTGCCTCTACATTAATGGAGAGGATCATTGTTCTTCCATATATAATAGCATCAACCCTCCTTCTCAAGTTGGTGCATGGCTCCCTTGGGCGCTCTCATATATTCTTCCTATTGTTGGCTACACCCGTAATGGTTCCATCCAAGCCCAATTACGGGATCAAAACGTGAACCTCAACTGTTAATTTTTGTGTCGGACGTGGAAAGATAAAGTCCACTAAATTTATCTATATGATTGGTGTCATAGCTGAATTTAACTATGTCCCAAAGTTTCAATTATTTGCGAGAGATCATAGTGGAACATTATTTCTCTGCCAATTGTCTTGTTTCTTTTTCACTAACTACAACTGTGTAAAATAATATTCCCTTTTTCCCTCTTCTCTTTTTAGTAAAATAGTCATTGTCTTGTGACCTTGAGAGGTAAAAGAAAAAGGGTGCAAGAGTACCAAATATTATTGAATATAAGTTACTAATGCACGAGCACTATCATTATAGGAACAACATAAACAATATCAATATATCTAACAATTATATTTTGTGATTGATCTGGATTGATGGCACGTTTAATACGAGTTATAAAGCAGCTTCTGGAAGATTAAGAATAAGAACCTCGTGCTTTGGTGGCATTGACATGAGTTTTGCTATATATGTGTCGTAAGCTGTGCTGGTTACAAATGTGGTCCTAAGTAGATTACCTTTTTCCAGAAATATTATTTTTGGTTTAAATCAGATGCTGTAAGTACTATGTGTTTGGTTCTACGCAAAAGAGATGAAAATATTTTACACGTGTTAGTTTGGGGAATCTATCTTGCCTTAACACTATGTTTGGTTTGTGAGAGAAAATGAGAGGGGAAAAAACCTAAGGAGTGAAAGTGGGAGGAAAGAAAAACAATAGAAAATATAATGATTTTTTATTGTTTAATATGAATGAAAAAGAGAGGAAAAGAAATATATAATGAGACAAAATGACATAAATATCAATAATTATAGAGATTCAAATATTAACTTACAAATATTTACTTTCATTTTAAAATTAAATATTTCTATAAATAATGATGAATAATTAAAATATTAATTATGCAAATTTTAACATCAATCTATTGTGTGTTTATCCAAGATTATATTCTATATTCATAATGGGTTTCTCATCATTTTCTCTCCACAATGTGATGAAAATGTTTTTTATGGGAACCACACAATATTTTTTTTCCTTCCTATTTTTCTTTGTAAACCAAACAAGGAAAAATATATAAATTCATCCACTTTCTTTCCTCTACTTTTCTACCCAACCAAACATAGCCATAACGTACAAGTTTACATAGATATCTCTATCATTAGGAATGATAATGAGGGGGAGTGGCTGTAGACAATGTTTACTTGTGCCTATACTTACAACATATATGCTGGTAGACATGCAAGTAGCATATAATCAATGTATCTAATGAATTTTATAATTTAATTTTATATTTATATATTTATATAGAGTAAATTACACTGACACCCCTGGGTTTTAGTGAAATTACACAAACCACCCTTCATTTTTCTACACCTACACAAACCTCTCATAGCTTTTATACTTTTATTATACTGACCACCCATGCATAAGAAATAAGTGTAATCTTTTAAACAAAAAATGTGATAAATGCAATTAAGTTATATAAACCATGATATATTGTGTAGCAAATCTAAATAATATACAAATCAATGTATCTTTATTATTTTTGGTTACAAAATGCATAAACAATTCTAAAGAAATATTGTTTAAATCGCTCTTATAATATAGTGCAACGAATTAAAAATAATAAAGAAATATTGACTCATATATTATTTGGACTTGTCTCCACAATATATTATGTTTTGTTTAACTTAATTGCATTTATCACATTTTTTTAAAAAATATTAGACTTATTTCTTATGCATGAGTGGTTAGTGTAACGAAAGTATAAGAATTAGGGAAAGTTTGTGTAGGTGTAAAAAAAATATTGGTAGTTTGTGTAATTTCACTAAAACTTAGGGGTGTCAGTGTAATTTACTCTATTTTATAATGTATGTTAAAATCATTATTACATAAATAATGATTTTAATTAACTAAAATTGTTGGTATAGTTCATTAACTAAAATTGATTAAGAAATAATGATAAAATATATTATATAGTATCAAGTTATTAAAAATTCTATTAAAATATAAATTTATTAATACATACGGGCGATTACATAATACATGTGTGCACTCATATTTAAGGTACAGTTGACCCCTGAATTTCTTTTAAAATATTCTTTTTTACACTTTTACCTAAAATAACAAAACTTCTAGCCAAAAAAAGTATATCGCTCTGTCTGTATTATTTGCTATAGATTACTTTATTATTAAATTTTTAAATTATAAAATATATTTTTCAATCAATTGTAATAAATGATACAGTGATACACTTTTAAAATAACAGATACATTTTCTTTACTTACATCAAAACAAAACAACTTTTTTATGGAGATATATATTAGAGCTCATGTACTTTTTTTAATTTGTAGTTTAATAAATAAATAAATACAATGATCATTCTAAAAAGTTATACATAACATAGACATAGCTCTCTTACATATAGATACCGTTTATATTAATATCTTCTATAACCTTACCTTTTCTTTTTCTCTTGCATATTTCTATCCTCTTTTACTTTTGTTTCTTTCTCACTATCTCACCTATTTCGCCTTAACTAAATAAAGCATAAGTGCTTTAAGATTAACATAAATTTTCATTTTATTTTAATTTCATTTTATCTAAAAAATATGTGACATGCACAGAACCAAAATACACAATTTCACAAATAAAAAGGGAACACTTTCTGTTAACACAGTAGTTGATGATGGAAGAGATGTTGATGATGGAAGAAAGTAGTTGAAATGGGAGAGTTTGAGGGAAGAGAGGAAATGGGAGAAATGAGAAAGTGGAAGGGGAGATAGGAAAGTGGGAAAATTTGAGTGATAGAAAGTGTATTTTGGGTTTCTTTACAATTAGAAAGGGGATAAATTTTGTGAGGTGGAGGGTTAAAATGAACTACCATTATCTATGCTTCAAATACTAAGAGCTCATTCGTACACTGTTTTGGTTGTAATAATTATCCTTTTGAGCAACATTGAGCATCTAAACAATGGAAGCTAAATCCCTTTCTATTTGTGTCCTGAATTCTGAGGTCCACTCTAGTTATGAGCCCTTAAGAATAATCGAATGTTATTATGGTAAAACAAGGTTAGCCAATATGGGGGGTTTATCACACCTTAATCACTGGTATGAACAAATATATATTATCTCAAATTTTGTCTCATACAATATCTCACATGGATCTCACTGACATATAAAACAACATATTTATGTTCCAATTGGATTCCCTTTTAAAGCACCATCTGAGTTTTATTTGGCCAATCATGAACTTCGTATATAGGTTCTCAAGTTAACGGGCTCGGCCCAACTTCATCTAAATAGAGCAAATTAATGATTTGAGTGTGTATAAGCATTTTTTAATGAAATAGGTCTAGTGAGTGGAAATAGATCATATGTTTCTAACGGTATTTTATTTCTAATTCTAGACTAATCATATATTACCACATTAATAAAAATAAAATTTTAAAGATAACATTCTGATTAACTCAGAACAAGGAATGAACATCGTTAGGGATATCTCATCTTTATCCCTACTTCCTTAGTGAGGAAATCTAAGTATTTTTTTCCACATTTTGATGCAAATTTTCAGTTATCCTTTGATTTTATTAAATGATTAGTTCTTTTAGATGCTGTAGATATAAAATATTATTTAATTCACCCTCAAAGACATTGTAAAATTTGAAATGTACAAATACACTTTGTTATGACAATACTAATTAATTTTCTGTTTCATTATGCAAAAGAAACATACAACAGCAAAACTTGTGCATGTATGGCTCAAATTGAAAGAAATAATCAAATACAATAAGAAAGACATAAAATTAATTAAGAAATAATAAGATCCAAAAAGAAAGAGTGAGGATGATGAGATTATAGTTTAATGATATGGCTGCCATGTTTCCATGATCATGAAATCATTGCTATATATGTTATACAAGTAAATACCAAACCATCCTAATCTCTTTTTTGTTTTATAGGCAAAGTAGCACATTAGTATTTGTTATGTGTGAGACTTGAACTCTCAACCTTCTTCACTTTATTCCTTAAATCTTTTACCATAATCATCAGACCAACTTTATAACTCCTTTTTTTTTTATTTGTTGTGGTCGAGACTCAAACTTTCAACGTTATTCACTCAATACTTTAAACTCTTCACCCTAATCCACCATGAGAACATCATATGCCCCCACGAAACCATCCTAATCAATTATTGAACAATGGTTTAAAATTGATATCACATGCTTGAGACAAGATTTCCGAGTTGTTCATGAGTGCATTGACCTTAAACCTACAAACAACATCAGATTTCATAAGCCATGCTTCGATCCCCGCGGTCGAGAATCTCACACCAAGTTTCATGTCCAAACTCAAAGAAACGGGTGTGTTAGATTTCTTATCATTCATGCTCTTATCCATAACCTTAGGCAAATCTCCATTTGTTCCTGTTAGCTCAACCTTGACTTTCGAAGAAACACCATGACCTTGTTCCAACGTTGGGAACTTTCCTATGGCAACCTTTGTCTCCTCGAACAAAAGCACAGCATCATTATCAGCATCCTCATAATTAAGTCCCAACCTCTTATTAGGGTTCTTGACCCCCAAAGAAATTTCATAATATGGGGTCTTAGATTTCCCACTTGTTCTCACCACAACATCGTTGACCGAGAATATAGGCCCCATAGGGTTAAAGATGAAGTACAAAACAGCCAAGGTTACGCCAACAATGGCAATAATAGTTAGAAAGATGAGACCTATGGTTAGCATAAGTCGTATGGAGCAAGAACAACTTCGGCGTTTTTTCTCATTCTTCGGCAAGTTACGGTGTTTTTCCACGATCAAAGCATTCTCAGATGGTGGAACACGGTAGATTTGGTCCTTTGGAAACTGAACAATGTACATTTCATGGTTATTGAAACGGCCAGGTGGGGGTGGTAACAAAATTGGTGAGGCCATAACGTGGTCTTCTATAACCTCTTCTGTGGTAACATTCTTTGGACTATGCCCTTCCATTGAAGGAAGTTCAGAATGGAGCTACGTTTCCACGTATAGATGAGGTATGAAGAATGAGGTAAGTTTAACTTCAATGATTGCATGCATGGGTTTGTTTGTGAGCTTTGACATGTTGAATGAAATAATAAGTTATTAAAGCTTGGAAAATGCATGACACCTAATGAGGTTGTTATTTTAGTGCTGGTTTTGCTGGGGAGTTTAGACAACTTTGTTTTGAAGGGTTAAGAGTCCTAATTCAAGATTGTTTTTTTGTTATTAATAAGCATGACATAATTGGTTTTGTAAGCATGTCTATTATTAGTGTAATAAACAATTTTTGTTCTTTTGTCCAATGTAATTTGCATAATTGTAATCATCAATGACTACAAAAAGTTTCTCTATAAAAATGGCTACAAAAAGAGAATAATCACCAACTATACCGTTGGAAAAAATCAATATAAAAACATGATATCTGCTTTTTGAGCTCCCTCTGAAAACGCGTGTTTTTTAATTGGCTCATATGTTTTTTTTTAATGAGTACTATATTATTTTTTTGTCTTAAACATGTAGTTACACATTTTGGGTACGAGGGTAATAGTTTGAAAGGTTGAAATGGGCTCATAGAGTCATAGGCTACCTTTTTTGGGTACAGTGAGGGGCAAAAGCGTAACAGGGTACCTTTCCTGGGCTCAAAACTCTAATATTGTAGAAACCAGTCAACTGCAGTATCTATGCTTGCATATCACTTCAACTACAATCTATTGATAATTAGATCAACATTAATGTATAGTTTTTTTTAAATGTTGATCGAAATGGTTTAACCACTTCATTTATAATGTTTAATTATCATGTGAGCATAATGTTAATTTTTATTGGGGTCATATGATTGTATCCCTCTAGTTTGCATTGTGAGCATTTCAGATTTCTGAATTCATGATGCAACCATGATCAAAATGTAGTACATTTAAAGTCAAACTTGTACATATTTTTTGAGAAGTATAAAATTAATACAAGCAATAATCAATCTAACTCTAATGTGCAAAGCAATATTACAAGTGATTTAATTTCAAGTAGGCCAATGGGTGTTTGGAAGATCAATAAAAAGAGACATATTAATATAAGTTTAATTTGTTTAATATGACAGAATAATTTGTTATTGTTTATTTTCATCATAATTGTTTTCTACTGTCTGCTTTTTACCGTAGAAATAAAAAAAATTCTTATAAGTCAAGTTAGAAAATCTTAACTATATGTTTAGTTATATGTACCAATCAAGGAGTTTGATGGAGTGAGATGTCTTGAAATGGTGGGGAAGAGTGAAGTTTTTCTTCATTTTCTTAATTTATCATTAATGATTCTATGACTTTCATTATGAATGAAGGTTCTCTGTCCTTAATCATATCTTCAATGATGTCTCAAATTAATTAAAATATATTATTTTAATAAGAAAAAATAATTACAAAAATATAATGTAATATTTTTATATTATTTGATGTTATATTATTAAATAGAGACAAAATCCTTTAAAAATTGAAGATCTATATTCTTCATTACTATTGTTACATTGACTCTACATTTAGCATTGATATATATATCCTTAACAAATATCAGAGTTGTCTTTTGCCGAAAAAAAGTACAAACTTTGATTTATAATTGCAATTGGTTGCGTGACTTTGCTAATGATGATTACTTATTTATTGCCAAGCCAAATTTTGATATTTTCTTCTCATAACTGTTAATATTTAATTGTTTTCTTCTTATAATTGTTAATATATTTAGATGAAGATGATAATAATGATGGTAGTGATACTCCTTCAAAAGCTCAGGAATGAAGAATGAATATTACCTTCTCTTTTGCTGAATTTTTAGTGGTTGTTAGTTATGTCTTTGATATTTGGACTGTTTGACTAAAACACTTAGTATTACAATTTGTGATATGTACGTTGTTAAATATATTTATGTCAATTTGTAATTTGTCTACTGTTGTTAATTATAGAGTGGCAAATTGTTTTTCATCTTTTTTACTTGGCCCCCTTGGACGGCCGATAATCCTATTAATCCGTTTGAAACTTAAAAGAAAGAATTTCCTTCTCCATTAGAGAAGAGTCTGGAACTGAAAGAAAACATGTTCCTGTCCCTGCCAACTTAAATTTATTTTTACAAGGATGGACTAAACTAGCATAACGCCACATTTTATCATCTTTACAGCATCACTGTGACTAAGTAAACTCAAGATCTACACGTTGAAAATGTCATACATACTTAAATCGGAAGATCAATGAATATATAAATAAAAAATAAGATAAAGTTTCATAGAATGATGTAATAATGCAAGTAAAAAGTATTGGTTATCCTGTATTATTTATATAATCAAATTTAACGAGAAGAAATTTGTTAAAAAATTAATAAAAACTTAAATAATCACATTATTAACTTATTAAATTTCTGGTATCACTTTTTTTAATTTTTTAACATGATTTCTTATTAGTTGTAGCAAAAGTAATGATATAGAATAATTTACATATAACATTAGTTTTATAATAACCCATGTACCCTTCTATTTATTAACCCATAAGTAGCAGTAATCACATATGCAAATGGCAACCTCAAACATAACAGTATTCTTCTCTCTCCTCTTTCTCGTCTCACCTTCCTTCACCACCACAACCGTCAGATCCGGAAGTATATCTCCCTTCTTCAACCTCTTCTATTTTCCTCTCATTCACTCACACCATTTCATTCATTATTCCCCAGGACCCAGATTACGATTGCGTATACACCATCTACATCAGAACCGGTTTAGTCTTAAAAGGAAGAACCGATTCCAACATCGGACTCAAACAATACGACAATTTATGCAAACTCAATATGAGCATTGGGAAAGGTGACAGCGACGCAACACATCAGTCTAGCAAGGCTTGGTGCAACTGACCGAGGAACCAGCACCAGAATGACCGAGGCAAGGAACATTGGCGCATCAGAATTGGAACATTGGCGCACCAGAAATTCGGACTATTCATAAACCAAATATCATAATTTATTCAAGGGCATTTTTGTGAAAAGGGGAAATAAGTAGAGAAATTTTAACATGTGGGTTAATTAGAGATTAAGTGATTAGTTGTTAGGTTGTTATTTCGGTTTTAGTTAGATTTGCATTAGTTGCTTGGGTTGTAAGCAACTCATGTATATATAAACATCTTTTCCTTCTCTTTGTATTTAACAATTCATTCAATCAATAAACATCTACACGTTTCTTATTCAAACATGGATTCCTTTATGGTATCAAAGCTCTCAAATTGAGAGTTTTGCTGCTTTTCCCACATTCACAACATCAAAACCTGCATCTTCTTCTTTTTCACGTCAATCAAGCACGTAAAAATGGATGTTGAATCAGAAGCAACATAGGAGAAGACACACAACTTGGACACATTGTAGAGTCCATACAGTCCATACTATCTTCATCCGGGTGAGAACCCATGAATACCATTAGTTTCCCTCATGTGGATGGAGGGAATTACCACTCCATGAGAAAGGCTCTACCCTCCAAAAAACAAATTTAAATTTGTTAATGGAATGATACAAACACCTCAAGAAACATATCCTATCTTTGATGCCTGGAATAAGTGCAACAACATGATCGTTTCTTGGATCACAAGATCTTTAACTCAATTTATTGCCCAAAGCATTGTTTAAATTGAAATGCACAAGAGCTTTGGAAAGATCTCAAGGAAAGATTCTCCAAAGGAGATCATTTCAAGACCTCAGATTTACTACAAGAAATCCATTCTATAAAGCAAGGAGATATGAGCATCTCCACTTTCTTCACCGATCTGAAAACCCTATGGGTGGATCTTGATTCATTAATACACATTCCCAATTGCACTTGCAACACTAGGTGCAACTGTTCTCTCATAAAGACTAAGAAGAACTACAGGGAATTAAAGTATGTTATATGCTTTTTAAAAGGGTTAAATGACCAATATAACTTTGTTATAACATAAATATTACTTATCGAACCTCTACCACCAATCAATAAGGCTTTTTCACTTGTTCCATAACAAGAAAGACAACAAGGGGCTTATCATTTCCATAAACTCAAACCAAAATTGGAGAATTCAGCCCACCAAGAGCACTAGAAGGAGCAATGTTGACTACACCAATAAAGGGACAAAGAGGTTTGGTACTAATGCAGCCACTAGAAGGAACTATGTATATACAACCAACAACAAGATTTGTACCTTCTATGGAAAGAACATACACATTGCCGAAACATGCTATTTTAAGCATGAATTTCCACTCAACTTCAAGTTTAAATCCAAGGCATCAACAAATTCATCTGTCAACAGTGTCCTTTCTGATCGACAAACCAATGATGGGCCAGAGAAGCAACACACTAACAATGAGACAGAAAGGAACAATGCACAACTCACTATCAATCATGAACACATAATAAACCAGACAAGTCAAGTTCATTGCGAGGATAACACCTCACGCACATCAGGTATTACTCTTAACAATCAATCTTACATTATTGATAGTGGGGCTACTGATCATATAATTAATGATATGAGAATTAATGTGAGTTATAGATGCATTAACCCTATCACCATTAAACTTCCTAATGACATGACCATTTTAGCATAGATCCAGGATATGTGAAATTATCAAATTTCCTCATACTTTACAATGTTCTTCATATTTTTGGATTCAAATACAACTTAGTATCCATTCATAAGCCTGCTTGTTCTTCATAATGAAAGCTTATCTTTGATAAAGATTCTTGTTTCATCCAGGATATGACAACCTTGAGGATGATTGGGCATGCTAAAGTTCACAATAATCTCTACACCCTCATCAAATATGAGAATCCTCAAAGGGACACTTTACATCTTGTTAATTTCTTAAATAAACCTAGTGTTCCCTCCTTTGATCTTTGGCATTTAAGGATGGGCCATCCATCACACATTGTTTTAAGGCATGTACATAAACAAATTCCATATGTATATTTTTATTGCAATAAAGTGTGTGATTTTTGCCATCTTGCTAAGCAAGTTAGATTACCTTTTTCCTACTAGCTCTTCTCATATTGTTGAGGGTTTTGGTTTAGTCCATATGAACATTTGGGGGCCTTTGGCCACCCCTACTATGCATGCTCATAGATATTTTCTAACAGTTATTGATGAATTTATAAGGCATACATGAATCTTTCTTATGGTTTTAAAAGGTGAGGCTAGACAGGTTATTCATGATTTTATCAAGATGATTGATGTGCATTTTAGTAATAGAATTAAAGTCATTTGTATGGCTTAGAGTTCCTAATGCCTAATTTCTATTATAATATTGGGATCCTCCACCAAACTTCTTGTGTGGAAGCATCACAACAAAACTTTGTGGTTTAGAGGAAGCATAGACACATCCTCAACATCACTAAATCTCTCATATTTCCATCCAACTTACCCAAAATAATTTGGGGATATGTTGCCAAACATGTTGTCTACCTAATGAATAGACTACCTTCCCATGTCCTTAACCACAAATCTCCCTTTGAACTTCTTAAAGACACTCGGCCTAACCCACACCTTTTAAGAGTTTTTGGCTGCTTATGTTATGCCTAAACTCTTACTAACAATAGAAATAAACTTGATCTAAGGGCAAGAAAGTGTATCTTCATAGGTTATAAGCCTGGTACAAAGGGCTTCATCTTACATGATCTGAAAAATAGAGAGATTTTCCTCTCTAGAGATATGGTCTTTTATGAGCACATATTTCCTTACCATATAATCAGCCTTCACCCTTATCTGATGATGACCCTTCTATCATTGATTACAACACTTACTTCTCTTTCCTTAACCGTGAGCCTACCATTACTTACACTCACCTAACTCACAGCCATAACATCCCTGATCAAACTACCTCACATGATATGGCTACACCTTCCCCTACCCTTTAGTTAGATGATCTCAAAGGATCACTCATCAACTAACTTACTTAAAAGATTTTCATTGTAATATTTTAACATCCCCACCTTAACATCATGACAGTTCTATCAAACACCCCCTAACCAATGTTCTATCCTATGACTATCTATCATCCAACCACCTTCATTGTAGCCTATCTATCATAACCAATAGTGAACCTAAATCCTTTAACTAGGCTATTAAATCACAAGATTGAATACAAGTAATGAACAATGAGCTTATTGTTTTACAACAAAACAACACTAGGGAACTTGTTTCCCTGCCTCCCAACAAGAAAGCCATTGGTTCTAAATGGGTTTATAAGTTAAAATTTCACTCTGATGGCAGCAATGAAAGACACAAAGTCAGGTTAGTGGCCAAAGGATATACTCAAACAAAAGGCTTAGACTATCATGATACTTTTGCCCCTATTGTAAAACTCTCAACCATTAGACTTTTGCTTGCCCTTGCTGCCACTTATGGATGGACATTACAATAACTTGATGCAAACAATGCTTTCCTCCATGGTGACCTTCAAGATGAAGTCTATATGAAACTTCCTCCACGGGTACAAACCAGTGTTCCTAACCAAGTGTGCAAGCTTAACAAATTCATTTATGGCCAAAAACGAGCAAGTAGGCAATGATCTGCCAAGCTATCCACTTCCTTATGCAACCATGGCTATACTCAATCCCACCATGACCACTCTCTCTTCACTAAGCAATCCCAATATAAGTTCAATGCCCTACTTATATATGTTGGTGATCTCATTCTTGCAGGCAATGATCCACCTGAGATTGATATGGTCAACACTATACATGGCAAAACAGGCATTACCCGCGGGCGCGCCCGAATAGCCCGCATTTCTTTGTGGATAGGACATACAATTTTTGTCCATTTGTCTGTCTCGCTCGACCCGTTTTGCCCGCCAAGTTCGTGGGCATTTTCGTTGGGCATGTTGGCGGCCCATAAATATAATTTAAGGGAAAAGTAAGAAAATTTTAAATAAGTTATGGTGTAATGTGATTTTTAATCCCTAAAAAATTGTAATCTAATGTAATTTGTTAAACTTCATATAAAATATAAAAATAATTATTTATTTTTTAATTACTCAATAATGCCCGCGGGCCGCCCGCAAGCCCATTAGACCGTTTTAAAACGGGCAGAGCATTGAATTTTGTCCACTAAGCCAATGCAGGCATGCCCGTGCCCGCTTAAAATTTTGCAGGCATTTGCGGACGTGGGCTAAACGGTCCGGGCGGCCCGTTTTGCCATTTCTAGTCAAAACTCATTTAGATTCTGAATTTAAAATCATTGACCTTGATTCCTTGAAATATTTCATCTACCAAAGGAAGTATGCCTTAGACCTTTTATCTGACATTGGTTTCCTTCACTCCAAGTATGTCCCAACTCCCATGATTAAAAGGAATCACCTCAACCAAAATGAAAGCCAACCTTACCATGACCCTATCCTCTATAGACAACTTGTGGGCAGATTCCTATATCTCACCAATACTCGTCTTGACTTAAGCTTTGCCATCCAACAATTAAGCCAATTCATGACCTCACCCATTGTAAACCATTTTAAAGTCATGACCAGAATATTGCGATATTAAAGGGAGCCCTGGACAAGGCCTCTTTTATCCTAACAACTCCATTACTCAAATCAAGGGCTTTAGTTTCTTTTACTAGGCCACTTGCATTAACACTAGAAAATCTATTTCGGAGTATTGTATGTTCCTTGGGGATTCCTTGGTTTCTTGGAAATCCAAGTAACAAAATATTGTGTCAATATCATCATTTGAGGTAGAGTATAGAGCTCTTGTCATTTCTTCATGCGAGGTTCAATGACTCACCTACTTATTGGGTGATTTTTGTGTTCATTTTAACACACTTGCTCTTTTATACTATGATCGCAACTCAACTAGATATATGGTTGTTAATTCAGTATTTCATGAATGCACAAAACACGTAGATATTGATTGTTATGTTGCACGTGAATGTTTACAAAATAATTTGTACCATGTATTGCCTATTACTACAAAAGAACAAGCTGCAGATGAATGTTCACCATGGAACCAAGCTGCAGATGAATGCTCACTATGGAACAAGCTACAAATGTATTGCCATGTTGCACGTGAATGCTCACCAAGGCTTTCGAGCCTTTGACATTCAATTATGTTCTTCCCAAGCTGGGAGTAACCAACTTTGATCATATATCGTAGCATAATTGGCGTAGAAGCATTGACCGTGGAAATTGACACCTGACCAAATCAAGGCTTTTGTATTGTGACCGAGGAAGATGGGTTGATTGTGCTAGGACATATGAAAACTTGATCAAGGAGCATTGGGCAAGGTGATCAAGAGACACATTGTATCAGTCTAGCAAGGCTTAGTGCAACTGACTGAGGAATCTACACTAGAACGATCGAGGCAAAGAATATTGGTGCATTAGTTTGGCCAACTTGGCGCATAAGAAGCTAGAACATTGGCGCATCAGAATTGGCACATTGGCACACACCAGAAATTTTGATGATGCATCAGCCAAATCTCGTCAAGCATTCAAGGGAATTTTTGTGAATATGCGAAAATCAATAGAGCATTTTCAACACATGGATTAATTAGAAATTAAGTGATTAGTTGTTAGGTTGTTCTTTCAGTTTTAGTTAGTTTTGTATTAGTTGTTTGGGTTGTAAGAAACTCATGTATATATAAACATATTTTACTTCTATTTATACTTAACAATTCATTCAATCAATAAACATCTACATGTTTCTTATTCAACCATGGATTCCTTTACTAACCTTGATATCTTGAATGGAAACCAGAAAAGGACCTTGTCTTGAAGGACCAGTTTGTGCTATTAATGTTACTTCTGATGGATTTGGTTCTCATCATGGTTAGTACTATAACTATGTTGAGTTTACCACTATTGAGTCCCACTTATCGTGTAACCAGGAAGAGTATGAAGTAGAAAAGTGGCTATCTACTAATACTTCTCCTTATGAGCTTTGGGCTGTGAGGAATCACTATAGTTATAATTTGGATCAAGCCCGATACATTGGTAAACGAGGTATGGGTTGTAAAGGACTTGGATCTAGGTTTTCTATTTTGGGCTATGGGGTTAAAGCATGAGGAGGGACCGTAATTTATGGGAAATAATGTTTGAAGTTAGTTTTGTTTGTTGTGAGTTTTAAAATGTTTTGGTTGAGAAACTTTGTAGTTGAAAGTGGAGTCTAGATCCTGTATGTGTATCATGAACTTTTTTATTTATACATTATACATTGTTCCAAGCAATAAAAAATGTAGGAAAGTTGTTTAAGGGACCGAGAGGATCCTAAAAATAGAGTTGGGCATCTAGTTGGAGGATCAACAACCCATTTGTGTTTGTATTATTCTAACAATAATAATAATAATTGCCAGTATCTTTATCAATGCTTAGGTGTTCTAGATAATACTTTGCTTTGTGGTATACCAACTACTACATTTTCTCAGAAAAATAGTTTTACATGGATATATTATCATGACAACATCCAAAAAGATTGGAAAAAGTAAGAGATGCAAGTTGAAAGACACATTCCTCAATCCAACTAAACTGAGTTGAGCGGTAGCATACCTACCTCGTGTGCAAGTTTGCTAATCTATTATGAATTCTTTGGTAATGAGGCTCTATTTCATGGCTTCTCACACTCAAATACAACCACTAGAAGCCTAGCAAGAGGTGTTAATGTTGCACTTCTGTTGCTCCTATAGGAAGCCTTATTAGGGTCAATTGCAAATCTGCATCATACAAAGCCAAAGCCTCAGCAAAACTTTCATTCTTATAGTCCTCGTTACCCAATATCCTTAACATTACATTGCTAGATGAAGCTCTAACAAGGTTGTTGCTTCCCTTAGACTTTTAGTGATTGGATATTATGTTCTGAAGCTCACCAACAATTCTAATTGCTTATCTAGGCACCCTTCTTCCCAAGTTGACACAAACCTTCACGAGTAACACCTTTGGCGGTTTGACACCTGTTGTTTCTCTGGGATGGTTCTTTTGGTGGTTATGGCTCACAACAACATTTGGTGAAAGTGAAGGCTTGGAGTTAGAATGAGATAAATAATCTATTGCTTTAGCTGAAGTTGTTGTTCCCATGAATGTTGCATCTTGAGTACTACCTTGCCAACTTTTTGTGTTTTGTTGTGTGTTTGATGCCTTTTAACAATATTGCCATTGTTGATGTTAGGAGGAATACTTTCCAAGTTTGTTCTACGTTGCCGGAACACTGAACTTATTAAGCAACAACCAGAGTTTCTCTTTGGCAATATGTCTCCCATCTTCTAAATTCTACCTTTTATGGTTATGTAATAGTGTAGCACAATAGCAAAATGCTTTATTGAAAAATTATGTTGATGTATGATTGCTACTTTCCTAAGATATATACATTATTGACTGCTAAAAATCTCTTGGCATATATTACAAGTCCATAAATGACAATCTGTGGAATAAAAAGAATGGTACAGAACTACAAACAAATATTGATTCTACAGAATGATGATTCTAAGCATTTCCAACCAAACCATGTGAAATATAACATTACAAATTGAAACACAACACAACCACCATAAGTGTCAAATTGTTGAGTGGGTGAATGCATAATAATTGTGCCTTCAACTAGGCCAAAAACCTTCCTGCCATGAAACATATTTTCTTGTTTATATGTTTCTTGCAATTGAAGAGAGAAAATGAATGGCATTGTGATGAGAGGAAATTGCAGGAAATTAGAATAATGTAGAGAAGTAAGTTCTTTTGTTAAAATAATAATAATGCAATATGTGACATTCAATGTTGTTTTTTCCTCCTTCGTGCTATTTTTTGTTTCATTTGGTTGTTTGTGTTAGAGTATTGAAGAAAGAAGATGAAGAATATAAGTGAATTTGCAGAGAGAAAAGAAAGTAGAGTGAAGAATGGAAGAGTTGTTACAGGTAGTTGGGAGAATTCCTATTTCTGGAAATTTAGTGTAGTTAAAGTGGGTATACAATGGCTATTTATAGTAAGCCTTACAAAACTAACAAACTAATTTTTGAATTCAAAATAACATCTCCATGATTCAAAATCAGTTCCCAATTACATTGTACATGATTAACTACAAGTTGAAAATTCTAATCTTCATGGTATCCTTCTAGATTATGAATGCCTATCATCATCCTCAATTCTTTAAACCTCTCTGCCATCAAGGCTTTGGTCATAATGTCTGCTATCTACAACTCAGTTTTGCAGTGAGTAAGTCTTATCTTTTCTTATGCCACTTGATACCTTAGATAATGATACCTTGTCTTGATATGCTTGCCCCTACCATGTGACACAAGGTTCTTGGCCTAGTTTATTGATGACTTGCTATATATCAATAGTTCAATGCCATTTTCATTCTTAATGCCAAGCTCTAACAGAAGTGAGGACAACCATGAGGTTTGGCAAGCAGTTGCATAAGCAACAATGTATTTAGCTTCACAAGTTGACAAAGCCACCACTTTTTGTTTCTTAGAGCACCAAGAGATTAGGGCACCTTCATCTAAAAACACATATCCTATAGTGTTTTTCCTGTCTAGAATGTCTCCACACTAGTCAGAGTCTGAATATGCCATGAGTTGTGGCGTGATTTTCTCATCTTGACGAGGAAAAATAATGCCAAAGTTTGGAGTGTCTTTCAAGTATCTCAAAATTCTCTTGGCTGCAAGCATATGTGATTGTTTTGGGTTGCTCATGAACCTGCTAATCACCCCTACACTGTAGCAAATTTTAGGTCTTGTGTCATATAGGTACCTTAGGCTTCATACAATCTGTCTGAATATAGTTCCATTACTGTTAGCTTCTTCATTACAGTTTCCCAGCTTCAGGTTCATCTTAGCTGGTGTTTTAGTTGAATTGCAGCTTGTCATCTTGAATTCGTTCAGGACTTCTAACAAGTAATTCCTTTCGTGCATGAACAAACCTCCTTCAGTGTATTGAAATCCCAGACCAAGAAAGTAAGTGAATCTTCCTAGATCTATCATTTCAAATTATTTATTTAGGCTCACTTTCAGTTCTTCAATTCCTTTGAGGTTATTCCCTATCACAAGTACATCATCTACATATAAACAGATGAGGAGATCATCCTTGTTCTGGTTAATTAGCATGATGTACACACCATATTCCATTGTGCATTTCTGGAAGCCAGACTCAGATAGGAACTTGTCTATCCTTTTGTTCCATGCTCTAGGGCCTGCTTTAGTCCATAGAATGCCTTCTTCAATCAGAGTATTTTCATTTCATTCCCTTTACTGAAAAAACCAGGTGGTTGGGAGACATAGACCATTTCTTCTAAAGGGCCATTTAGGAAAACAAACTTTACATCCAATTGCCACAAGCTCCAGTTCTTCCATCTAGTAAGAACTACAATGAGTCTTATTGTTTCCAACCTGGCTACTGGTGCAAAAACATCTGACTAGTCCAACCCTTCTTTCTGCATAAACTCTTTAGCAACTATCCTTGCTTTATGTTTAGTTATGGTACCATCAGGTTTTAGTTTTACCTTAAAAATCCACTTGACATTAATTGGTTTCTTGTGTGATGGCAAGTCCACCAGTTCCCAATCTTGCATAGCTGCTTTCCAAGTACTATTGACGATTTCTTTTCAAGGTTGATAGGTTTTGCATCATAAAACAGAGCAATATGTTGGACTATGTCACCTTCTTGATCTATAGCATCATGAGGATTCAACACATGATCTGCTAACCAATTTGGAGTATTTCTTGTCCTTGTTGGTCTATTTCTTCTTGGTTGAGATGTTGTGTTGGTGTCCAATCTCCTCTCATCCATCTTTGCCTCATCATCAAGTTCCCAATGAATTTTTAATCTTGCCAAGGGAGTAGGATTTTCCTTTAGCCCTTTCCATGAGTTTAGCTCATCAAAATATACATCCCCGCTGAGCATTACTTGTTTTGTCTCAGGATTGTATAGTTTGTAGAAGCCACTGGAATTGTAGCCTAGTAGGATCATTGCTTTAGCCTTATTGTCAAGCTTCTTTCTCATCTGATCTGGTATATGCCTATAGCATAGAGATCCAAAGATTCTCAAGTGCTTTACAAATGGTTTTGCTCCTGGCCATGCCTCTTCAGGAATTTGGTCATTTAGTCTTTTGGTTGGGCACCTGTTTAGTATATATGCAACAATGATTGCTGCTTAATAGGGAAATAGCAAGTGCACGATTATATCGTCAAGTAATAAAATATCGATTTCACGATGACTGAAAACTCCTTCAATTATAACAATTAAGTTATCCTTAACTCAAATAGGAATTAAAAGTGAATTTAGAACAATTGAATAATTAACAAGAATAATTATGAAAATAGTAAAAAGGGATTGAAATCTAATTTAGGAAGATTTCCCAAGATAAGGGTTACATCCTTTATACTCGCAAATCCTTATTTTGCTCATTTTCAAGAAATTTAAGTTATGAGGGTGAATTGCTCTTTGATATGTGTTATCCTCTCTCGAGCTCTGACATGTGTACTCAATTGAAGTTGCACCTACTCACGTGGTATGGTTATCAGTCAAATCCTTTACTTGGATCTTTCTATCCAATCCTTTCGTAGCAACCCAAGATGAATTCCAAAAACCCCCGAGAATCCTGATACTACTCTCGTGAATAAGGATTCTAGTTTGAATAACTGAATGGTCACATAGTTGGGTTCACCTCTTGGTCCTTCCCTAATGTATCTAAGAGGTTTAATTTGTTGGCCATACAACTTACACGAATAAAACTCAGTTTAATGATTAAATCACAACGCTCAATGAAATAGAAGTAAAAACAAGTATTTATTGAATGTAAAAGGGTATAACCCCAATCCTAGAAACAAAGGGAATTACTCACTCATGATGGAGAGGAGAATACCAAATTATAAATTAGAGAATTTTAATGTAAAGTGTAAAGTGTATAGTGTATCATCCTTGAGGGAGAACCCTCATTTATCCTAATTACAAAATATTGGGCTAATCCCAAAAAAACAAATCTAAAAATTAGGAATATAATATAACATCTATGACTTATTTTGGCCTTTCAATTGGTCTTCGCATAGTCTCAACACTGAATTTCATCTTCTTGTACCTAATCTTGACTCTCTTTAGCTTTAATCCATCCAAACTGCACAACATAGCCGAAAACACTCGCTCAACCTGAACAAATAGAAATAAAAACTAAAAACAATCCTAAAGTCCTAATTATATCCTAAAACGCAAGTTAAATAGTATGCAAATGTAGCATAATTTTACACTCATTTCTACTTCTCCCTAATATTCATGTGGAAGTTCCTTGCCTCTTATTGTACTCCTAACCATATTCAATATGGTTCTATTTCTCCTTTCTGCAATTCCATTGTGTTGAGGTGTGTAGGGAGCTATTACCTCATGCACAATCCCTCGAGACTTGCATAATTACTAAATTCTCCTGAGTTGAACTCTCCACCACCATCTGTTTGTAGAACCTTTATGCACTTCCCTGATTGTCTTTCAACCAAGGCTTTGAACTGTTTGAATACAAAGAATGTTTCACTTTTGGCTTTTAACAAGTACATCCATAACTTCCTGCTAAAGTCATCAACAAAAGTGATGAAGTATATGCTTCCTCACAAGGAAGGTGTGTCAAAAGGACCACACACATCAGAGTATACTATATGTAAAGGTTCTTTTGCTCTATAAGAAGTGTCAAAAGGTTCTTTTGATCTTGGTTGCTTGCTAATTTAGCAATTGTCACAAACTTTACTTGGAGCCTGAATTGTTGGTAACCCTGTTACCATATCCTTATATCTCAGTAAGCTTAGGTCTCTGAAGTTCAGATACCCTAGTCTCAGATGCCATAGCCATGAATCCTTTGATAAGGAAGTTGCAGATAGACACTGAGTTTCAATAGTTTTCAGACTTACTTGAAATGTTCTGTTTTGAGCCAAAAGTGCCTTTAGTATTAGCTTGTTTGCAGCATCAAATATCTTCACAACTCCTCGATGCATTTGAACTGAAAAACCATTTTCTATCAATTGTCCAATAATGAGAAAGTTTCTCTTCATGTCTGGAACATATAACACACCAGAAATCAAAGCACTCCTAACATCTCTTCCGCTGATTAATACATCACATGTCCCTTCTGCTTGGATCAATCTACTGTCTGCAAACCTCACACTGCATTTCCTTTGTTCGTCAAAGTTCACTAGCCAGGTACAATTTCCATTCATGTGATTTGAGCAACCTGAGTTTATATATCACTTGTCTTCATTGCATGATTCACTATTTGTGACCATCATCAACAACACATGTTCATCTTCTAACCTTTCTGTGCTTTCTTTCTTGGCTAGGTAAGCTTCATTGTGATGTTTGCCTTGTTTCTCGTTCTGACTTGAGGGTGTTTCCCATTCACTACTGAAATGTACAATCTTGTCACAATTGAAGCATTTTAGTTTCTTCATATCCACCATATTTTTGTTGTTTTTCCATCTTTGTTAGCCACATCTTCTTGTTGAGAATTCTGCCTGATCTATTTCAGATCTTTCTTGGTCAATGAGTTGAGGTGATCTGAAATTCCCACCTCTACTGCCATAGCCACCTCTTCTTGTGGTTTGAGCTTGTAAAGCTTGCTCAACTGGTTTCTCTATGGACCTCTCCAAGATTCTTTGTTCATGTGCTTCAAGAGAGCCTTGGAGGTCCACAATCTTCAGCTCATCTATCTTATTAGATTCTTCAATTGCAACCACTATGTGATCAAACTTTAGACTGAGTGTTCTTAAAATCTTCTCCACTATTGTTTGATTTGCCATCTTCTCACTATTAGCCTTCATTGCATTAGTGTGGCTGGTTACAAGATTGAAGTATTGTACAATTCTTTCACTTGGTTATATCTACATCAGCTCATATTGCCTTCTAATAGTTTATAGTCTCACCTTCTTCAACTTTTCAACTCCTTCATTACTTTTCTCAAGAATTTCAAAGGCTTCTTTTGTTGATTTTGCCTCTGAAATCTTCTCAAAATGTGCTTCATCACCACATTGATGCAGCAAAAACATTGCTTTGCAATCTTTCTTTTTGCTCTTTTTGTATAACACCATTTGTGCTTCAATGGTCATATATGCTAAGTTTGGTATTCCATATTCCACAATCTTACTCACTTCTTGGAACCCATGATAGCTAACATATAAATTCTTCATTTGTTCCAATTTTTGCCATCAAGTATAGAGAGGTTTGCAGGAAATTCGGTTTGCCTCATTGTTCTTCGAGTATCAAGTATAGTGATGTTGTGTTCTTGAACCTTGCTCTTGATACCAATTTGTTAGAGTATAGAAGAAAGAAGATGACAAAGAGAAGTGAATCTGCAGAGAGAAAAGAAAGAAGAGTGAAGAATGGAAGAGTTGTTAGAAGTAGTTGGGAGAGTTTCTATTTCTGGAAATTTAGTGTAGTTAAAGTAGGTATACAATAGTTATTTATAGTAAGCCTTACAAAACTAACAAACTGATTTTTGAATTATAAACTAACAATTTGATAGAAAGAGGAAGCCAGAGACGAATTCTACTACAACAAATATACCACTATTTTATTATAGAAGTCTAAGGCCTGAAAGATATTCTAATGAGTATTTTTAACTAGTACTCTTGTTACATTTAGTTATAAGAATGAAGGTTTATTGTCATGCAACAGTCTCAAATTTTCAGTATTAGAGAAGTGAGTAATCGGTGCAGTAAACTTCAGTTCTTTTATAAAATCAAAATTGTCTTCAGATTATGTAATGAATGATTTCTTGTGATTCAAGCTTTCATATTAAAGTTGTTTAAATTTTTAATGTGGTCTATATGAAGTCCGGGCATATCAAACTTATACAGGATAGCTTCAACCAATCAATGTGCTTGTTAGATGAGGATGGACCTGAAACATTCTGGTGTAAATAGTTTTATTCAAATAGAATAACAACTAAGTCTTATTTCCATGGGTTTGACCTGAAAAATTCTATCCAAATATTGTAAAAACGAGGTTGCAACTAAGAGGGGGTGAATTAGTTGACTTAAAAATTATGGCCATTTTTCCTGCAAAATCAAGAGTTAACGTGCAGTGGAAAATATATGCAGAAAAATAATCAAGATAAAATGAAAGAGATAAGGGAGAAGAGAATACACAATGATTTTTATACTAGTTCGCCTTCTAGTCCACCGAAGGCTACGTCTAGTACTCTTGCAGCACAAGAGATTTCTTCACTAAGAATTATGAGTTGTAATTATAATATCTCACTCCGAGATTTCTATGTATCTTACACACTCCCTAATTCTTATTCACTATTGGAAAACACCTTTCCAAGTGATTCAAATCCCCTTTCTTTTCACACCCCGTGAAGGAAAGTATTCTACAACAATATTGAAGAATGTACAACAATGGCATATTGCATTTACAAGTATGAAAGTAGTATAACTTACAATCCAATCAACTCTTTATGTATACCAAGTAATA
>NC_032009.1:27594224-27594650 GCF_001865875.1 Lupinus angustifolius
GAAATAACTTCAGAATAAGTTTAAGAGCTTTTGGAAATTGTATAAGAGTTGTGTGTTGTTGTGTGTTTGTTTGTGAGAGTTAGAGCCTTTATATAGACTTTCGAAACACCCATGGTGCCTTTTTGAAAGTGTAGGAGTTGTTTGAAGTGAAGAGATTTCGTTTGGAGAGAGAACATTTCATTTTGAAATCTGAAATATCATGCAACAGCTCTCAGTAATCGATTACTGATAGTGGGTAATCGATTACCCAAACTCTCTGTCCACTGTTCTTTTAAAAACGAATTAGAGTAATCGATTACACCTTTTGGGTAATCGGTTACTCAACTTTTTCAAAACTGGTAATCTGTTACTCAAAGGTAGTAATGGATTACTCTGAACAGTTTTAAGTTGGATAACTCTTTTCTCACACACGTAACTTGTTACTTA
>NC_032009.1:27594750-27597149 GCF_001865875.1 Lupinus angustifolius
AGTACCTATAGAGACTTAATCTAATTATCTTGAAGCTTTAATCTTCTTTGTCTTCATAAGTATTCTTCCTTTTCTTATTTTTGGTGATGTTGGTGTCTTCATCAAAATCGTGTCAAGATCTTCTTCACAATCTCCTCCTTTTTGATGATGACAAACCAATATCTTCTTGATAGTGTAGTTTTCTGAGAGTAACATACTTTGTGATATATCTTGACCTGTCTTGAGTATGCTCCCCCTATCTTGTATGTTCCCCCTATCTTGTATGCTCCCCCTATCTTGTATGCTCCCCCTTTTATTTGGAGTTAAGTACCTGAAATAAAGTTTGACAGAAAATACACTCTCCCAACTTTTCTCCCCCTTTTGACTTCATCAAAAAGCAGAAAACCCAAGAGTCCAGCACAAGATATATAGCATATATAACATACATGATGTATAGCACAATAGATATAAAAATTAATGTAGTGCATATCATAATAACATAATATCATATCATGAAATCAAATATTGTTCAAATATAAAAACGTAGCATAATATAGTAGTAGATGTTCAAAGCATACAAATATTACAGACATAAAAACAGATGTTCATAATTATGCACCGATACAAGCATAAAAACCTAGACACACTCTAAGACTCAGGCTCAGAACTATCTTCATCAAAGTCTATACTACCCAGCTTAGAAGAGAGATGATGAAGTTCAAACTGGATATGTTGGTTTTGAGTATCAAAGGCATCCATCCGGTTTGAGATGTAGCCTCGAAGAGAAATCAACTCGTCCATTATCATCTGATTGGTAGGCATATCAACAGATAAGGAAGAATGAGCATGAAACTCAGAAGGTCGTGGTGCAAGTGGGCTAGTTCTGTTTGATCAACAAGTGGAGGTAGTCTATCAGATCGATGCCTATAAGAGAGACGATCACGAGGATCAATGGAGAAACCCATTTTATGGACAACTTCCACATCAATCTTTCATCATTAGTAGACACACTGAAATGTTCAAGAATGTTTGTTATGAAGATAGCATAAGGCAAAGGACTTTGTGTTCCTCGAACGTTCCACATTTGTCGCATCATCATCTGAGTCCAATTGACCTTAATGTTGAATTTCATAGCGTACATGAATTGGAGCTCTATGTCACTTATTTGAGAATGGTTTGAAAATTTTGGTAAGATGACATAGCTCAGCAGATAATGAAGCAAACAATTTTCGAGTTTGAGATGTCCAGTAGAGAGGATATCTCGATTTTTAACAGTTTCACCAAAGCCTTGCTGCTTAGGCACTTCAATTTCCTCTTTAGAAATTCTACACATAGAATAGTAGAATTCCTTACGATCATAGTTCTCCCATTCAAACTAAAGACCGAAACCAATAATGCTACCTTGAGTGGGTATTTTGCAGCACAATGAACTAAAAGTTTTTTCATCTAAGACAATCTCTTACCTTTCACATAGGAAGTGAGACGATTTTTCCGAAAGTTCATATTCCACTAAAATACTCGAACAAGTTCGGGATATATGTCGTTAGTTTCACAACAAAAGTCAAATAGGTTTTGTTGCCACAAAAGATAAGGAAATAGAAAATCTTCAAATTCAAAATTCCCTACATTACCATATTTTGGAGTAAAAATGGTGCGACCATGGAAGTGCTCCTCGAATATCTTGTGTATCTCATCATTAGCAAGAAGCCTTGTCAAATCCAGAGGGTTCGACTCCAAATATGTTGTTCCTTGACTCCTTTGAGATGTATTGGTACATTGTTTCTTTGATCTAGAAGAAGAAGCCATGGATTGGGATTTTGAAATTTTAGGTTTTTGGGTTTTGGAGATTTGGGGGTTTTTCATTCAATCCACTAATCACGAAAATGAATGGTTAGAAGTGTTTAGAATCGAAAATGTGATAGGAATGGACACAAAAATCACCCAAAGTGGTTTAGAAATGAAGATTTTAGAGTGAGAGAGGGGTATGCACGAGTGAGAGAGTAGGAGGAAGAAGATGAATTCTGAAAAAGTGCAGAAAATCCTATTTATACGCAATAAGTAATCGATTACACTACTTTGAGTAATCAGTTACTCAAATTGAAATTTTAAAAAATTTCAGAGAATTTGAGTAATCGATTACACACTTTGGGTAATCGGTTACTGAAACTCTTTGTTCACCCTGTAATCGGTTACTCTCCAGAGTAATCGGTTACTGACCCCATAAAAAAAATATTTTAAGCATACTAATGCACTCAAAATGATTTTTAACCCAAAAAATGAAGTTTTTGAACACAAATAAATATATTTAAGATCAAGTAGGCATGAGATAAACATAATGAAGCAAACATATAATCATATAAGCATGTTAAGACAGGTAAGCTTCATCAAGAATGCCTAATTCAAGTCTAATTTTGTAAAAA
>NC_032009.1:27597249-27597490 GCF_001865875.1 Lupinus angustifolius
GATTCTTCCATGGCTAGAGTTCTTTTATTAAAGACTCTATAAGCTTTACCTATGAGAGAATAGCCCAGGAAAATTCCTTCATCAGCCTTTGCATCAAACTTGCCAAAGTTATCCTTACCATTGTTCAGAACAAAGCATTTACAACAAAAAACATGTAGATGAGAAATGTTTGGTTTTCTACCTTTGAAGAGTTTATATGGGGTTTTCTTAAGAATAGGTCTTATAAGAACTCGATTCGAAA
>NC_032009.1:27597590-27606386 GCF_001865875.1 Lupinus angustifolius
TTCTAAGGACCGATTCTTTCTCTCTACAACACCATTTTGTTGAGGTGTTCTAGGAGCAGAAAAATTATGGTTGATCCCAAGATCATCACAGAATTCCTCAAAAGAAGAGTTTTGAAATTCTCCCCCATGATCACTTCGTATAGCAGCGAGTTTTAGAGATTTTTCATTCTGAACTCTTTTAGCATAAATGCTAATGGCTTTGAATGCCTCATTCTTATTAACTAAGAATAGAGTCCAAGTATGTCTAGAAAAATCAAGAGGTGAGGTGAATTAGTTGACTTAAATATTATGGCCACTTTTTCTGCAAAATCTAACGTGCAGCGGCAAAATATATGCAGAAAAATAATCAAGATAAAATGAAAGAGATAAGGGAGAAGAGAATACACAGTGATTTTTATACTGGTTCACCTTCTAGTCCACCGAAGGCTACGTCCAGTACTCTTGCAGCACAAGAGATTTCTTCACTAAGAATTATGAGTTGTAATTACAATATCTCACCCCGAGATTTCTATGTACCTTACACACTCCCTAATCCTTATTCACTCTTGGAAAACACATTTTCAAGTTATTCTAATCCCCTTTATTTTCACACCCCCTGAAAGAAAGTATTCTGCAACAATATTGAAGAATGTACAACAATGGCATATTGCATTTACAAGTATGAAAGTAGTATAACTTGCAATCCAATCAAATCTTTATGTATACCAAGTAATAATGCTCTTTGGAAAACTTTGAAACACTTCTAAGCAACTTCAGAAAAACAACTTTGAAAGTTAAGGACTAGTTGCAAAAAGTGTTGAGAAATAACTTCAGAATAAGTTTAAGAGCTTTTGGAAATTGTATAAGAGTTGTGTGTTGTTGTATATTTGTGTTGTGAGAGTTAGAGCCTTTATATAGACTTTCCAAAGACCCATGGTGCCTTTTGAAAGTGTAGGAGTTGTTTGAAGTGAAGAGATGAAAACATTTCATTTTGAAATCTGAAATCTGATGCAACAACTCTCAGTAATCGATTACTAACAGTAGGTAATTGATTACCCAAACTCTCAATCCACTGTTCTTTTAAAAATGAATTAGAGTAATCGATTACATCAATCTGGGTAGTCGGTTACTCAACTTTTCAAAATTGGTAATCTATTACTCAAAGACAGTAATGGATTACTCTGAACAGTTTTAAGTTGGATAACTCTTTTCTCACACATGTAAGTTGTTACTTAGATGAAGTAACTCGTTACACACTATTTTTAAAAATTGTTTTAAGTATTTTAAAGTGTTTCAACTTTCTTTAAAAATAGTTTGAGCATTACTACTTTGTGTATTAAGAGTTTTAGGATAGAAGTACCTATAGAGACTTAATCTAATTATCTTGACGCTTTAATCTTTTTTGTCTTCATAAGTATTCTTTCTTGTCTTGTTTTTTGTGATATTGGTGTCTTCATCAAAACCGTGCCAAAATCAGGAGCAAAGATCTTCTTCACAAATATTACTTATAAAATTAGAAGTTCTTTTCTCAATGAAACTTAAAATGATGCATGGTTCAACAAATACCTGAATGTTTAAACACGGTTTATAGACATGTTAAGTGCAGCCATGCAGAACTATAGAATGATAAGAACAAAGCTCTTGTAGTGTGAACTTATGTGTAAAGTGGGCGAGTAAATTTAATCTGAAATGCATTAAAAAATTAAAATCTTAACCCACCAATAATCTTAGAGTGAATACACCCTTACTTGCTTACTTAACACATAACTTTCTTAGTTTTTGTAAAGGATATAAGGGTTGAACAAGGATATCAGGATCTTAGTTTACTTCCTTACAGTCGCATGGCTGAAAATTAGGACGTGGCACTCAATTTTCGGCTACGTAACCTTTTTGGAATTTGTCACTTATTACTACGTTTTTTGTTGTTAAAACATAGAAAACATAGTGGCAACTCTCAAAAAGGTCGTGTAACCGAAAATCGGGGCGTGACACTTAGTTTACACATAAATAAAATGGTCAATTTGCGAGTTAAGTTTTGGAATTGAAGGAAGTGAAAAGAAAAGCTCTGCGACCATGAAATATATTTGTAAAATGGTTCAAAAACCTTCTCCTACCCTTCATTCTCCTCCAAAATTGAACTCGTAAACAGACTCTTTTAGGTCTAATGACAATGACAATATCCCTACGGTTATTCTTAGTCATATGACCTAATACAACACTACACCAAAGTAATATAGTGGAAATAAAACATGACTACAAATTTATTTTAGGGTCCCATTTTATGATATAAGGAAGCATCTAATTCAATATTTTACTACAAATCATAATATATTTGGATCCACAATCACCAGTATCAGCTAAAAAAAGTCATGTCCACTTCCTCTATATGTATTTGATGATTATACTATAAGTCATAATTCACAGGAATAACCTTATAGCAAAACTGAAACACATAAACATATTTATCTAGCATTGCACATTGATGATTTGATAAACGTGACACTGTCATAAAATCAAATGTAGGTCCAGGAACACATTTTTACAAATTTTTTATATCAATCAAAAATGTGAATGTAATTTACCCAAGTATTGTACTTACGAAAAAATGTGCTAAGAAATATTTCTTTCATCAAAAACCATCTAAAAAGGCGAGAATCCAACATTCTCATTTGTTTAACCATATTCTTATAGATGTTACTTTCTTTTACAATTTTTTCCAAATATTTCAAGTGACATTGGCGAGACTATGAAGCATTCCTTGTGCTAAACGTCAAGTAAGAGCATTGAAGAATAAAAAAACGATGTTAAGCAACAATTATTATTGATGTACGATGTCCCCCAAAAACGGACGCCACCGCCACCATAACCTTATCGTTGGACCACAAGACCAAACCCACTAAGTAGACTTCTGATACGTCTTTGACCCAGTCCTACGCTCTTTCATTTTCGTTCTAGGGGAGTGTGTTGTTTGGGAAATTCAGAACCAAATTATTTCCTATGTGTGATGTAAAATGGGCACTTGTGGAAGCGGCAACTGGATAAAAAAAAATAGAGAAGAGTAGAATAATAACACCAAGAATTTTAACGTGGAAAAACCCCTTTAATGTGAGAAGGAAACAACCCGGGATAGTCTAGAAAATATCTCCACTATAGAAAGTAAAGTAGGATTACAATATTTGATTCTCTCTTACAAAGAGGAAAAAACTCAATTTCGCCTAAAAGGATGGAAATACAAACTCTCTATAGTATCTCACTAAGAATACAAATCTCGCACTATGTGGATAAACTCTCTCACTTTCTCTCTATAATGTTGTTTCTCACTTGCTTATTATATCTCTTCCTCACAAGTCCCATATATATAGTGAATGGGAGGAAGGCTACATCATAAATATATAGTGGATGATTAATTATTGTCATACTTTTCAAGACTCTTTAAAAAGTGTTATTCCAACTTTCTAAGTTGGACTTCATATTTCTCAAGAGTCAATGAATAATTTCAAGACTTGCTTGTCATTGAATGATTCATCTACCAAGATTCATTGATCTTACTTCCACATCAATTAGGAAGGCATCCCAACATGTGTAATATCTATGCATTATCGATGTAAAAATTTATACATAGATAATATAATATCTATTATCTATTATCTACCATTTATTTGTATTATTATTTTTTAAATAATAAATAATTAAAAATGAATGATAGATGGTAAACTTATTGTATATAAAACTTTTAACCGTTATTAGATACAACTCTTAATTTTATTCTCCATTATCTATACCTAGCAAATACAAGCATTTGAAACTTTGAATTGAGCAAAATAGGAATATTTTAATTGAGTCGGAAGAAAGTGCTAACATAGTTTTTTATATGGCATGTTTTTTATAATTTATATTATAGTTTTTTATAAATTAAAATATCAACTAATTTTTTATTCTTATTTGAATCTAACAATCTATCATCATTTATTTTCTATCAAATTAATTTTTTATTCATGAGTAAACCTATGCATACAAGGAAAATTGTTAGGTAGCAATGGAGTGGTCAAAATGGCGACTTGGATCAATGCACTTCAAATTTCCGTCAAATTATGTTTGTCTATTCATAATTGCATATGAGTGTAAAATCTATACACTAACGATGTAAAGATTTATATACATATACATAATCATCCACTTTTTATTTAGATTACTTTTTTTGTAAAGTCAATCATAATCAAATATTAATAGTGAATGATGCAATGACAGTATATAAAACTCATACACTGTCAATGCATACATCTTTTTCTCATTGCATATTAGCATCTTCATTTCAATATCAGAACAGGAAAATAGATGTTGCTTCTTGCACATTATCATTAAGGTATATGCTACTAACATAGAAAACTCAATATTAAATAGTATAGATACTTGTATAATGGGTAAAGATGTAAACGAATTCGGCCTAATTTATGAACCCCACTCAACGACATCAAATTTGTATCGACAGTTGAAATTTGATTAGCAAGTTGGTTGGATGTTTTTAAAATAAGTAAATTAAAAAGTACATGTATTTAAAATTTAATTTAATCATTAAAAAATTAATCAAAGTTCATCATTTTAGTGTTGGAGAAGATAACTTATTCCTAGTATTAGAAGATAATAAATTATTTTCTCGTACCAGAAGATAATTTATCTCTTCCAGCTACTAAAATTATGATATATGCACTATTTTTTAATTTTAAAAAATATTTGTATAGAAAGTAATTAAATAAGACACATATTATAATTTTAATGGTCGAAGAAGATAAGTTATTTTCTTATACTAAAATATATTTTATTGTCTTTTAAAAATTATAGGAAATAACTTATTTTACAGTACTATGAGCTCTAACATTCTCATCTAATCTAATTTTACAACAAAAAATCTAATCTATCATATTTCATTCTTTCAAGGCACAGCCGCACAGTTTTAAGGTCCAAATGTTAAGTGGTCAGGAATATCTCTAGCCCACGAAATATTTTTTGAAAAAGTTAAACAAAAATGCTTTAGAAAATACACATACACATGCACCGATAGTTATCTTTTTATTTATTTATTTAGAAAGACAAATATTTAATAAGGGCAACATGTAACCTTTTTTTGGTAATAACAATTTTTTTTAGTATATCAAGAATATTCTCTCATTCTTTTTTTGAAAGAAACTAATTCATTTTAAAATATGTGAATATTTCTTTTTATAAGTATTACTCATATAAATTTAACATTTGTTATCCTTAGAGTTAGTAGTAACAACAATTTCAATTTTGATTGAATAATGTTCGTAATATTGACAATAATGTAGCGTTTATAATGAATGAATATTATTTATATTGATAAACGTATAATGATAGTTGATCAAGCATCTAATATCAAATAGCCACCACCATCATCATCAATAAACATCTATGGGTATGGATTCCAATACTCAAATTAGTAAACATTTGACAATAATGGTTGTTAGATTAGAGGTCCCATCAATATCATCATCATATTTTCAAACCTTTCTTTCATTCATTCCAATTTTTTGTTTGTGGAGGCAACGATGACCACATCCAATAGTACAATTTAAAGTAGTTTTACAAGTTCAAGCAACATAAACTAGGCATAATTAGTTCAACAGTTTTTGGAAGATTAAAAGGGGAACATAAAATAGAAGTTGTGGACTATGACCATAAGCATCTCCCTTTTATAATTATAAACCAATTTCATAACTTTGTAGATTGCATTAAAAGTTCATTAAAGAAAGAGATCATTTTAGTTCCTTTTCAGTTTTTAGTTTGGTTGGTTGGAGCAAACTTGGGTATTGTTGAGCTGACTATCTATCAAGCCATTAAGCATTATAGTATTAGAAAATTATTTATGGAAACATAAATACGAAAGACTATAGTAGTGACAATCATCCAAACTAACTCAATATTCATTCAAAACTTGATTCATTAATTAATTTGATAAATATGATTTATGAATTAAACGAATTAGACTTGGCCTAAATACAATTTGACTCATTATATCATGACTAACTAACATGATTCTATACACATATACATATACATGTATAGAATTTTTATATATATATATATATATATATATATAAAATATCTATATACTAATAATAGTTTTTTTAAATATGTATATATTATGATTATATATATCAATGATCGTTATTTGAGCTAATGAACTACATAAGTTTGAGCTAGTTAACCCTACGTATGTGCATGAAATAAGCTAATCATTGTTGCTTTAAACTTTTATGAGTCTTTAATAGTTCGTAAGAACTTAATAATTAGAACTTTGACATTATGACATTCATATATGATAAAAGAAGAGATTAAGGAATACATGGTTCCATTTTCTTTTCTTTTCGAGTGCACTTTCTGGTTGCATTTGTTTTCACATCTACACATTCCCTTTATGTGATATTTGACCATTAGGAACCCAATTTCCTTCATTATGTGTACAATACCACATTTTTCTTACTCAGTCATTGATGCTTCTCTAATTCTCAAATTTTCTTTCTACTCATAATATAGCAAAGAATGACATGAATTTTCCAATGCATAAGTGTTCTATTAATGGAAGGATTTAGGAGAAGTTATCGGAGAAAATAAATCATCCATGTACTATAATGAAACCTACCTATATGAAGTGAGAGTAGAGGGAGTTAACAACACACTCCCACTAACTTGATCTATTAATTGTTAATCATCATCACATTAGACACTTTTGATTCAAATTAGTAATATCCAAAAACATAGACCACTAATTGTTGAATTAATCTACACAATCCTATCTTATTTCATCAATGTAGAGTTATTTTAAAGACTCTTCAGATTTAAACACATTAATGTTTCTCCGATTAAAATTAAACCTAAAGCTTTTCGTAGAGTGTAGATATTGGATTTCAACATGATGAAAGAATGAAGATTACTCTAATTGATGAAAACAAATTAATTGATAACAATGAATAACTTTCCTTATATAGGAAACCTAACTAATATAACTAACCTAACTAACTTAACTGAAAACAAAAAAGGGAAAAGAGGCTTGATATGAAACCATAGCCCAATAGCCCAATATAATAAACCCAATACCCTCCCTCAAGGTGGAGAATGTATATTTTGCATTCCCAGCTTGTTAATCATGTGACAAAATAAGGTAGTGTCCAATGCCTTTGTAAACAAATAAGCCACATGTTCTTTGGATGAAATAGGTAATAAGATGAAAAGATTGTTCTTTAAGTATTTACGAGCAATATGGCAATCAATATCTAAATGCTTCGTATGTTCATGAAAAACGGAATTTGCCGCATTATGCCTAGCGGATTGACTATCACAGTAAAGGACTGCTGGCTTTCGGATATGCACGTGTAAATCAAGTAATAAGTAGGTGAGCCATTACACTTCACAAGAAGCAAAGGCAAGGGCTCTATATTCAGCTTCAGAGGAAGACCTTGAAACTGTATTTTGTTTCTTGGATTTCCAAGAAACTAAAGAAGTGCCCAAGAACATACTAAATCCAGAAATGGATCGTCTAGTGTCGAGGCAATTGGCCCAATCTGAATCACTGAATCCAGTGAGATGGAGAGAAGAAGAAGATGAATAGAGTAAACCTTTACCAGGGGAAGCTTTTAAATACCTCAGTATACGGGTTAAAGCCTTGTAGTGTAGGGAAGTAGGTGCAGTCATGAACTGACTGAGCTGCTGGACAGCAAAGGTAATATCAGGGCGAGTGTTAGTAAGATAAAGAAGACGACCTACCAATTGTCTATATAGCATAGGGTCCTGGAATGGTGGGCTATCATCTTGGTGAATAGATTGGCCTTTGATCATAGGAGTCTGAACCGGTTTCGAGTGTAGAAAACCTGTGTCAAAAAGTCAATCCAGAATATATTTGCATTGACATATGGTGATGCCCTGTTTGGAATGGGCAACTTCTATGCCAAGAAAGTATCTTAATAGTCCAAGATTTTTGATCTTGAAGGCAGTATGTACATTTTTTTTAACCGAAGCAATTTCAGAAGGATTATTACCAGCAAGTATAAGATCATCAACATAAATCACAAGAGCAGTAAAACTAGAATCATTATGCTTGGTAAATAAAGAATGATCATGATGTGATTGTTTATAACGTAATGACAATAAATAAGAAGATAATTTGGCAAACCATTGTCTACTAGCTTATTTTAAACCATACAAAGATTTATTTAATTTGCAAACAGGGTTAGGAATGGTAGAAGTGACCCCTTGTGGAAGTGTCATATATACTTCTTCATTTAAACCACTATGTAAAAAGGCATTATTAACATCAAGTTGTTCTAAAATCCAATTCTGAGAGGATGCAACAACAAGAAGAATCCTAATGGTGGTGAGTTTTACAACAGGTGCAAAAGTGTCAAAGAAATCCAGGCCTTCTATTTGATTAAAACCTTTGGCAACCAACCTAGCTTTATGCCTTTCTATGGTGCCATCAACCTTGAATTTCAGTTTATAAACCCATTTGGAACCTATAGGCCTTTTATTAGGAGGTAAGGAGACTATGGTCCAAGTGTTGTTGTCTTGTAAAGCTTGAAGTTCATGTTTCATGGCATGAACCCAATCAGTAGAGGTAATGGCTTGCTTAAAGGTTTTGGGTTCTATATGAGCACTAGTGGAGAGAGTGTAAGTTTTGTAAGGTAGGGATAATGTGTGGTACGATAGAACAGTGGTCAGAGGGTGAGTAATGTGAGGAGGATCAATGTGATGAGATGAGGTAAGAAGACTACAATGGAAATCTTTGAGGTGTGTGGGGGGTATGTG
>NC_032009.1:27606486-27634089 GCF_001865875.1 Lupinus angustifolius
GGGGGGGGGGTATTTATATCAGTAGGTTGCTCAATGATGGCAGGAAGGGGTTGGTTTTATGGTATGGGAAGATATTCTCATAAAATTGAGCATTCCTTGTGATGAATAATTGCTTAGTTTGTATTTCAAGGAGTATGTATCCTTTAGTACCAGGTTTATAGCCAATGAATATACATTTATTGGCTCGAGGGTCAAGTTTAGTTCTACCTTGGACAAGGGTCGTGCCATAGCACAAGCAACCAAAAACTTTTAGGTTGGTAAGGGAAGGTGGTTCTCCTAATAGAATTTCAGTAGGAGATTTGTTATTCAACACAGAAATAGGTAGTCTGTTTATTAGAAAAACAGCATGATTCACAGCATAAGTCCAGAAATAGGGGGTAAGTGTGATTGAAATAAGAGTGACCTAGTCACATTAAGGATATGCCTATGTTTTCTTTCTACAATATAGTTTTGCTGAGGAGTCTCAATGCATGATGTCTGGTGAATTATGCCAGAGGAAGAATATAAAGTAGGCATCATAAACTCTAGACCATTGTCGGATCTAATGACCTTAATGTGTTGATTGTATTGGACAAGAACAAATTGAACAAAATCTTTCACTAAGTTTCTAGTATCAGACTTAGACATCATGAGAAATAGTCAGGTATGTCTTGTGAAGTCATCCACTATAGTTAGAAAGTATTTGTGACCATGAATGGATGGACACTTTAAAGGGCCCCAAATGTCTATGTGAATGAGTGCAAAAGGTTGAGTAGAAGTAGATGTACTAATAGGAAATGGAGTTTTTTATTGTTTAGCAATATGACAAGTATCACAAGCTTTATGCACATGCAATTTCATATATGGATATTGAGAGCACATTAGTTCAATGACAGAGTAAGATGGGTGATCCAAACGGAAATGCCACAAATCAAAATTTTGAGCAGGATCAGAATTCATGCTATGTAATACATGTTTAACAGAATTGTCTAAACTGTGAAAAATGTATAGGTGATTAGAAACCTCAGCAAGTCCAATCGTCCTTAAGGTAGTTGTATCCTGAATGAGACAACAATTATGATCAAATATGACAGTATAATTGGAACAAGTTGCAAGCTTATGAACAGATATTAAATTGTAAGTAAAGTCAGGTATGTGTAGAACATTATGAAGGTGTAATTCTGTTGAGAGGATTACAGTGCCAGAGCATTTTGCTAACACAAAGGCCCCATTGGTTAGTTTTATAAGTATAGGTGTGATACTATGATAAGTTGTGTAATTGGACAGATCAAAGGTAACATGATTTGTGGCCCCTGTATCAAGAATCCAATAATTGAGATGAGAAGGCATACTTGAATGAGGATGAGTGTCTTCTTCAGTTGAAGCTTGGTTCACATAATTTGCCGAATTGAATGTCAAGATAGTTTTATCATCAGTTTCCTTTTCTTGATTTCTGATTGAGGTACTTGGTGATGGTGTGGTATCATTTGGACAGGTACTAGAATTGATGGTGGATTCATTTTGCATTTCCCTAGGTTTGAAGGTAGGGGGAATCCATGCTTGAAATAGCAAATCTCAACAGTGTGATTCTCCCTTGCACAAAAGGTGCAAATCTTGGTTCCAACACCTTTGTTACTCGGTTTGTTGCTAGAATTGTTTCTGGTATATGATTGTGAGTTGTCATTGTATGTGTTTCTGCCATTGAATCTATTGGTATCTTGTTGTTCTCTTGAAGGACTTAACCCAACACCCTTTTGTGCCGAATTTCTCCATGTTGTTCTTGAGGTGACATTGTTGATAACAGTTCTTCGATCCTCAATGATAGTACCATCCAATTGCCTTTCTTGTTGTATGACTAAAGATAATGCCTTGTTTATCGTTGGTAGTGGCTCCATTAGTAGAATTTGGGCTTTGATTGTTCCATATTGGTCATTGAGACCCTTAAGGAAGCAAATGACATATTCAGATTCTCGATAGTGGTTGATGCTCTTCATAGATTCGCATGTGCACTTGACATCGCATATGCATGGGATTAGTGGTCGTAGAGCATCTAGTTCTTCCCAAATAGTTTTGAGATCAGTGAAATAGGTAGAAATATTCCGATCTCCTTGCCATATTGAATGAATTTCTTGAAGGAGATCAAAAGTTCTAAAATAATCCCCCTTGGAAAACCTATCTTTAAGATCTTGCCACAGTTCTTGTGCTCCATCTATATAAACGGCACTCTGAGCAATCTAAGGTGATAGTGATCTATTTATCCAAGACACTATCATGTTATTACATATTTCCCAAGCTTCAAATGTAGGATCAATTGTACTTGGCATTCTAATGGTGCCATTAACAAATTTGTATTTGTTATTGGATCCAAGAGCTCTTCTCATAGCTCTACTCCAAGAATTATAGTTTGTGCCATCAAGGGGAGGAGAAACTAAAATGAATCTGGGATTTTCACCAAGATGTAAGTAGAAGGGGCTTGATGGATTTTGGAATGCATACATCAATTGATGGTCGTTGTTGTTGCTTTCTGTTTGCATGATGAAGATCTGGTGCTTTTCGTTTGGAATGAAGGATGCAGAAGCAAGTTATAGTTTGAAAGACGAAGATTTGTTGAAGATGGAATGAAGGGAATCGTGGTTTTGAAGATGGGTTAAGAGACTTTGACCTTTGTTGGCAATATGATGAACAGAGGAAGGAGATTAAGCGAGAAAAGGAAATTGTTATAATGATGAATGAATGCGGAGGATTTATTAATGGAAATGAATGATGAGTACGCAGCAGAGCTCTCAATTTGAGAGCTCTAATACCATAGTGGATTTCAACATGGTGAAAGAATGAAGATTACTCTTATTGATGAAAATGAATTAATTGATAACAATGAATAACTTTCCTTATATAGGAAACCTAACTAATATAACTAACCTAACTAACTTAACTGAAAACAAAAAAGGGAAAATGGGCTTTATATGAAACCATAGCCCAATAGCCCAATATAATAAACCCAATAGTAGACTAGTATTCTTTAGATTCTATCATATAACACAAAAAGAGGTAAATAAGTACAATGAGATTCACATGCACGTACGTAATCGAGGTAACTTTGATGCTTCCAATTTCACTAATCGCTATAAGAAGTCCCATTGAGACCTCAACTAAGCAAATAATCTCAAACACACCCAAATTTTCACCCGGTTGTAGGATTTTAGAGTACCTAGTATACTTCACTATTGTCATATTTCAATATTAGAAGGCCAAATATGTACAACATTCTACCACACAACAAAACATTTACTCGTGGGTTACTGATCATCCACAAATGAGATTATCATGTTAACGGATAACGACCTGTTATTCTAAAACATGTATCAAACCAATGATATTCAAACAAAAATAAAAAAATAATAAACATTTAATTTTTTAATTGATATAATATTTTTCATTAGTCTGATATATGATTTGAGATATTAAATCCTTGTGTCATCTTAACAACAAAAATTCAAACTCACTATCATCTTTAGGGTTATGAATCAATTTCTTAACAACTACACCAAGCTATTCACACAACAACAAAAAAGTCAAACATTTCTTATTTTTCTTTAAATATGGTTGTTTTTTTCCTTTATGCATTCAACTACCAGCACTCTAATATGTATAATACATACACAATAATATTATATCCCTAATAACTTTTTCTTATGAAGGAAATAGTTAAAATGACAGAAGACTTTTTTCAAGGTCAAGCCAAACCTCTGATTAAGGTTTATAATAAAATTATGATCTAATATGTGACAAAAATACTATGATCTCTATTAATTGAGTTATATAAAATCAAACAATATATATTCCTTTGTAAAATTTATATTGAATTGATAGATGAAAAATTAACCATGTAAGCCAATTTTCACTAGTATATATATATATATATATATATATATATATATATTTTGTACAAATAAGCTCTTTTACTTTATTTTTTATTTTTTATGTTTACATATTTTTTACTAGAAATAATATATCCTCCTAAAATTTTGCCTAAAAATCCTTCTCATACTAAGTAAAAAAGGATTGCATGTTTTTTATATTTCCAAGATAACAAATATAACTTTTTTTATTTAATACTTACTCTACTTATTAGTATTTGGAGCTTGGAAAATCTTAAGTTTAAATTTTAGATGTGTCAAATGTTGCTATTTCTGAATTTTATTTTAACTTTGATTCTTATATATTAAAAGTTTAGTTTTGAACGCTTGTGCTTTCAGACTTTGTAAGAATTTGAGGAAAGAAATCAAAAACAAAATATAGACTAATTCTTATTTTAAAAGTATGAAGACACCATAAGAATCAAAATTATAAAGAATTAGAAAGACTAAAATTATATTTCAAAACAATTTTGTTGACACGCATTATGAAATAAAATGGTGCAATTTGTTTTTATAAGCAAAATTATATTAAAGAAGTACAAGGGGTGTCTACCCAATAAAAAAGAGTCAATGGTGAATATTGTTACAAGACATATTAATACAATACCAAGGATCAGCACACCAATTTTCAAAAACTAAGGAAGTTGGTGCCACATAAGAGATGAACCAATATCAAGTCCTAATTTGTATCATATACATAATTTGGGTGTAACTCACCTCCTTATTTCCAAATATAATATCATTCCTCATATTTCATATTGACCACAGAACTTGCAAACCAACAATATCCTCCATAGGGACTTCCCTTTTGGATTCTTGCAAGAAGACTCATGTATCTTCAATAAATCATGAGTGCAGTTGATCCACAATATTAATCCATTAACACCTATATTAATTGTTCAACACAATATTTTTTTATAAAACAAAAAAATCTTGTCACAAATTGTATTTCAAATCATATCTCATACTAATACTAATAAAAACATGATATATTAATTAAAAATTAAATATTCATTATTATTTTTATTTCATTATAAATGGAGGATGACATGATTTATACATATATAGTTTGGGAACTTAGCATCATTTCTATGAGTTGAGTCGAATACTAAAATTTGTGAAACAGGGTGGTTAATTTTTTAAACTAATGGAGAAATCTTAGAATTGCATTAATTCTCTGTATGATTTGAACTACAAATCAAAACCACAAATGTCACATACTTTAACTGTGGGAAGGATTTTCCATTAATGAAAATACAAGTTATTCAAAAACAAAACAAAAATATAATTTTTAATAATATATTTATCATTTTAATTATAATAAAATTGTACTTTTATTACTAAAATCAAATGGAATAATATATATTTGTCTCTCTATTGATGAGATGATAATTCTTTCTTTTTTCTCTTATTTGGCCATTGCTACCCCACTCTATATTTTCGTGGTGAACCAAACTATACATCAAAAGAAACCTCTTTTTATATAACAAAAAAGGGTAGAGAACTATCCCTTTCTTTCTCTCCTCCTCCACTCCCTCTAACTCTTTCTCATCATTTTCATGTTACACTTGAATGAAACCCTAATATATGATCCTTTTCACAATCTCAAGCAACTAAAACCCAACAAAATCAAGAGGTAACAACTCCAAGAGGGTTACTTATTATCTTCACAACCTCTCTCTCTTGTGCAAGTATTAAATATATGTTATATGATATATCATGAGTGGGGTGTTTATTCCCTTGTTTACGTAATACCCTTTTGCTCATTATCTCATACACCAAATTAAGTAAAAGTGAGGCAAGCAAAGCACTGTGACAGGTTTCAGATCAGAGGCTTAAAGACATGTTTGGGTGGTAGGTACTTTCTGAACAAAGCTAGCTTTTCCTTCCAGAACCAGAATAAAAGTGAAACCTTTAATTTCTCTTATGTTTTTCTCTTGTACTGTCCCTTCCTTCTTACCTCATTCTCTTAAATAAGGGGTATGTCACACATACTCATATGTGTATGTAAGTAACCAAAATCTCTCAAATCAGTGTCTTTCAAGTCTTTCCATTTTTTGCTTTCATGGATTCTGGTAACAGTAGTAGCAGTTTGCAATCTTCTAATGGTGGTGGTGGTGATGAGTCTTCTTCATTTTCTGCTTTCTTAAACAACAACCCTTCACCACAAACACCAACACCTTTCAGCATTAGTACTAATCATAATATGTTTGATACTTTATCAAGTTACTTGGATCCAACACAACCATCATCATCATCACTTCTAAACCTTGACATGATGTGGTCAAAAAATCATAGATCCGAACCAAACCCCACTCATCTACCTTGTTCATCACCCTCACTACATAATCAAGAAGCTTCTCTCTCAAGAGAGGCTAGTTTTTATGCTTTTCATAGCAATAATACAAACTTGTTGACACAAGGAAGTGGTTCATCGCGAGGTTTAGTTTCTTCTGTTTCAGCCGCCATAAACAATGATCAAGGTCACAACATGGTTCGAAACCCGAAGAAACGGTCAAGGGCTTCTAGGCGTGCACCTACTACTGTGTTAACTACAGACACTACCAATTTTAGAGCCATGGTTCAGGAATTCACTGGTATTCCAGCACCACCTTTCACTTCTCATTTTCCAAGAACAAGGTTGAATCTATTTGCTCCTCTTCATCGTGCTTCTTCTACAATACCCTCTAGCTCTACCCTTTTGGACCCTTCTTTTCTTCTACGCCCTTTTGCTCAGAAATTTCAACAACACCCTTTTCCACCCTCTACTTTATTACTAGGTTCTAATAATAACTCAACTAATTCAACTTCCATTACCTACCCTCACAACTTCAACAACATGCACAATAACAACCTCAATATTCTCAACTTCCAAAACACAAACACCCTCCAACAACCACCACAACAACAACCTTCATTGGAAATTCCGCAACAAAGTGATGGGTATCTCAAAATGGGTGTGTTGGAGGAAATAGGTTTAAGGCATGCAGATGTTAACAATAACAACACCAATATCAGTGGTCTTCATCATCAGAAGATTCAGAACATGGTTCCAAGTGGGAACAATAACATGAGTGCTAATGCTTCTTCAATGGATCAATGGCCCCACAAAACGGACACAGTGCTCACAAATGGGAAAGTACAACACTTCTCATCAGCTTCTTCCTTATCTGATTTTCATGGAGAGAAGTTGCCTAGGTCCACTACTACTGTAGCTGCTGCTGCAAGAAGTGAAGGTATGGTTGAATCATGGACTAATTGTTCTTCTCATTGATTAAGTGCCTCAACAGAAAGAAAAGGTATTAATATTACTGATTTTATAAAGTTTAAAACTAAGAGTTTAATATAATGCGTACTAACAGTTTTACGCTATTAGCACACATCAATTTAATCTCACTTTTTGTGATAAACACCATACAATCTTGAATAATACGCATCAATATGGTGGATGATATGCAATGGTGTAAAAAACTTTATATTGAGTAGATATTAAACTCTTAAAACAATTGATATCTTAGCATAATTCTAATCCATTAAGAATCTTGGTATTCTTATCCTAACCATGACCATCCAACTAATTAAGCTGTTTTTCTTTCTTTTTAATGTCCTTTGGGTCCGCTCATATTATTTGTAAACAAATAGCATTATCAGCTTGCTTGTCTTTTTCCATTTAATTTGTTTTTTTGTTTCCTCAAACTTTGAATTGTAACTCTAATCATGTACTCAACAATATACGAAAGGACCATGGTAGTTTGGAACTTTCAATGTTTATTACTTAATTTCGTTGTTCGATCTATCTATGTAACCGATATTCGGTTCATGTAACCGATTTCAGGAGATAAAAAGTTAGGTTGTTATTGTATATTTTGTATAATGTGAATATTCTTGTATATGTGCATCGTTGAATGAATAACAAAACAAAAACAAACCTTATGTAATGTATTATTTTCACTTTCTGTCCATATAAGCCTTCCATTATTTGGCATCTAATGTTTGTCGTGCTCTTCTATTTTATTTTATATTTTAGTCTTTAATTTAACACCGTTTATTATAAAATTGTAGATTCTATGAGTAATTGGTGGCGAGATTTGAGGAATTCTTAGCCGCCGCGTATCTTTTTCACTACGAAATCAAAGATATGTATGTTTTTTCAACATTTCAAAATTATAACCATATAAACAATAGAGTATTATACAAGACACATGACACTATTAGTATTACTATACACGTGGGTCCATAAGTTCTCCTCTTAATCATGATTAATTAGTTTGTAGGAGGACAAAAAAAAGATATCAGCTAAATCCAACATTTCATGCTTGAGCATTCACGGCCAAAAAAACAAACACGACTTTTTACTTTTTTTCCATCTTTTCATTTTTTTTATTAAACCATTTGTACAAAGAATGTTAAATATGCTTAATTTTTCATTGATATATTTCATATTATAAAATTCATACTATATCACACTTGTCTGGTTTGAATTTCGCATTAATATATTTCATCGTATAAATTGTTGAGTTAACAAGTGTTATAAGATAATTGTTTAAGGTAAATCAATATTGAAAAATTAAGATGCGACTTCGCAATCTCAATGTATTTAAGTGCATGATTTTTAAATTCATTTCTACACTAGAAATTGGCAAGCAACATGGTATAGACTCATTGCATCCTAATTTATGAATATGATATGATTCCTTTAAAATAAAATTAGTATATCTGGTTTTCAGAAAAGTTTTATTTATTTATTATTTCTTAGTTTATCTAAACTTCCTAAAATGAAATTCATGCATTTGAAGTGTCAAAATTATGAACAAATATTCGCGGTCTATATCATATCTCATATATTGTTCCAACGGACTAATGACAATGAAACAAAAACAACAATAATAATAAATATAAAATTTTTAATCGACATAACATGATTTTATTAACTTAAGATAACATATAAGATATAATATAAGATAACATATATTTGTTCCAAACTTGGAGCATTCCTATGTAACTTATAAAACACTTAGGCTTTGTTTGGGAGTGGAGTTTTAGAGCGGAAGGAAAGGGATGGCTTTAGAAAACCTTCCCCTTGTTTGGGAGTTGGATCAAGGAGAGGGGAAGGTTTTGGAGGGTTTCTCAAACCCTTCATATGTCTATTTTTAAAATTCACCCAATTTGAAGTATTTTGGAAATAAAATGTCAAAATAGCTAAATATGTTTAGTAATAAAATATAATTATACATTATTGTCCATTTTCAATTGTTAATTACATTTTTAAGGGAAAATAAAAAAAATATTCTTACATTATCATTAGTTTATCGTCCTTGATCTAAATTTCATATTAAAAAAGGACAGGATTTCCTTCATTTCCCATTCCCTTCCTCCTCCTTCCTAACTCTTTGATCACTCTCCTTCCTTTTCCTAACTCCCAAACAAAGCCTTAGGCTTTGTTTGGGAGTTAGGAGGGAAAGGAAAGGGGAGGGTAAAGAGGGGGAGGAAAGGAAGGAGAAGGGAGAGCAAATCCAACTAAACATCTCCCTTGTTTGGGAGTGCGGAATTTAGATAGGAGAGGATGGAGGATTAACGTAATACAAAAATATTATTTTACCCCCTCCCCTTTAAAAAATTAATAGCATGTTATGTATTATATGTTATAGAATAATATTAGTAAGGGTAGTTAGGTAATTTGGCTTATTTTCCTCCCAAAACACCCCAATTTGGGGGAACCAGGTATTTTGGCATTTGGAGGGTTTGAGGGGGTTTGAAAAATCCTTCAAAACTCTCCCATCTCCTCCACTAAACTCCCAAACAAGGGAATCCCTCTCCTAAACTCTCCCATTCCTTTCCTCCCTCTCCAAAATGGTACTCCCAAACACACCATTAGGCTTTGTTTGGGAGTTAGGAGGGAAAGGGGAGGAGAGGGATGAGAAGGTAAAGAGGGGGGAGGAAGGGAAAGAAAATGGAAGGCAAATTCAAGTAAGCTTCTCCCTTGTTTGGAAGTATGGAATTTAGATAGGAGGTGGATGGAGGGTTAATGTAATACAAAATATTATTTTACCCTCCTTTAAAAAATAAAGGTATGTTATGTATTATATAATGTACAACAAATGTGCATAAATATAATTAAAAAATATTAGTAAAGGTAATTATATATTTAACATTGTTTTCCTCCCAAAAAACCCCAATTTGGGGGAACACCACAAAAAATGGTATAATGAGGGCTTTGGAGGGTTTTAAAAATTCTCCAAAACCCTCCCCCTTCTCTAACCAAACTCCCAAACAAGGGAATCTCATCCTAAGCCCTCCCCTTCCTTCCCTTCCCCTTTAAAATAAGTCTCCCAAACAAGGCCTTAGAGATTGGGTTAAAATTAATGAGAGGATATGATTAACAAAAAAGGAATATGCATCTGTTTCAACTTTCAACCACTCCTTGGTATATAATTTGTCACAGTTGTTCTTGTCTTTTGCATGAGTGACCAGGTATACTTATATAACCCACCCCAAAAGTAAATAACCTTTTTTATTTCACTTATTGATATATCATGATCTTTTTCTTTCACTATCGGGTCTAAAATTTAGATCTAATGATGAGAAGGAGGTATATATGAGATATGGCTTTCAAAAATAATTGAATAAAGGATAGACAAATGAATCATAGAAAACCATGAGTTACTTTCACAAAAGGAAATCACTTTACTCACATTAACCTATTGTAAAAACTAGTATAAAGACTATCAAATTTACTACATAGTTATAAATGTTTACTAAGTCACAATACCAAATTGTCATTTAATAATGTTTTTGGGACGTTTTCTATGTGAGCGTAGTAGTATATAAGATTATATTTAACTGCGTTTTTTGAAGCGCGGTAGAAAGTAGATATTTAACCACGTTCACTAAAGCAAACGCTGTTAAATGTCTATTTTCTAACTAAGACAATATATCTCTCAGACATTCTATCAAACACATGACAAGCATGTCCAACTCCGCCACAATTACAATAGATTTATTAAATCACCAACAATTTCAGATAGATTCAACCTTAAGAGATTCCAATATTATAAAATAACATATGAGTAATGAGATCTTACACAAATTGCTCATTCTTTCTCCTCCAATGTGCAAGTCCTTACACAGTGTTCATGTGTTCTTCAATGATCAATGCAAGCTACAAATACAAATAAAAAATGACATCTCTAAAAAAATTGCAAAAGTTATAAAAAAATATAAAATTAACAGCAATTGAGAAAAAACAATTACCATTATACTCAAATCGTGTGTTTAAAACCAGTGAATCATAACCAAAAACCTAGAAAATCATAGTTGTATAACTTCACAACAAATAAATAAAGATCATACTATTAGTAAATGTTTCCACCAAATTGATCATAAATAAACTAATTATTTAAAAATAACGATTCAAATGCATCAAAGAATTGTTATTTATGGTGTAAATGTAAGCATCAAGACTGAATCAAAAATAAATAAATGAGCTAAAATAAGATAATGATTTACCTTATGTTTGAAGAGAAAAACCAAAAAATCGATAACATGCTTGAAGAGAGAAACTAAAAACAAGAGTGGAAAAAATGTAACTCATACACAAAAAAAATTAAGAGAAATAATAGACTAAGTGATGTGTATATTATTGTGTGTAAGGTTTTGTTTTTGAATTTGAAAATATTATCGTTCACTAAAACAAGCGTTGTACTAAAAAAAATTGATTCAAAAAGAAGTAAAACTAAACTAGTTGTGTGTCAAAATAGTTTCTAATACAAATTAAAGTGCCCAAAAATTAGTAATAAAAATGTTTAAAATAATTAATTTAACTTATATTTTATATATCAAATGGTTCCAGCAAAAAGTTGAGTTGATCTTCTCTCCGGTACTCAAAAAATGGGGAGAAAGAAAAATTTCTTGATTTTAATTTTTTTATTAAAAGTTAATTTGGGTCACATGTTATAATCTCATCGCGTACCTAAGATGATTTACATTTCGAAAAGTTATATACTCATAATTATATAGGATTGTGGGAGATTTGTTATGAGCAGAGGTTAGTTGAGAATGGAAGGCACGACCTTAGATATTTGATTTTGGCATGATGCATGATGGCCCATTGCCAGTGAACGTGCCTTCACTTTAACAGTATGGCTTTTTTCTCTCACTATCCATGCCCCATCTTAGCCTACAGTGTCATTTAATTTTGAGTCTTGACTTAGAAAAGATGAACAACTTTTTCCCCTCATGAAAAAAGGCAGCACCCCCTCTTTGCTTCAATCCATTCTTTTACTCGGGAAAAGCATCAAATTCAAGTACCTTATGCCAGGAAAAGACAACAATATAATTAAGTGTATGTTGTAGAAACCGGTTGATAATCTAGTAGTGTCTTATCAGTCTCACATTTAGGGTTATAGCAAAATCGATGTGATACTTAATATCTGAGGTTCTTTTATTAGATTAGTCTTTTGGGTTTAATTATTCTCACGTATTTAAGTCTAAGAATTAGTGCTTCATTGAGAATTGTGTCATAAAAAATGGTTATCTACAGACTAAATTAAGGTATATTACCGAATACTGATAGATGAGTGAAACCACTAAAAAAGAAAGGACTATCATCAGGTCAATACAAATAGAGTGAAAATCGTCATAAATATCAGTCCTTACAGGGGATGACAATGTTAGGAATCTCACATTGGGTAATACAACAAATGCAATATGATACTTAAGACATGAGGTTATCTCAATAAATTTTTGGATTGAGTTGTCTTTAAATCCTAATATAGATATGTATATATTATTGCTAAAGCATGCATGTCACCACTTTAGAGCTTAAAAGTTAAATATCTCGTTCTTTCTCATTATGAAGGTATATTTCCTACCCTTATATTAATTAGTAATAAACTTTAATATGGTTTAATGTGTGTGGTGTGTATGAATGATTTCATGAGGATATAAAATTCATTTCAACGAAGATCTCAACTCATCTAAAAGATTAGGATAGGGTATTGGTTGAATAACACATGCATAAAAATTACACTATTTGACATTATTATATGTCTTATGTGATACATTAATAATATGAATATTTCTGTTTTTACATCTAAAATATACATCAAAATCTGAAATAATATATACGTGAATATTGAGCTCAACCCCTCTCTAATATTGGAATATAATGGGAAAAAATTTCCTTTATTTTAAATTTAAATTTATTTTATTAAAAACTAAAATAAAATCATATATGTTAAAATTTGATTTGTGTCATATATTACAATTCTCATCCAATATTAAAGAGTATTTCAATTCACAAATAATTTATCATTTGAATTATGTATATTTATGAAATAGGCCTACAAATAATCTTGATTTAGGTTTTGTTATTTGTGATTGGTTCTCCCAAAATCTAGAAACTCAAGTAACCATCTCAAACTACATTTTTTTAGTTGTTTTGGTTTCTTGGGATGATTGTTTCTTTTAATGACTCATCGGGGTTGGTTGGTTTTTTAAAAATCAATTAAGGTTAGTTTAGTTCTTAGTTTTATCTATAAGGGTATCCACTAGATAATCTTAACCAGTTTTATATGGAGTCTTAATTAGGAGAGTGATTTGGTTCGGTTCATATTGTTTTTCAGTATAAAAATTGAAATGAACAAGAATCGTTTAATTGGCACACAATGAAAGGAAGAAGAGAATGGTAGTAGGTAAGCGTAATTTATCCTTTAACAAAGCAAACTAAATAACAAAGAACTAGAATCATCCAAAACTCACTCTAATAAGTTATTTTATGTTTGTTCTAAAATACATGTCATAACTAGGCAAGGGTGATAACTATTGACCTAAGTCCGATCAAATCAAAAGTAGGGTCTAAACACCACATGCTTTAGCCAAACCGCCTAGAAGTTCGAGCAAGCGAGTTAATGACCAGACAGAAGTGACAAGAATAGCATGAGACCATCTCTCACACCTTACTGCCACGCTGCTTGAACTACATAGACATCTACCACCTGCTGCTTGCTACATATACCATACTGTATCTTCTAGCAGTAGATAAGATGGACCTATGGCATGACGACACATACTAATACACACATAAGTCAACTATTTGCAATATATGGACCTTCCAAAAGCCTTCTGACACAAAAAAATAATCATCATTTATCTAGAGCAGACCCGACAAGCCCTTTGGTCGGCCATACCCACATCATGTAGGAAGGAATTGTTGTGCAATGACTCATGTCTCTAGATAACAACAATACAAGTTATGAGTTTGAGAAGAAGAATAGTCAAACACAAATATTTATTCTCTAATAATACATAGTGGTAGTCTCTCAACGTTCGGCGACGTAGGTACAATTGGTTGACATCGTTACCAAATCCTTTGTGTTATTCTATTTTCTCTATACTCTTTTACTATTTGATTGATTGTTTGTTCCCAATAGGAATATTCCTCTTACTTCTCCATTATAAATAGAGGATTTCCCTTAAGGAAGTTTACTTACTTCACATACATTACCTTATTTATTCTTACATTTTACGCATTATATTCTCTTTCGCTCTCTATTTCCTTCATATACTAACTTGATTATCGAAAAACTTTTTCAAGTACCTCCCCGACACATTCAAGTATTCCTAGGGGATACTAAAAAATTCCTCACCAGACTAAAGAACACCCTTGATCCAAACCCATCTTTTCAAGACTAAGAACAATACTCAACACTTCGCCACTCTATTAAACCATAAATTACTTAATCTATCACACAACTGTCATCCTTAGCCCACTTTAATATCATATTTTCACAAGATTCTCCTTGTTCTTCAAAAGCTCATAGAATCTTAACCTGAGTCTCATATTTTAAAGATTCATGTTGAGATTTTGTGGATGTCCTTTTTACTTTGTCATTCTCTTCATGTCACGTCACTCTTTTATATTTAATAATAATTTTAATATCAATACATTCATATAAATAATAATAATAAAGTAATTATAAAATATAAAAAACTAAAGTAAAATAGATGAGACAAAAGCAACATAGTTTGTTCCTTCACCTTTCTGAAAAACAATTTTTACGCAAGGAACACATCTGCTATTTTACTGTAGTGAAGGAAGTGTAATTGATATTTTATTATTAAGCAACACTTTTTATTTAATGAATGTACCCTTATAAAAATGAATAAAACAATATTTTAAATTTTTTATAACTATAATTCTACTCACTTCGTCCCAATAAATAAAGCAGTTATAAATAATTCAAGTTTATTAAGAAAAGTAGATAAAAAAGTAACTTATATTTAGTGAAAACGTTTTAAAATATAACATGGAAAGATGTAGTAATAAAGAAGAAGAAGCAATACTTGGAAACAATTTCTAGAAATAACTAGGGTATTGACAGACATTGTCAACTCGTTTTTTTATTGTCAAATGCATTCTTATTTTTTAATAATATTTGTACAAAGTAGTAAATATTATAACTTGATTAATGATTTTTTTTAATATGATGAAATTGAGGAAAAGATCATATTTATATAGCGTTATTATTGAATATTGAAGTCGTGAGAATACACTTAAGAAATAAATATTAAAATGTTTTTTGTTTTGTAAGTAAAGAAAAAAATGTTGTGGTTACAAAATGGGGATATGGACATTAGACATTATGGTTTTTTTTTTAGAAAATAGAAAATAGCCAAGTGCAACATAGGGAATTATAAATTACACCATGTTTTGGCTTTATAATAAATATAGATGTCAAATATAATATTTTGTGTTAAATATTTATAATTTACAGTTTAATTTATTCGATTGGTTTAATGTTCAATTTTTTAAAATTGAACATTTATGTTCTACATTAAAGACTGATAATTATAATATAAAAAGAAGAAATAATTAACCAAATAAGATGGAACATATATTTGGTGGAGAATAACATTAGGTTATATATAGTTTTTTGGTAAAAAAATAGAAAATAATGAGGGCAAAATAGGGATAATCACAAATTACACTATGGTGGATGTTATTTTGGGTTCTCCTTTTATAAGTAGTATAGATAGATAAGTAATTATTGTTATTGAAATGAAATTGAGTGATAAAGTGAGAATAATAATATGATGTTTCTCAAAATTTTGTAAGCTGACTAGCAAAACCTTAAAAATTAAAATGATAATGTAATGTTGATATGTAATAGTCTTAACCTATGTGATAAAGTCTAGATTTTTAGCTTATATGAACAAATCTGTCCCATATTTAGGTATACTAATGGTGTCACAATCTAATTACAAATTATCACATAATTAAATAGAAAAATCATAAAAACGGAAATAATATTTTTCTATTACTTGGTGTAATACAATTAACTTAAAATATGAGGACCATAATTTTTTAGGACATGTGATCTTTATTAACTGGTATGCAAAAAGGTTTTTGCTATTGATAGAGTAGGTCTAAAAATCTTTAGCCAATTAAAAAAAAACATTTGAAAAACACATGCATCGGAAGCTCACCTTCATGGGTTTATTTTTGTTAAAAACCCATGAATGGTTTTTAAGTTTTTGGCAACAAGTTCAATTTTAAAGAAATTTCACTATTGGTAATTGTGTAAAATTAAATTATAACAAAAACTAATTATAAGGATAGAATAGAAATCTGTTATCTCATATCATGTTTCATATGTTGCTTTCATGTACTAATGAAAATCATATCATGCCACTATTAGTATAGTGATTTTACTTAGCTCTAACAGTGTCATATTTTAAAAGGATTTGTGGTTAAAAATAGGTAATGAAATGAGTCATGTTAAGAGTTTTGAGGAGTACACACGAAATATATTGAGATAGTTTGCAGAGTGAGCTGAAAGTATAAAATTTAAAACTTCACTTATTTTTATGAAAAGAGCCAAAATTTCAAATTCCATATATGTTAAGCATAAGTATGTGTTTTTGTCCCTTTTTGTGACGGATTAGTTCACCCTTATCGAAATGGCCGAAAGAGACAGAGGCGTTTTAGCATATGTGATACAAAACTAACCTCCAAACCAATAAAAAAATCAAGCAGAAATAATTCATACACAGTACACACACCATTCTTGCAATAATACAGTGGACAAATAATTGCATGTAACAAACAGTAATATTAATGTGGTGCTTCAGATTAAGAAGAAATGTTACAGTAAAGATATATGAATATTGCTTAGGCTTTATAATATGAAGTACATTTAGCAATCGACAATCAACTTGATTTTTTGTCTGAATATGTATGATAAGGGTATTCCTTTATTCTATGGCTAAAGAATTAATCTTTTTGATGTGCATGACTGTCTTCCTAGCAAGTATCACTCATATAAATCAAATATTTGATCATTTTATCATCCTAAAGATCTAATAAGATCTTACATCATCATCTCAATAACAAGTTGGTGTTTTATTTTATAAATGAAAGAAACCTATAAAACGACATAAAAACAGTAATATTTTAGAATCAAGTGGGCCAGTTACGCCCTTGGATAACTTTTGAATTGTTCCCACCAGCTACGGGTAAGTTTGAATCTGATTGGAATGCAGTGTTCAGTTCGGTATCATGCGCAAGTGCGCAATTGGCCCGTTCATGGGGTCCCGCCTTAACACATACTGGAAAGTGCCACCTAGATCATACTAGTGAAAGGTTTAAATAAACTTACAAGGATCATCTTTTCCTATCACGTCCCTATTTAATCAAACTTTATACAGTATTATAAAAATAATTTATGTATTTATTATTTTTAATTAAATGAAAATTCAGACCAGGATAAAAATGAGGATATATTATATATATATATATCCTTAAATAAACATATTGAATCAAACTCAACTCCAAATTTCACTTAATTGAATTGAATAAGAGAATAGTAAATGAGAATAATTAATATAAATAATTGAGTTTTATTCAACTAACTAAGATTAAAAAGATGTTTTTTGTGTTATCAAAGGTATCTCTTCATCTTTTTTAGTAAGGAACTAATCCCTTATGAGGTTCGTGATTGACCTCCTAACAAGTGTTGTTCCTAAGAATCGAAACATCGATCTTAGAAATTTAGCGAGGTCTTACACCACTAGACTAACGTCTTGTTGGTAGATTAAAAAGAATTAATTGCATATGTAAAAAAAATTATATTAATTCACATATAATTTTTTATATTAATTCATATAAATTTTACATTTTATATGGAAATGATCTCACTTGATTAACTCATATATATTAATTGTAAACAAATTCACTTGTTACTTTAGGCATTAAAGTTTTTTTTATTCAATTGCATATGTAAAAATTTGTGTGTGTTTGACAAAAATCTTTATATTATGTATTCTTAACATTGTCATTGTTTTGGAAGTACAATCATAATTCAGTCCTATTTATTGAACAATGATATATACTTATATAATTTTTTACTACATAAGTTAAAAGTTTTAACATTTGATGTATAGATCAAATATTAATGATGAGAAAATCAATTACAAAATTAGGTTAGTTAAAAAATGGAAAGTGAGTTTTTTATCTTAATGATTGAATTTGATTTTACGTGTTAATAAAAGGTTTAAATATTCTTATTATGGGTAAGAAAGTAAACTATTTTGAATGTTTGTTTGTCTCTTTTGGGTAAGTGTCTTTATTAGGGATCAAATTTTGATATTTAATATTGTATAATAATAGATTTAATTGAATTTTATATCATTACACCAACTTTTTTTCAGTATAATAAAAACAATATTAGAAAGATAATTACTCATGATTGAAATAAATAAAATAATTTTCGAAATATACTAAAAAAGTAGTTTTATAGGGAAATGAAAAATATATATCATGATCATATAATAAGTTAATGGTATAATTATAAAATGTATATTTATTTGTACGTACTTACAGATTACCACTTAACTTGATAAAGTGTTACAAGCTATAAATTAAATATTTCCAACTCTCTATATATAAATAGATAAATTATAACTCCCTTTGCCATTACAAAAATTCTTATTCTTAGAAGCATTGAAAAAATATTAACGAAGCAAGGCTATAATTTAACTAACTATGATTATACATGCTATGAAGGCTACCAAATTATTAAAAGATGAGATATCATTTACTCCAAGAGTATATATGTTTTTAAACTTACTTTTACTTTTGCTCATCAATTTTAGGGAAATCCAATGATTTAAATTCGTAAGTAGATATAAGCCATTAGATATCCCTAGAATTGATGACTGTGATGAGAAATAAGTTTAAAAAAATTACGAATCACCACTCTCCTTAGAAAGTGTTGTGATAACCAGACCTGACCAAAGGGTCAGATTGGTTCGACTAGTGACCGGATTGGATAGTCCGACTGGTTTGACCAGTGACTAGATCGGACGGCCAGACTAGTTCGACTAGTGACCAGACTCAAAAACGACTCTGATTTGTAGTTTTAACCGAATTAGGAGTTTGACCGTTTTAAACGGGAGAAATTTGGTCCAATCATGTTAAACCGGGTGAACCAAAATAATATGCGAAGTGAACGGACAATTCACTTAAAATAAAATAAAAAGTAGAACAATACTCTAATATTTTGTTTTACTCCGTTCAAAAAAATGGAATGATGTTATTTCAATATAATTATGCATAATTATTAAATATAAAATTATGTATTTATATATAACTATATATTTATAATTAAAAATGATAAATTAAATATGAAATCACCTGGTCTAATCGAACAGTTTAACTGTTTGAACCGATTAAACCTATTACATAACCTCCTCCAATTTAATGTCTGGCTCGGATTTTAGGACATTAGATATTAGTGCAATATTAATATATATAACATATGATTATTCAATTTATATTATTTGTTTTAGAGATAATAATAATTTAATATAAATGATTGCTAACGATGTAGTCGAAACGTAATTTTTTCTACCTTTCTCTCAAAAATGAATTAATAAGATAATGTTTAGGAAAAAATCTTAAAATCATGTAATGAATGGAATATTAAAGTGTAGTAAATGAGTGTTTCCATTTTCCAGTCATAACCTTTCCAATGTCCCATTCCTTTTTCTCATGTCTCTGCAATTTTAACCTAAATCAATGTTAACGAAAGATAGTGATTTGAAGAGGACCACTTTTAATTCGACATCAAAATGTTCCAACGTTGATCACAATTTTGGATCTCTTGTCTTCATTCATCGCGATATTCACTGATACGTCAATGTGTTCTTCCTTCTTTCAACACAATTCAACTCTCTTTTGTTACTATTTCAGCATCGTAATTTAGTGTTCAGTAATCACGTTTTTTTAGGTGGGAGTGTGCATTTTTGAATCTATTATCGCTTTCAAGTTTTAATTATTGATTCTTAATGAGCAAAAAAACAAAAGAATTTTTATTTTTATTTTATTTTTATTTTTAGATACTTAGTATATGATTATGTTGAGTAATCAGGTATTTTTTTTGGAGGTGGGAGTTCATGCATTTTTGAATCTATTATCGCTTTCAAGTTTTAATTGCACAGTTGATTCTTAATGAGCAAAAAACAAAAGAAAAAAAATGTTTTTTTTATATTGTTTTTATTTTTATTTTTATTTTTAGATTGTTAATATATGATTATGTTGAGTTAACTTATGTGAGAATTGTCTTATGTTTAATTTATAGATACTAGCTACTTCTCACTCTGACTTTTCAGGTGATGAGATTTATGTTTTTTTGAGTGACTATTGTTCTTTTACTTTCACATCCTCATGACTATTTGAGCTGAAAATACATATTAAGAGTTAGAGTTTGTTGCTGTTCGAATATTTTGATGATGTGGGTGTTTGTCTCTTTTAAAGTTATTTTTGCTTCTATGAAAATATTTTAGTTTATAGTTTATATGACATGTAGTTGTCTTTTGATGTAATTTATGAATTATGTGGTTCAGTCAAATTATCCTGTTATTGAGGGAGACTATGTGCCAACGGTCGCGGATTAAAAATATATAGTAAATTGGGCATTTTTTCTTCTGAGGTAGATGTGCTTGTTAAAAGAATGACAGGCATTTTTGTTTCGGACAGTCTCCTGTTATTTAGGGATTTACAAACAGATTTTGAGAGATTTTTTGTGTGTACTTGATGTATGCATAAACACTGGAATTGGCTGGGCTATTATGAAGTATTAGTCATTATGCATTATTATTTGATCTGTATCTAATGTACTGCTGAATATTGATCCAATGTGTCACTTCTGTGCAGTATTGAAGTTGTTTCCTTGCTTTAGTGATCCGATGAGGAATTGACTTGTTGATCTACGAGATTTTTGTTCTAACTTACCAATCATGGATAAAGCTTCATCAGAGTGTCCGTACCCAGGATGCTTCTTTTGTGTCATGAAGGAAGGTAATCCAAGCAAACGCAGAGCGAGTGTATTGAAATTCTTTAGAGAGCTTCCATCTCAAGATGACGATGGTCAGGTTCTCCCTATCAGTGGCCTTTGGAACACCGCAATGGCACATCCAAATGATCCTGAGTTCATAGAGGTAGGAGTATTTGAATGCATGGCTGCTCTAATATGGAAGGGACTGAAGAATCGGCGCTGGATTTCTCATGACCAAAATATATACATTCCATATTATGCTGCTCATATCATTGGTTCCTACACAATGAACATGGAAGAATTTGCAGAAAGTGCTGTTCATGCTGGGGTCATTCCTCCTTTGGTTGAGCTTTTAAGAGGTAGATTAACTTGGGTTGAGCAGCGGGTGGCAGTTCGTGCATTAGGACACTTAGCTACATATGCAAGCACTTTTCCCGCGGTAGCAAGTCAAGGTGAAATTCTTGAGCTCTCCATCCAATTAGCAATGAGTTCCCTGGAAATAGTTTTTTCACACTTCTACCAATATGTCGATAGAAGGCTAAGTTATCACTGTGATTTGCTTACACGTGGCATGGGTGGTGTTGAAATGGAGTCGAGGAAGGCTGAGGAATGGGCTAGTCAGTTGCAATGTTGGTCCCTTCAACTCATTAATTGCTTTGCTTTTAAACCTGAATTTCTTCCTACCATATGCAAACCTGAATTTCTGGTAGAACTACCCGGCATGTGGGGTGGGCTTGTTAATGAAAACTCACCTGCTGGCATTGGTCTATTAAGAACAATTTGTCATCAAAAGCTTGGTAGAGGACCTGTTGCTGCATGCCCTGGTGTCATTGAAGCATTGTGTAATATTGCCCGGTCTTCAGATGACTGGCAGTACATGGCTATTGATTGTCTTCTGTGGCTGCTTCAAGATCCCAATACATGTCACAAGGTAAAACTTTTGCCGCTTTGCATTGGCACCTGGTTCTGTTACAACAGTTGGTCCCATCCATTGAGCTCATTCAAACTAAGGAATGATACATATTGTCTAGGAAGGAATTTTATTTATTTGAATGTGATTCAAAGTTGATTTTGACTCCTTAAAACTTGTTTTAATTCAACTAAAGATAAAAGAAAATAAAAGAGGCATTCTGCTCAAACTCCAGGTCAAGGCCTTTTATTTCATTATGCTTTTACAGCCCAGAGGCAAGGATTTTTATTAGACACATACCTTAACTTTGTGATCCATCACATTGTTTATGTTATGTCTGTTTAAATATTGTTAGTTGCCTGAGAATCTCCACTCGATTAGTTTGTTTTTAATTCTGAATTTATAGATGTTTCCATGCTTTAAAATGCATTTTATTGAGTTTGATTACAATCAATAACTAATCAAACCTATATATTTCATGTTTTTTAATCCTTTTTTGTACCATTCATTAGTTGGTAATTCCAGTTTTACTTTCTGATCCAGAAAGGTTTTGGTTGGCTAATACTTAGTTTGGCCAACGTCTCTATATATTAGCATCTTCATGAAATAAACAGCAGAAAACACTGTTACTCTTCAAAGATGTTTTTTAAATCCTCTAATTTCACCTGCTAATTTCATTCTTAAACATGAAGGGCCCAGAGTTGAGGTCTGAGGAGGCAAATGAAATGTACTGATTAAAATGGTTTCAATTACCAGAAGTAGCATGGTAGTTCTAATGAGAGCGAATTAAAGAAAATTTTAAGTGAATACTTTTATTATGTCTAGCATTTTCACTTGAACATGTGAAGGCATTGCTGTAAGGAAATAATCTTCCGAGCTTGTGGTCATATGTTGGCTCTTTGGACTAGTTACCACATCCCGTCATGAGTGGTTCCCCAAAGGAAGGTGCCTGGTCCTTGTCAGGACACCAACAAATTTGTATGTAAATCAGATGCATAATAACAACACCTTATATCCCACTGGATTATGCACTTTTACAGTTTCTCCTTATTTGCCTAGTGCTTTCATTCATACAAGCACCAATTGCTAGAGAATTTTATTGTATACATTTGAGTATTGCAAATGGATTTCCATGTTGGATTAAAAGGGTTGTCATATATTATGCAGGTGGTTGATAAAGTGGTTCCTGCATTAGTTGACCTTGCGGAGATTACAACTCTGGGTGATCACAAAAAGCTTGGCGATTCCATTCTTAATGTTCTTCAGGACTGCATCCAGTCACAAGGGTCAGGAAAAAGCTCAATTAGTAATCGCACTATAGAAGAAATTGAGAATTTATTAAATTCGAAGCAGAGATTTAAATGGGAAAAGAATATGCCCAGGGAAGACCTACATATTAAGCAAGCTGCATCCCTGGTTGTCAAGCTTGAAGGAAATTCACTGTTCTCATCTGGAAATATATCTGGAGCTGCATCAAAATACTCGGAAGCATTGGCACTGTGTCCTATGAGATCCAAGAAGGAGAGAGTTGTCCTATATAGTAATCGAGCTCAATGCTATCTTTTGCTACAGCAACCTTTGGCTGCCATAAGTGATGCTACCCGTGCACTATGTCTCCATAGACCTGTCAATCGTCATGCCAAAAGCCTCTGGAGACGAGCACAAGCTTATGACATGATTGGGTTAGCGAAAGAGAGTTTATTAGATGCCATTCTATTTATAAATGAGTGCTCTCAGTCAAGTGATCCCGATATTTCACTGAGGCAAAATAAAGTTCCAGATTATGCTGAACGATTAGTTAAGAAGCAGATGCGTGCTGCTTGGTTATTTCGAGAGGCAGCTATTAAGCATGGTGGGGTTCATAGTCAGGGTGAGGGTGGCAATATATATGGTCCAGAGACGGATGATTCTGAATGGGAGACTGCAAGTGAAAGTGATATAGGAAATGATGGACGAGATGACATGGGCGATGATGATGATTGGAATAATGATGATAAGAGGAAAGATTATGACAAACCTTCATTAAAAGGTATTTTCACTATATAGTTTCCTACTACTATGCTTTTATCAATATGCGTGTGGTTATGCATCTTTCATGTCGTCGGTGGGGGTTAGCTTATATGTCACAGTTTGCATCTTTGAAACCAAAAGTGAAGACAACATGAGATATTTGGAGGAAGCTGTAAGGTATCATCATATGATGTTCTCTGCGTATAAAATTGTAGATCAACATGAATCTAACTATAGTATTCTATGAAATCAACCTGTCACTCTTACTTTTCAAAGTGGTGAATTTGTTGTGCCATATTAAATCAAATTTTTGCTATAACTTGAAATATAGATATCTAAACTCTTGTAGATGACATTGTCCCAACCTAAAGGTGTATTTACTGTCTACTTGGTTAAATAGCAAGAGTGAACAACAACAATCAACAATAACTAAGCCTTTATCCCACTAGGTGAGGTCGACTAAATAGCAAGAGTGAACAATTCATATGATCTGTTTTCTAAAGATATATATCCATTAAGATGCAATATACATACACATAGATACATATGTATATATCATTTTATTTTGTGAATGGCGTAATGCCATGATTTTGAATCTTTGGTTTCCTCCAGACATAAAGCATGGATACAATGTGCAACTTACGGAAGAAGAGCCATGACTTGACATGGAAATCCTTGAATTTGTCTCAGCGTGAATGAAACAGCATTGGGTCTTCTGAGGCTGTGACTATTCTAACTCTACATGCTTTGTGGGCTTTAAAGTGCAATTTCTAAGTCATCCATCAACATAAGTAGTAGGATGGAAGTGGTGACAAGTTTTTTTTGGCAATTTGAAGTTGAGATTTGATTTACATAAAGTTTTTTATATTCTATATTTGTTGTCTCCATCTTTCTTGTTTAGCCAAGTGTGAAAATTGAATATTTCAAGTTAGGAGAACTACATACATACTATTTGGAGCAGTCTGAAGTTTTTTTTTGAGGTTTGTGTGTACAAAGCTTTTATGCTTAATCTCTTTTTCCATAATTAATTCAATTGCCATTTGCCTGATTAACTAGCTACCCTTTTTTGTTGTTACTGGACTTCACAAGATAGTCATGTTAATTTCTGATCTATTGTTGAGCTAAGAACTTTGCAATTAGAGAAGTGTGAAAAGCATTTTGCAATAGTTATTGTTCCTCTCTTACTCTCTAGTCTGTTTTGCCTTTGCATCATGGGTGGTTTTGAATTTTAATTGCTTTGAAAAGCAAGATGATACAAACTTGTACAGACACTTGTCTTCATTAATTCTTCAAAGAGGTTGAGGTAAACTTACTTATACCATTAAGCAAACAGTTATAGGTGTGATGATAGTTTAATTAACCATCACTCTATTGAATACTTACCAAAATGTGGAGCAATTCTTTTGTACGATTTTGTATTTATCCCTTTCTTTTCATTGGTCAAGAAAATAAAACTTGAAAAAAGAATGTATGAACTTAACATTTTGTGACCAATGAAAAGAAAAAGGTAGATGGAGTGAAACACAATTTTCGACACGAGATTTGCTCTAGCCAAAATGGCTTTCAACTTTTGTTGTGATCTCTCCCACTTCCCATCCTGTGCTCTAATCTTTGTACATTTCGGTTTTAGTGTCTCTACAATCAAACATGACTTATGAAGAACCTCACCTGTATTACACTAACGAGCATAGTAGCATCGGAGAGACACGTAGAAGTACTATCACTACACCTTGGATCCATTATAGAATTATTCCCACAATTTGGCTTTTTCCACTAGATAATATCGCTATTGCTACTTGAATGTCCTAAGAACTATGAGAGAAGTTGACTGCAAATGCTTCAGTAAAGAGGAGAAGAGAAAAACTGAGAAAATGCATTTAGCTAGTGCATTTTTGGCAATTGGCCGAGAGCTCCATTTATAAAGCTGGGAATCCAAACAACCTGAAAAAGAATACCCCAGATTGTGCACATTATCGGAAATGATAAGTCAAATGAAGTGTATGCCGAATGGACATTAGAGTGAACAAGATAGATATTGACATGTGTCGATTGTTAGACGTTTGTGTCAAATGTGTGTCGACATATGAGATACAAGTGAGTTAGACCGACTTTTATAAGATTTCATTAAAAACATTGGTTTCCCTTAAAAAGAAGCACACCACACCACCCAAACCTAGTAGGATGAACAACAGCGGTTGTATGATGCGTGTTTTCTATCACTATAAGCCATTGGACCTTTTGGGGCACACTTAATGGGTGAACTTTCTTACTTATCAACACTTTGTATAACCCATCCAATATGAGACTTCTTATTTTTTAAGTTCATCATTATGTTTTAACATGGTTTGAAGTATACTCAGCCACTGGGTGTGGAAAATGACACTTACGAGAAGAAAAAAATTATCACACATTCCAAAAAAGATTATGTCTTAATCCATAGAATGAGTTCATACCTTTAGGCTTTAGTTAACATCAAAATATAGTGAAGAAATCTTCTCCATTTTTCTTTTCTAACATTTACCAAATTTTAATTAACATCTAATCCACTTCTATATAATAAGATAAATTATTAAATGACAATGCATATACAATATAAAAACATTTATATTTTATGTGCACCATCCCTTTTCTCATACTGTATTTTGGTAATAATGTCCTGAATAATAAGACTACCTGCTGCTAATTTATGAAATTGACCACTGCATTAACAATTAATAATTAGTGGATGTCAGTTCAAAAAATTACTAATTAGAAGGTATGTTTAAATGAGTAGCTTAGACGTTCCCTTCTAAAAGTGATAGAGCTTGATACAAGTCAATTTTCTATTCCAAATTTCCGAAAGTTTTGTTTCTAAACGTAGCTAACAATTAATTGTTTCGTGTCTAAATATCTCCTAGCAATTTAAGTAATCTTTTTTTGGGTAATTAAGAAGAGTAAATACACTAACTCTTCCCGTCATAGTATTAAAACATCCTCGTGATGCCATTTTAATTCCACTTTTAGTAGTTTTTTTAATTTCGTCTTAAGTAAAGTTATAATACTTAAGCAACTTTTTAAATTTAATACATATATTTCAGAGTGAGAAAGCAATTTCTCTTGTGTAGTTAGATTTAAGGGTACTTTATTACGTATAACATTGGAGATCGTGTACACTCAACGTTTTTATGCGTTTTCTATGTAAGCAAAATATAGATTTACTTATTCGTGCTTTATCGACAAACTTGCTATTATGCACGAGTAAATAGAAGCTGCTAATTGTACCCAAAAACACTGCTAACAAGAGCAAAACTAGTAATGCATATAAATAAATAAAGTATGTAAAATTTTCCAGTGACATCTTCCTCATGTTTGGTCTGAGTAAGAGAGAGGGAATAAAAGTAATTTTTTTAGCTTCTAAGGGCAAACAGGAATGAACCATTGAAGACTAGTTTAATTAATTATATATATATAT
>NC_032009.1:27634189-27637726 GCF_001865875.1 Lupinus angustifolius
TACACATTGTTGCACCAACAAAGTGGTATCAAGAGCAAGGTAACAAGATCCAAGAAATCATCTTCACCTTTCATTCTCGAATGCAATGGGACAAAACAGTGGAAACTTTCCAGCAAACCTTCCAGTGCTGGATGGCAAGAATTGGAACCGATGGAGAGTGCAAATGAAGGCTCTAATGGGGTATCAAGAAGTGGATGAAATCGTTGAGCAAGGCTTTCCATCTCTTGTTGAAGGGGCAACTGAAGAACAAAGGAAGGTGTATAAGGAAAGCAAGAAGAAGGATTGTAAGGCAATGTTCCTTCTTCATCAGTGTGTGGATGAGGCACATTTCGAGAAGATCTCTGGTGCAGAAAATTCGAAGGAAGCATGGAAAATTCTTGAAGCTTGCAATCAAGGAGTTGAGCAATTGAAGAAGGTGAGGCTGCAAACATTGAGAAGGCAATATGAATTGATGCAGATGGATGCAAATTAGAAAGTGGCTCAATTCTTTAATAGAATTGTCACTCATGCAAATTCAATAAAAGCATGTGGAGAAAAGATATCAGTTCATTGTTGAGAAGATCTTGAGGACCTTAACTCCAAACTTTGACCATATAGTTGTGGCCATAGAGGAATCCAAAAGACTAGAGGAAATGAAGGTTGAAGACCTACAAGGCTCTCTGGAGGCACATGAGCAAAGACTCATGGAAAGAGCCATAGAAAGACCTGTTGAGCAAGCTTTACAAGCTCACACAGGTAGAAGAAACTCTGTCAGCAAGAATGGATTTAGAGGAAGAGGGAGAAGTAACTTCAGAGGTGGATACTTCAAAAATTCTCAACAAAGTCAAGACAGAATGGACCCTGACAAAAATGAAAATGCAGCAAAAAGAGGAGGTTTTAATCAATGGAAAGGTGGAAGAAGAGCAGTGGATAGAAGGAAATTGAAGTGTTTCAATTTTGGCAAACTTGGTCATTTCTCAAATGAATGCAAAACTTCCTCTAGTGAAAACAGAAACAGACAACACATTGAAGCACACATGGTTAAGGAAGAGAGTGAGATAGAACATGATGAGCAACCTCTTTTGCTCATGATGGTGACAAGCCAAGCTAGTAAGCACAATGATGAATGGTATATTGATTCAGGTTGCTCAAGTCATATGACTGGACATAAAGATTGGTTAGTTAATTTTGATGAAAGCAGAACAAGTATAGTAAGATTTGCTGATAATAGGGTCATTCAAGCCAAGGGCACAAGTGATGTGTTGATCAAAATAAAGGATGGCAAAGAAAGGATGGAAAGCATGCTATGATATCTGATGTGTTGTATGTGCCAAACATGAAAAGCAACTTGATTAGTATGGGACAGTTGCTAGAGAAGGGATTCTCCATGGGATTAATCAATAGTTCTTTGGAAATCTATGACCAAAAGAAGAAGTTAGTGTTGAGAGCAAGCATGGCACAAAATAGAACATTTCAGATCAGTTTGGCAACAGTAGAATCTCAGTGCTTATCAGTTATACGATTGACAGAGGACTCATGGCTTTGGCACCTCAGATTTGGACACTTAAACTTCAGATATCTAAGCATGCTCAGAACCAGAGACATGGTCCTAGGATTGCCTTTAATACAAGATCCAAAGAAGGTATGTGAACATTGCCTTATCAGTAAGCAACCAAGAAATGCCTTTAGTTCTCATAGTGCATCAAGGGCAAATGACCTACTACACATTGTATACTCTGATGTGTGTGGGCCATTTGATGTCCCTTCATTAGGAAGCAACAAGTATTTTGTTTCTTTTGTAGATGAACTAAGCAGAAAGGTTTGCATCTACCTAATCAAATTGAAGAATGAAGTCTTCTCAATATTCAAAGACTTCAAGAGATTAGTTGAAAAGCAATCTGAGAAGAGCATAAAGATACTCAGAACAGATGGAGGTGGTGAATACACATCAAGAGAATTTGCTGAGTTTTGCAAAGATCAAGGAATTGTGCATGAGGTGACAACTCCATACACACCTCAATACAATGGAGTGGCAGAAAGGAGAAACAGGACAATTCTCAATATGATTAGGAGTATGCTGAAAACCAAGAAACTTCCACACAATTTTTGGGGAGAAGCAGCTACTACAGCAGTATTTGTTTTGAATAGATGCCCCACCAAGAAACTAGGTTCTGTTGTTCCAGAAGAGATTTGGTCAGGAGTAAAGCCATATGTGCAACACCTAAGAATATTTGGCTCACTTTGCTATGCTCATGTGCCAGATCAAAGAAGAAAGAAGCTAGACAACAAAAGTGAACCAATGATCTTCATAGGATATAATCCTACTGGTTCATACAAATTATATAATCCTGCAAGCAATCAAGTTGTATTCAGTAGGGATGTGCAATTTGATGAATCATAATCTTGGAAATGGGCTCAAGACAAAGTCACTTCTATGACTAGTTTGCATTTGAACCGGGAGAATGATGAATTGGTAAGAGCAACAAAAGATACCAATCAGTCAAACCAAGTGCAGCCAGAAAATAATGAAAGACCAAGAAGACAAAGAGGTGTTCCATCCAGACTCAGAGATTTTCATCTATATGTTGATGATGCAATCAACACAGATGGTGATCTGGTTCAACACATGGCACTATTAGCTGATGCAGAGCCATTAAGTTTTGAAGAAGCTAGCACTAGCAAGGTTTGGAGAGAGGCTATGACAGAAGAGATTAAATCAATTGAGAAGAATGACACATGGGAGTTAGTGCCCTTGCCAAGACAGAAAACTCCTATAGATGTCAAATGGATCTTCAATGTCAAAGTTAAGACCTGATGGTTCCATAGCAAAGCATAAGGCAATGCTTGTGGCTAGAGGATTTATGCAAAAGGCAGGGCTTGACTACTCAGAGGTTTTTGCACCAGTGGCCAGGCTAGAAACAGTGAGACTCATGGTGGCTTTAGCTAGCTGGAAGAAATGGAAACTATGCCAATTAGATGTCAAGTCAGCTTTTCTAAATGGACTAATAGAGGAAGTAGTTTTTGTGACTCAACCACCTGGGTTCATTAGCAAAGGAAATGAGGAGAAAGTTCTAAGACTCAAGAAGGCACTCTATGGGTTGAAACAAGCTCCTAGAGCATGGAACAAGAGGATTGACAAGTTTTTACATGAATCTGGCTTCCAGAAGTGCACAGTTGAGTATGGTGTATACATCAAGCCTACAGATCAAGATCAAGGTGCTCTGTTCATCTGTTTATATGTAGATGATCTCCTAATTACAGAAAGCAGCCCAAGTGGAATTGAGGAATTGAAGAAAAGCTTGAAAGCTGAGTTTGAAATGACAGACTTGGGAAGATTATCTTACTTCCTTGGTCTGGAATTTCAACATATGAAAGATGGTTTGTTCATGCATCAAAAGAAGTACTTGCTGGAAGTCTTGAGCAAGTTTAACATGTTGAATTGCAATGCCTCAGAAACTCCAGCAGAGGTAAACTTAAAACTGGATGGTTGTGAAGCAGAGGCACAAGTTGATGCAACAAATTATAGACAAATTGTGGGAAGCCTAAGGTACATTTGTC
>NC_032009.1:27637826-27653537 GCF_001865875.1 Lupinus angustifolius
CAGGGGCTCCTATTTCTTGGTGTTCTCAGAAGCAGAGGGTAGTTGCTTTATCAACTTGTGAAGCTGAATATATATCAGCATGTGCAGCTGCTTGCCAAGCTATTTGGTTGTCTTCATTATTGCTGGAACTTGGCATTGAAGAAGAAGAAGTAACTGAGTTGTTCATAGACAACAAGTCAGCCATTGATCTAGCTAAAAATCCAGTTTCACATGGTAGAAGCAAGCACATTGAGACAAGACATCACTACTTAAGGCAACAAGTTGCAGAGGGCAGAATCAAACTCATACATTGCAGAAGTGATCTTCAATTGGAAGATTTAATGACTAAGCCATTGAAGATAGATAGGTTCAAAGATTTGAGGAAGAAGATAGGAATCCATGATTTGTTGCAAGGATAGATTTGGTTTGTTGTTAGAGTACTATTTTTACTGCTAGATGTAGATTTTTGAATCATGGGGGAATGTTAAGAAATGTGATTCAAAAATCAGTTAAGTTAGTCGGGGGGGGTTCTATAAATAGCTTTCCCTAACTAACAATCAAACATAACTTTCCAATAATAGAAACTTCTTCATTCTTCTTTTAAAACTTTCCTACTTTCTCTGCAAATTCCCAATCAATTCATCATCCATTACAATTCATTATTTCCTCTCTGTTTCATCATTCTTCACTTTCACTTTCATTTTCTTTCTTCTTCTACACATTGTTGCACCAAGAGGAACTAATCTATTTCGGATATATGACTGCTTCTTCCAACAAGTATCAATTTTAGGAATTAAAACATTGAGTTTTTAGTCCTCCAAAAGATCTAGTGAAACCTTATATCACTAGATCAGATGTTTAATTATATATTTTATATAATTAACTTTATATACATAGTATTGTTTTATTCAAAAAAAATAGTATTTCTTATAATATTTAGTAAAAATAGACACTTTTTTTGTATATTTGATCCTATTGTTGCACAACATTAACTCCAGACAATTAAATAAAGTACATAAAATAAATAGAAGTGAAGAAAATAAGATATTTGTTAATGATATTTGATCAATTGTTTAAGTATCATTAGGGCGTTCAAGAGTTACCAAGATATTATTATAGACTAATGATTATAAACTCTATTACACATATGTTTAAATACTTATGAGATGTTTATAATTGATATATATTTTTGATTCATATTATAAAAGTAAATTACATACACACCTATGAGTTTTAGTCAAATTATATAAACTATCCTTCCATTTTTTACACCTAAAAAACCTTAATTGTTATAAATGCATTATACTAATCATCTTGTATGAGAAATAAATGTAACTTTTAAGCAAAAAATGTTGATAAATGTAATTAAGTTAAACAAAATATGATATATTGTGAAAACAAATATAAATAATATACGAGTCAATACAATTTCATTATTTTTTATTATAATTCTAAGTAGATATTATTTAAGATTGGTGATTCACTTACTCCAAGAGTAAGTTTTTTTAAACTTATTCTTCATTCTAGCCATCAATTCTATGGACATTTAATGGTTTAGATTTACTCACTATTGAAACCATTGGATTTCCCTAGAATTGATTGACTAGGATGGGGAGTAAACTTACTCTTGGAGTAAGCAGATCCCTCCTCATTATTTAAATTACTTTTATAATATATTGTATGAACCAAAAATAATAAAAATATATTGATTTGTATACTATCTAGACTTGTTTCCAAAATATACTATATTTTGTTTAACTTAATTGCACTTATCACATTTTTTTGTTTAAAAAACTACACTTGTTTCTTATACAATAGTAGTAAGTGTAATATATTTATAACAATCATGAAGTTTTTCTAGGTGTAAAAAATGAATATTGATTTGTATAATTTCACTAAAATTTTAGGAATGTTATTGTAATTTACTCAATATTATAAGAAAGATTTGGGTCCAAATATATAATGGTATCTTATCTCATCCTAAGCAATGTGATTTTCATATCATATAATACTATATTCAACAGAATCCCAACGCTTCTATCCATTTCTCTGATTCCATACTTATTTTAAATGATTTTATCTTTGGAAAGACATTAATATTCAAAATATCAGATAAGAAAAGAAAAACTTGTTTTAAAGAAAACTATGTTAGAACTTAGTGTTAGGGCCCAAGTTTAAAATGGAAGGCCCAAGAGAAATTCAACAAAACTTGTTTGGTTGAATGACTATGTTTAGAAATAAAAGTTTGTTAGGACAGTTGTTCACTTATGATGATCTACCCAAGTGTATGGTGTAGATCATTTATATCCTAGATATTTTCTAATTCTCCTCTTTAAATTGTACGAGAATATAGAGAGTAAAGGAAGCAATATATGAATTCAGTAGTTTTTTCTTTAATCCATTTTAAGCTTTCACTGTTATGGGAATTTCAGTAGTTTATATAATAAACTTCCTAACAATTTTGGTGCTTTCATTTTTTCTCACATGCCTCCCAAAACTTCTCACAAGGATCCTGAAGAAAGTGTTATTGATATCCTTATAGAGAAGTTGCTCGAACAACAAGAACAACATGATGCTCGACATGCTGCAATTGCTACAATCTTGCATAATATTATTGACAAATTGGCTGGTATATCCTTTATTCCTTCTTTGCCCTCTGATCCTCCATAGGGTTCTCCTCACCAACCATCTTCTTCCAACGTCTCCAACAACCCCATCCCACCTTCACCACACGTCCCCAATCCCACCAGGCCTTATACCACCGTTTCCTTCTCCACCTCCTCACTCACATCCATCTTTTCACCACAACCTTCAACTTTCCTCACCTCCTAGACCTCCCAAACTACAGCTCATTCCCTTTGATGGATCTGAACCACTTGACTGGATTTTTCAGACCGAACAGTTTTTTCAACTCTATATGGTAGCCCCAGACCAACGCCTTCCCATGATATCCTTCTATATGCATGGTGAGGCTCTCAGTTGGTTTAAATGGACGTTCCACAACTCTCTTTTATCTGACTGGAATTATTTTACTAGAGACTTGGAGACCAGATTTGGGCCTTCCTCCTACATAAATCACCATGCTGAGTTGTTTAAACTACGGCAAGTAGGTACAGTGGTAGATTATCAGCAACAATTCGAGCGATTGTGCAACAGGATTTGGGGTCTTTCCCAAGAAATAATTCTCAACTATTTTTTATCTGGGTTGCTGCTAGATATCCGCTGGGAATTAGCCATTTTTAAGCCCAAATCCATCTCAGAAGCATTGGGGCTGACCAAATTGGTGGAAGCTAAACTAAGGGACTCCAACCGCCAACCATCCAGAACCCCATGTTTTGGACCACCACCCCCTCTATATACCCCCAAAATCACTTCCTCTAACCCACCCAACCAGACCCATCTCCCCTCTACTTCCCCTATTCCTATTCATCGATTAACAACTGCACAAATGCAGGAGCGACACGCCCAAGGACTTTGCTACAATTGTGATGAAAAGTTCTACCCCGACCATAAATGTCAGCCAAAAAAATTTCTATTACTCCTACATGATGACCAGTTTCCAGACACAGAAAACTGCCTACATTGTCTAGACCCAACAGTTGAAGAAACCCCAAACCCAATCACTAAAGATCTCATCCATTTCCATATTTCAGACGAAGCCCTAAGAGGATATCTCTCCCCCAAAACACTCAAATTCTCGGGCTCAATCTTTGGCCACAATGTCATTGTTTTAGTTAACATAGGCAGTTTCCATAATATTCTCCAACCAAGGATTGCTACCCATCTCAATTTGCCAGTTACTCCAACTCCTCAATTTCCAGTCATGGTGGGAAATTGAGCTCATATTTTTTGCAATGGGTTTTGTGATAACACATCCATCACTCTACAGCACAAGGAATACTAATTACCCATAAAGGGGGTTGATGTTGTCTTGGGTATCGAATGACTTTGTACCCTATGATTTATTATCTCAGATTTTGCAGTCCCTTCAATGCAATTCAATGTGGGTCAAACTTCCATCATTCTCACTGGGGAAAACAATTATTCTATGCAACCCTCCTCCTTCCACCAGTTATCTCGCCTACTCCAAACTGATAGCATCTCAACCTTTCATGCTATCACAATTCTACACCCCCTCCACACTCTTCACTACCCACACGACCCAAAACCCACACATTCTCCATCCACACATTCAAACCATCCTTACCACATATGCCTCTATTTTTAATACCCCCACAAATCTACCACCTCCAAGATCCCATGACCACCATGCTCCCCTTCTACCCAACTCAACTCTAGTGAACAGTAAACCATACCGTTACCCACACTCTCAAAAGGAAGTTATGACCTCTATACTTCATGAGATGCTGCAAACAAGCATAGTCGTACCTAGTACAAGCCCTTTTTCATCTCTGGTATTGTTGGTGTGAAAAAAGATGGTAATTGGAGATTCTGCGTTGACTATAGAGCCTTGAACTCCATCACTATACCTGATCGGTTTCCTATTCTTACCATTGATGAGCTACTGGGATGAGCTCGGCGGGGCTTCGATTTTTTCTAAGATCGATTTGCAATTAGGTTACCATCAAATTCGAGTACACCCAGAGGATACTCACAAGACTGCCTTCGGCACTTTTGATGGCCACTATGAATTTCTAGTGATGCCGTTTGGGCTCACTAATGTGCCCTTAACATTTCAGGCAACAATGAATGATTTGCTTCGGCCCTACTTAAGGCGGTTTGTACTGGTTTTCTTTGACGATATTCTAGTTTATAGTGCTAACTTGGATGATCATCTACTTCATTTATCTACTATTTTGGAGTTATTATCTTCCCATCATTATTATGCCAACTTATCTAAATGCATTTTTGGAGTTGATTATGTGGGTTATTTAGGGCACATTATTTCTGCTGGAGGTGTGCAACCTGATCCTGAGAAGATTCAGGCGATGGTGGATTGGCCACCACCTCGTTCCCTCACGGCTCTCAGAAGATTTTTGGGACTCACCGGATTTTACAGAAAATTCGTCAAAGACTACGCCACACTCGCCGCTCCTCTCACTGATCTACTAAAACAAAACAGTTTTACATGGTCACCCGAGGTTCAGTTGGCCTTTACAAAATTACAAAATGCAATGACAAAAACCCCAGTCCTAAGGTTGCCTAATTTCAATGTCCAATTTGATGTAGAAACTGATGCCTCCTCGGTAGCAATAGGTGTTGTTCTATCCCAAGCAGGTCACCTGTTGGCTTTCTTCAGAAAAAATATGTCATTGCACATGCAGCATGCTTCCGCCTATGTCCTAGAGATGTATGTTGTCATAGAAGCAGTAAAGAAATGGCGTCAGTATTTGATCGGACGATCATTCACAATATTTACAGACCAACAGAGCCTCAAGCATCTAATGACACAAGGTCTACATACACCAGAGCAGCAAAAATGGGCAACAAAACTAATTGGGTTTCAATATGACATAAAGTATAGGACGTGTACCTCTAACAGGGTGGTCGATGCCTTATCCCGCCTTCATTCTGAGGAGACTGCAATCTTTTCATCTCTGATTTCCCCTATACCAAGCATTTTTGCACAATTGCGGGAATATTACCTCTCTCCAACAGGCAAACAGTTCATACAAAAAAGTGAAACAAATTTATCAATGAAGCATAAATTTCATTTTTCTAATGGACTACTATATTTTGAGCATCATATTTTCACACCTGATATCGGTCAGCTCTGACAATCACTCATAGTCGAATACCATTCTGCTCCTCTTGCTGAACATTCGGGTCTTAAGCCCACATTAGCACGGCTAGCCGCCTCATGTTACTGGCCTGGGATTTACACACACACACAAAAGCCTACACCAGAGAGTGTACTACTTGTCAATATAACATGTATATTCCCGCTATGCCAAATGGGTTATTGCAACCTCTTCTGATTACGGAAAAGGTATGGAATGATATTTCCATGGATTTTATTACAAGCTTACCTTTATCACACGGTCATACAGTGATCTGGGTAGTGGTGGATCGCTTGTCCAAATATGCACACTTTATCAGATTGCCTACCAAGTTCAGTGCTGAAGAGCTAGCTGCCCGATTTTTGACCGAAATTGCAAGACTTCACGGGATCCCACGGTCAATAGTTTTGGACCGTGACAAACTCTTTGTGAGCTCATTTTGGAAGGAGTTCTTCCGCATCCAGGGAACGTCGTTGTGTTTTAGCACAACGTACCACCCTCAGTCGGATGGTCAGACAGAGGTGGTAAACCGATGTCTCCAAACCTACTTATGGTGCTTTGTAGGGTCACGACCAAAACAGTGGTACCGACATATGCCACTTGCAAAGTATTAGTACAACACAAATCAACACGCGGCTACCTGGATGACTCCGTTTGAGGTTCTGTACGGTCGGAAGCCACCAACTCTGTTGGATCTGGTTCCTCGACTTACTACTGCCCAACCAGTTTTGGAAATGCTACAACACAAAAAAGAAATCATGTTAGTTCTAAAAAATAATCTTTTAAGAGCTCAACAAAGAATGATTTCACAAGCTAACTCCGGAAGGCTTGATATTACCTTTACAAAGGGTGAATGGGTATTATTGAAGCTACAATCCTATCGACAAAAGACCATTGTTTGTCGACTCTCAAACAAGCTTGCTCCACGCTTTTATGGTTCATTCAAACTTCTTCATCGGATAGGCCCGGTTGCTTATGAACTAGATGTTCATCTTTCTTCGCGGGTTCATCCCGTTTTTCATGTTTCCTTGCTCCGAAGATTGCATGGTGAACCCGAAGATTATCACGTTCCATTACCCGGAGGGGTCATTATAGGGGATGAAGAACCCCCATCACCAGAACAAATCAAAGCCTATAATGAAGGCGTTGGTTTCACCATCAAGTCGGTCTCTATGGAAACAAGAGCAGTTGTGTTACCCCCTGAGAAGCAAGAAGGAGACGAGAGAGAAAGGGGGAAACCATATAATGCAAGGTGAAGGGAATTGAAAAATGATGAGGTTTCCAAAGACATAACTCATTCAAAGCATTATGTGGAAGGAGTTCACTTCTCTCCCCTGGATAGTTCTCACATGTTGGATTTTGGTGACCACATTAAAAGCCAATCCAACGGTCCAACACAACTGTCCAGATTCAATGAACTTGCATTAAAAAGCAAGTCCACATGGGCCATGTCCTTTGCAACAGGTGGCAACGGTACTAATTGTGCATCCAACGACTCTGATGCGATACCGTGTCTGTCCAACGCTGTTGCGCAGACCCCGAGAGACGCATTTCCAGCCTGTCCACAGTCTCCAAAGCAACACGCATTGAATGCCCCAATTAATGAGCAACTGAACGGTTCCCACTCACCCATTGAACCAATTCCGTCTACTATTGTTGGGCCACACATACAGACTCAGAATTCCAACCTTGAGGACAAGGTTGTCCAAGTTGGAGTGGGCAATGTTAGGGCCCAAGTTGAAAATGGGAGGCCCAAGAGAAATTCAACAAAACATATTTGGTTGAATGACTATGTTTAAAAATAAAAGTTTGTTAGGACAACTCCACTTATGATGATCTACCCAAGTGTATGGTATAGATCATTTCTATTCTAGATATTTTCTAATTCTCCTTTTTAAATTGTAAGAAAATATAGAGAATAAAAGAAGCAACATATGAATTCAATAGTTTTTTCTTTTAATTCATTTTAAGCTTTAACTGTTACGGGAATTTCAATAGTTTATATAATAAACTTCTTAATACTTAGACGTGAATCAAAATGAAAACGTTTATTGCTTTAAGGAATAGGATAATAATTTATTGATAAATAACCCCAAATAGTTATTATTTTTTATTCACATTGTACTAATTATCTTATCTTTTCTTCTTCAAGACTAGAGGAGGGTGTTATATATATATATATATATATATATAAGGAAGTGGAATGACACATCCACCATATTAAGACACCTAAATTAGTATCAACATAGTGCAAAGTTTGTTATCTTTTTTATGCAGTTCGAAATTCAAAGCCATTTCATTTTTTGTTATCGTTGTAACTCATTTTCAAATTTCAATTCTTGTTATTAACAAACTTCACCCTTTCACCAAACACTTTACAATACTCACTGCACAAAACATTAAATTCAATTGAATAGAAGAGAAAATGCAGAGAAACACGCTCCTCAGGAACTCACGCGCCTCCACTTCCGATCTCCTTACATGGCCCGAACTCTCTCCGCAAGAATCTTCCGCCGCCGTCTCTGTCTCCGGCCACCGTTCTCGCCAAGTTAGCTACTACTATTTTTTATTCGCTAACTCCTTACTATTATGAACATTTTTAAAGATTTTTTTCTTATTTCAAACTTCAAATCCTCGTGAAGATAGTAATTGAGTTTCTTTCTTTGTTCATTATTGTAACTGCTCGTTGGATTCGTAGCCTTCGGATAAAATCGGTGAAGTTCTACGTGGCGCCAAGCTCACCGATGAGGAAGCAGATAGTCTAGTCAAGAAGTAAAATCTCCCTCGCTTTTTGTTTCAATGTTCAATGTGCATTCAGATTTACTTCACGATTCTTTCTTCTTTTGTAATGTTTTAATATTTTTAATATTTTTTTCTTCTTTTCAATGTTTTCACTTTTCAGTATTTCCTTTGCTGTTATGTGACTCGGTTACTCCTTATAATTTGTTTCCCTTTTTTATGTACTAATCTGTTTTAATTAGTTATGTTAATTAATTAATTTTGCTACTATGCACTTTACTATGGTTATTTATTTCTTTTTTTTCATTGTTGTTAACATAGTTTTAAAGTATGGTTTCAGTTAAGTTATGTTTAATGCAATTGTAGTGCATTTGCAAAGATCACGGAATCTCGATCTTGCTACCACAAGTATGTTTAGTTGACCACAATTTAAAATGTTAATTGTTGAGTTAGGATCGTCTTTATTCGTGGAGAGATATGTACTTTAAAAAACAAAAAAAATACAATTTTTAATAACACATTTATTCTTTTAATTACAATGAAATTACATTCATAATTTTTTTTTTCTTCTTTTCTAATGTTTTAATAATTTTAATATTTTCCCTTCTTCGTCTTTTTCAGTATTTCCTTTCCTGTTATGTGATTGGGCTACTCTTTATAATTTATTTCCCTTTTTTGTTGTACTAATATGTTTTAATTAATTCTGTTAATTAATTAATTTTGCTGCTATGCACTTTACTATAGTTATTTCTTTCTTTTTTTCTTCTTTATTATTGTTAACATGGTTTTAAGTTAGATGTAACATAAGGTTGTTCCTTGCTTAGTGACTGTAGTGTCACAGATTTAAATAGAAACATTTTCTCCTCCTCTTGCAAAACTCTACTAAGTAGGAGTCTTCTGAACTAGGTTGTCCTTTTATTGTTAACATATTTTAAAGTATGGTTTCAGGTAAGTTATGTTTAATGAAATTGTGGTTGTACTGTACTTGCAAAGTTTACTAAAATCTCGATCTTGCTACCACAAATACGTTTATTTACCACAATTTAAAACCTTAATTATTTATGTGAATATATTTATTTAGAAGAAGCCTATCATTGGTCTCCAGTATTATTCACTTATTGTTAAACTTCATTGAAATGTGTTTTATGTTGAAAAAATGACATGAAATTACTCGTAAAGTGGAATTGTTTTTGCATCTAATATAAGCCTGATTGAATGTGAATATTCACTAATAAAAAGTGAAAGGAACCTCTCTTCATTGAATAGTGAAGTCCGTCCTTAGGTAGTGGACAAAATTAGTGTTAAGTTTGGCTAGTAACTTCAAAAGCTCATTTTTTATCTAATCTTGTTGTCAAACACATCCTTCTACGCGTGTCACTCAGGAAACCATGGTCAGGGTATAAAATGAAAGAGATGAGTGGAAGTGGTATATTTTCAGCCAATGCCAAAGATACATCATCACCAGCCAATTCCGCAAATTCAAAAAACAGAACAAGCATACGTACATATCAGGTATCCTAGAAGATTTCCTATGCATGAAGGGCAATATAACCATATGATTGTTTCTCAAATGTGATAACAGTGTTCTTGTTTTATTCCCTGCAATTGCATCTCAGCAAGCAATAAACGGAATTAGTCAGATATCGTTCAACACTGAAGAAAGCATTTCTCCTAAGAAACCAACCTCTATAGCAGAGATAGCTAAGCAGCGTGAACTGAGTGGGACATTGCACCAACCAGATACAAAGAATAAGAAGCAAATATCAAGTGCTAAGACTAAGGAGCTCAGTGGAAATGATATATTTGCCCCTGCTCCTGAAATTTTGCCTCGTCCGGTGGCTGCTGCACGCACTCTGCAATCAAAAGAAAGTAAAGACATGAGAGGACCTGTTCCACAAAATGCACGCACATCAGTGAAAGTTTCTAATGTAAGTCTCTTCTGGGCATGAAAATCAGCTATATATCTTATCTGTCATTTTATATTGGATGAGAAGGCTAAAGAATTTTTACTATTGTAATCCCTACTTATAACATCGGCACTACTCACTTTATGCTTTCCTGAAATGCAAAATTTAAGTGCAGACCAATTTGTCCGATTTTATGGACACATGACCTTAATTTTGTGATATAAAATATACAATTGCAGCTCTTGAGGAATACAATTTTATTTGGGAACGTCTTTTGTTCCCTCACCAAAACAGGAGCATCTCATCTTGAGCTAGAGCCAAACACCACATACTAAATATATTAATGGTTATTTTTCACCTAATGCAGATGCTAGAATCTCCAGGACATCATCCACTAGAACCAAGTTTTGTATGATATAAGATTAAACGCATATGTGGCAGCTTAGAAACTTATTGAAGTTTGTTTGCCAACATACTAGAAGCAGCCTACCACTTTATGAATGATATAAATATAGTATTACTTAGTCGTGTATGCACATAGATTCGTCCACTGCCAAAGGATTAGTGAGGTGCAAGCCACCAAGTTGTAATATTTTCTGTTAAGTTAAGCTTAGTTTTCTACACCACACTCATTGTATCTAAGAAATCCATCGGTTTTCCTTGCAACGTTTTCCAAGCTTCCATAATAGATTCCTTCTTTCTAGATTTTATATTCTTTTGGAGTTCTCTTCTTCTCTTGAAACAAGAGATGTGTTTCTCTTAGCCTTAACAATAATGAAACAATCCTCCTTACCCAAGTTTACTAATTTTTGTAGCCTGCTGCTGGCCAAAGTAATATTTTATTTGGGGAAGAATCAATTAAGAAGACATCAAAAAAAATACATGACCAAAAGTTTGCAGAGCTCACAGGGAACAATATTTTCAAGGGAGATGTTCCCCCAGCATCTGCAGAAAAGTCTCTGAGCAGAGCTAAACTTAGAGAAATCACTGGGAGTAACATATTCGCTGACGGAAAGGCAGAAACCAGAGATGTTATACGAGGCGCACGCAGACCCCCTGGTGGAGGAAGCAGCATTGCCTTGGTTTAAACTTGAAGTATGACCCATTTAATGTGTATGCCTTATTTGACTAAGGATTATGTGTTGGATTATTATATTGTAATAAGCCCAGTGCAGTATAAATAATTGTGTTACAAACTTACAATAATGTGTGCGGCTGGCTATTATTTATTTTGATGTAAATAATAATAAAAAAATAGACTTTTGTGTTGGTAATAAATAAAAAATTGTTTGCTGTAGTTAGTTTATGCTTTGTCCACACTTCATTTAGGAACTTTTGATTCCTGATAATGGTAGAACAGGATGCAAATATTTTATATTACATAGGTAAACCTCCAATATTGGTACGTTAAAACCAAATTCAAAACATAAGGATATTTTATACATCTCAAAAGAATCAGTGTTCACTGTCCAGAGATCGACACAGAAAATCACATGGATGATGAAAGGAAAAGCAGATAGACTAACCAGCAATGAGCTGTCCTATGAGTCCTTCACAACTGAACAGAGTAAGAACAGATGCAGAGGATTTCTGTGGGGACAAAACAAGGCAACATATATCAGTATTTGGTTAGGTAGAATCAAGTGTGTGAGAACAAATATTGAGGGCTGAGTATTAAAGATTGTACAAGGATATGGTTTGGATGTGATGGGTGGATGGAGTTTACTTGAAACAACAAAGTATTTGAAAGTATACACTTCCAAATAGTGCAAGTTGATAGCCAGTGACACTGACCAAGATAAGGGACAAAATGGCTAATGGTTTTGGCAATGATAGGTGGAAGCACGCCCCTGATAGAAACTACACTATAAAGAGTGGTTGCTAAATTAGATGTACAGATTGCAAATTTATTTATTTGGCTGAATTGGGAATTTATAGAACATTTGATTTCATTATGGTTAACTATTTGGTAGAAAATTGCGTCTCATGTGATTTGGACATGTATGAAGGATAGAAAGTTAAATGGAAGTTAGTCCAATTCCTAGAAGAAGATTGAGGACAAAGAACAACCATAGTCGAAACAATTAAAAAAGATTTAGAAATCAATATTTTGTCAATGATGAATATTATGAGTTTATGACATTGTCGTATGAAAACTTGGTTACACATCTCATCATATTATACATTATTTTTATTTTTATGAGACATTCTTTGTAATGAATTTGATATGTGTACCTTGTATCATAAGCCATACAAAGTGTCGCGCCCCGATTTTCGGTTACGCGACCTCTTAGAGTCGCCACTACATTTTATGGTTAAAAATGTAGAAAAATCTTTAAAGCCCAAATCACATTGGGCTTTTGGATTTTTGTATCCAGGTTCGGGAGTCAATTACGAATTGGGGAAGGTATTAACACCCCGTTCGCCCGTAATAAAACGGTACCCTAACTAATTGCATACATTGAATACCCTTAATTTATTTAAATTAAATTGCTTAAACAAAATATTTTTTATATTTTTATTTGTGTCTGACAAGTTCATATTGCTCCTACGTATCCCCGGGTGCAATAGGGAAATCAAGACTACGTAGTTCTTAAAATTGGTTTGATTAAAAGGTTTAGAAATTGGTTTGATTAAAAGGTTTAGAAATTGGTTTGAATTTAATTGAAGTGGAATTAAGAGATAAAGAGTCAACATTGATTGCTTACCATCTTCCCACTTCGATAGATAGCATTTCCATTTCGATAGATAGCAGAAGCAGTACAAGTGACCGCTACCGATTCTCGACTCGAAGTGAGAAGAAAGATACAATACGAGTTTTAACCCCTCTATTAAATCCCAAAAAAAATACTTAAGACCCTTTTTTTGTTTTTTACTTTTAAATGACTTACATATTTTTAAAGATAGAGAATTAATAAACGAAGAGTCGACATGGGTCATTAACCATCTTCTCACTTTGATAAATAACAGGAGCAATACAAATGACCACAACCGATACTTGGTTCAAAGTAAGAAGTAAGACATGACACGAGTCATAATCTCATTATTACATTCTCATGAAAATACTCTTATTTATTAAAAGGACAAAACTTTTAGCTTAAAATATATTGTTATTAAATTCATTGATACTACATTTATATGATTAATAAGTAAACATTAACTTAATTTGGGGTAAGATCATCTCATTAATATAATAAATCAAACAACAATCAAAATATAACATATAATAAGTAGATGAATATAAAGAATGAATAGAAGTACTATTATTATTATTATTATTAGGATTATTACTATTATTAAAGAGGATTGGGGGTAACACACGGTTACCCCTTTATCTTATATAAATCAAAACAAAACAATAAACCCTAAAAACTCTTAATTTGCAGAACCCTTTCTTCTCTTCTTCTTGCGTCGGCAAACAAAGTTGATGGAGGATCGCGGCGGTGTGAGAGCGGAAAGGCTCACGCCACCCATGGTTGTGGCTTTGAAGCCACGGGTTTGAGGGGCAACCTGACCCAAGAGAGGATGGGTCACGTCCAGATAGAACTTGGGTGCAGCGGTGATAACACTCGGGATTCCGACGATGGGCGGAGGAGCTTGTGTTCCTTAAGATGCGGTTGAACAGGGAGGAGCAGCGCCTCCAATGGCTCCATCAATGAGTAATGAGGGACACCGTCATATGGCCATGGTTCAGCTTCATGGTTCTTCGGTTCTGATGGATGATGGTGAGTAGGATGAACCACCGAACCGATTGCTTCTTCTTCATCTTCTCCGGTCATCGCTGACGCGGTTTCGGTGGTCTCACGGTGGTTAGGGAAGTCCAAGATGGGTATATACAGGCCAAAACGAAGACTAGTATGGTTTTACTAAGCATATATAGTTGATTAATCTTTGAACAATTATATGCGCTTACTGAAATAGGATGATTTTTTTTCTTTTTTACTTGTTTATGCACTGTATTTTAAAAGTAACACTTTTATGATTAACCCATTGATTAGAATTACACACTGCTACTAGTTTAGCCCATGGAAAGATGTTTATGAATGCTTAGGATTATGAACATGTAGAGTAATGGTTTTAGTTTTATGACATTCATAGAATTAGCATTAAAAGGCATACATGTCTATGAATATGTAATAACATGTATATTTTGGGATATATATCTTGAATGTAACCAGTGACTATAAAGAGATTAGTGACTAACTTGAATGATGCACCTGTGATTGTTATAATAATGTATTAATCGCCATTGATCCCTTAATTCTTTGTTTGCTGTTGATTAGATGTTGCCTTCTATCTCCTTTATGGCACCTTTCCCATTCTGTTTTTTTTTGCCTATACTCTTTTCTTTCTTTTTTTCTAGTTTTCACTCTGGTTTTTTCTTCTTTTTTCCCCGTGCCCCTTCTCACTGTTTCTTCCTTTTTCTTTTAAAACTCATCAGAACCCCAAATAACCTCTATCCCTAAAAGCTGGGTAACTAACCCCTCTCACATAGTGGTTCCCCAAATTTCAGGGACCACTTTTTAGCCTATCTGTTATTTAATTATTAATTTATATTGACTACTTTCAAATTAAATATCAATATGCCTATTTATTATTAGCAATCAGCCTTGAGTGTTTACAACAAATAAGAAAACTATAATGTTACTGTATGTATATCAACAATGTCATGGCTAATATGATTAAACTTAACAGCCTGAATACAAGCTCATCAAATTATTTAACATAATGCTTAATACAACAAGCCTATATAACAAAGTAATGCTACATATAAACTTTAGTGTCATATTTTGCAATACTTCATAAAATGCTTCTAAGGTTAATACACATTAGGGGTTATTCCTAATAAATGTTGAACAATGGATTGAACAAAAGTAATTTAGGGATTTTTATGGGTCGGACAAAAGTGGGTATTCACAGCTGCCCCTCTTTACTTGTTGCTTACTTGATAACAAGCAAACTGAGGTTCGTGAGATATCATAGTAAGTAACCAGTAAGGATATGAATGCTAATTTTGTCAAGGTCCATAGAAATTTCTTTGACAACGTCTCAAGTGCTTATCTTCATGAAAGCTAAGTTAATTGAAACATGATCTAAGTTTGCCCTTGGAAGGTGTGACAAAATTGGATGTTTACCAAAGACACAGGTCAATATAATGCTAGAATTTGTAGACATAAGGGTCAAATCCAAGAACGCAGGTTGGTGTACTGCCAGAACCTAGAATGACAAGTTAAAACCAAAGACCCAAGTTTGTGTACTACTAGAATTTGGGTTAAAAAGGTGAAACCAAAGACGCAGGTTGGTGTACTGCCAGAATTTGGAGACATAAGGGTCAAAGTCAAGAA
>NC_032009.1:27653637-27654531 GCF_001865875.1 Lupinus angustifolius
AGGATGAGGATAAGGTGAGAATGAGAATATGATGAGGATGAGGATGAGAAAGGGGATGATGATGAGGATAGGATGGGGACGAGGATGAGGATGAGGAAGAGGATGATGATAGGATGAGGATGAGGATAGGATGAGGAAGAGAATGAGAATGAGGATGAGGACGAGAACAAGGATGAGGATGAGGATGAGGACGAGGATAAGGATAGGATGAAGATGAGAATGAGGATAAGGACGAGGAGAGGATGAGGATGAGGATGAGGAAGAGCATGAAGATGAGGATGAGCATGACGATGAGGCTGAGGAAGAGGATGAGCATGACGATGAAGATGAGGAAGAGGATGGGGATGAGGATAAGATGAGGATGAGGAGGAGGATGAGGATAGGATGACGACGAGAATGAGGATGAGGATAGGATGAGGACGAGGATGAGGATGGGATGAGGATGGGGATGTGGATTAGGATGAGAAAGAGGATGAGGATGAGGAAGAGGACGAGGATAGGAAGGGACGAGAATGAGGATGAGGATAGGATAAGGACGAAATGAGAATGAGTATAGGATGAGGATGAGGATGAGGACGAGCATGACGATGACGATAGGATAAGGACGAAATGGGAATGAGGATAGGATGAGGACGAGGATGAGGACGAGGATAAGGATAGAATGTGGGCGAGTGAGGATGAGGATAGGATGAGGAATAGAATGAGGATGAGGAAGAGGATGAGGATGAGGATAGGATGTGGATGAGAATGAATATGAGGATGGGGATAGGATTAGGATGAGGATGAGGATAGGATGAGGACGAGAATGAGGATGAGGATAGGACGACGAGGAGAATGAGGATGAGGACGAGGATGAGGATAGGATGGGGATGAAGAAGTGGATTAGGATGAGGA
>NC_032009.1:27654631-27655149 GCF_001865875.1 Lupinus angustifolius
GAGGATGAGGATGAGGATGAGGAGGAGGATGAGGATGAGGATGAGGAGGAGGATGAGGATGAGGATCAGGAAGATGATGAGGTTAAGCATGAGGATGAGGATGAAGAACGTTATCAAGATGAGGATAAGGATGCGGATTAGGATTAGGATTAAAGTTAGGATGAGGACTATGATTAGGACTCGGGTTAGGATTAGGATTAGGAGTAGGATTAGGATTAGGATTAGGATTACGGTTAGAATTAGGATTAGGATTAGGATTAGGATTAGGGTGAGGATGGGGATGAGGATCAAGATGCGATGAGTATTAGGATGAGGATGCAGATGAGGATTAGGATTAGGATTAGGATTAGGATTATGATTTGGATCAGAATTAGGATTAGGATTAGGATTAGGATTAGGATTTGGGTTAGGATTAGGATTTGGATTAGGATTAGGATTAGGATTAGAATTAGGATTAAGATTAGGATTAGGATTAGGATTAGGATTAGGATTAGGATTAGGATTAGGATTAGGATTAG
>NC_032009.1:27655249-27664774 GCF_001865875.1 Lupinus angustifolius
CACAACTCTTGAGGTTTTGTTATTAATGCATTTTCGGTTTCTTCACTATTGGTTTCTCTACTCTATTTCAGAATGTAGTTTTCTTAATCCCATTGTTTAGAAACTGGTTTGTGAGTTTACTATTGATAAGTGTATTTCATGGGCTGAAATCTTTTCATTTTCCTTTCTCCCCATTCAAAACTCAAGTCACAACAGACTCTTAAAAGTTACTTTAAAATAAATAACTAAAATAAAAGTATATAAAATATTAATAGTATAATTAACACTGAAAAGTGTATCAACTTCCTCTAATATTTTCTAATAATTACACTTATCTCCTTGAATAATATTGCGAAATTATTGTCCTAAAACACAAGTGTAACTTTTGTAGTCATTTTTTATCAGCAATGCGATCTTTATTAATTAAGGTATAAAGAAATTAGGTGAACAAGTGGTACTCCTATCCATATAATCTCTACGATTAACAAATATAAAGACAAGTTGAAGGATTAATCACCCATTCTACAGAAGAAAAGGAGAAGAAAGGAAAAAAAAAAAGCATTGAGAAGGCTCCAAGAGTGCAAGAGAATAAGGTCCATCACCTCATCATTATGGAACCTCTTATTCTAAAAAATAACTTTGTTCCTTATATGCCAAATAGTCCAAATTGTGACAAACTAGAGAGCCACCCACAATTTTTTATTCTTGTTCCCCAATCTTATAAAGTTTTCATGGATTGAAAAAAGAGTCTTGACTTCGTTATGAATAACAGAAGAGAAACCAAAACTAGAGTAAAGCTTTTGGCAAACAAGATATGAAGCTGAACATGTGAAAAACAAATTATTAGTAGATTCTTTCAACTCACTACAAAGAGAACAAAGAAGGTGGTCTTGATCATTTATTCCACCTATATGAGCAAGATTCACTTTAGTTGGTATCCCATCCAAGACAATTTTCCACACTAGGCACCTCATATTTGTTGGAACATTACACGCCTAAAGTCTTTTGAAGAAAACAATTTCATTGCTCCCTTCCATCTTTTGTAGAGTTTGATAAGCATTCCTCACAATGTACTGTCTAATTGTGTCATGAATCCAAATCCAAGAGGTATCAGTATGTTGTTTAGGAGTAGTGCCATGAAGGTGGCTTAGAAGCTCTTCGTATTCCTCATCCTCCCAAGTGAACAAGTTCATTCTCCATCTCAATTTCCATGACCAAACCCCATTACTCCAAACACCCAAGGAATCAATAGTTGCCTCTTGATCTAGAGCCACTTGAAATAGTCTAGGAAAATTTTTTTTGAGAGTTTCACTCCCAACCCACAAGTCTATCCAGAAATGAACATATGAGCCACTACCTAAAGATCTATGAATAACAATATCCACTCAACCATAACCTATTCATTCCTTAGTTTGACTAAGAGACCCTAATTGTCTCCACCAAGAAAAGCCCCTTCTAAAGCAATCTAAATCACTGTTTCCTGTACACCTTAAAACCCCATCCTCATATCTTGATTTTAAGACTTTCACCCACAAAGAATTACCCTCACTTAACAATCTCCATCTCCACTTATCTAACAAGGCCAAGTTAAACAAGAATAAATTTTGTATCCCAAGAACACCTTCTTCTCTAGGTCTGCACACTTTCTCCCACCTCACCCAATGAATCCCTTTTCTCTCTTCCCCCTTCCCCCAAAGGAATTGTCTCTGAATTTTGTCAATCACATTTATAACAAAAATCGGGCTTTATAGAAAGAAAAGAAATAGATAGGCAAGGAACACAATACTGACTTAAGGAGAGTTACCCTACCATCAAAGGAGATGAATTTGTGCTTCCAAAGAGAGATCTTCTTTTTGAACGAATCAATGATAGGCAAGAAAAGAAATAGATGGGAAAGGAACACAATACCGACTTAAGGAGAGTTACCCTATCACAAAAGGAGATGAGCTTTTGCTTCCAAAGAGAGAGCTTATTTTTGAACGAATCAATGATAAGAGACTAAGTAGAGAGTCTTTTGGGATTTGCACCTACAGGAATTCCCAAGAAAGTGAATGTGATGGAGCCAACAACACAATACAACTTATCCACCGCCTTCATGACAAAGTCACGACTCGAGTTAAGACCCATGAAGCAACTTTTATGGAAATTAATTTTCAGCCCAGAAGTCAATTCAAAGCATTTAAGAATACTTTTCAACACCATAATATTATGTTCAAAGTTTTCTCCAATCATAAGGGTATCATCCACATACTGAAGATGAGAAATAAAGACAACATCCTTACCAACCTTGTAACCTGAATAAATATTCTTTGACACAATCGCTCTCATAATGCCCCTAAGACCTTCAACAACGATAAGAAAAAGAAAAGGTGTTAAAGGATCACCTTGCCTCAACCCTCTAGCCATAGAGAACTCTTTGGTAGGGCTCCCATTAACCAAAATGGACACTGACTTTACTTGAAGAAGGTTTTTGATCCACACCCCCACTCGTGACAAAAATCCAATCTCTCCATTATATAAAGGAGGAACTCTCAATTCAGTGAATCATACGCATTTTCAAAGTTCACTTTAAGAATAAAGCAATCACCTCTCTTCTTCTTCCTAGCTTGGTCAATCACCTCATTTGCCACCACCACACCATCCATGATGAATGTACCTTTGATGAAAGTAGATTGGCAGTGAGAAATCACTAAGTGGATCACCTTTTTATTTCTAGCAGCAAGCACCTTCAAAATGATCTTTTGAATATATCCAATGAGTAAGATGTGACGAAATTTGTTGAGACCATGCATACATTTGTTCTTTGGAATAAGAACAGTAAATGTGACATTATATCCTCTAGGAAGAATCCCAAACCTATAGAAATCATCCACCATACTGAACACATCTTCCTTAAGGCAGTCCCAATTTTTTTTGAAGAAAGTTAAATTATAATCATCAGGTCTAGGACTTTTATCACCATCACAACTCCAAATGACATCCTTGATCTCTTCAATCTCAAATTTTGTAGTTGGGAAAGCATTATTCACATCATATAGACAATTAAAATCAATACCATAAAGAAAATGTCTTCTCTGGTTATTCTCTTCAAATTTATCCTTAAAGTAGGATGAAATGTAGTTTTTAATTTTGACTGGATCTTCTACCACTCCCCATCAACTTCAAGACCTGTGATTTCCTTGAAAATATGATTCTTATTTATAGATAAATGGAAGAACTTAGAGTTAGAGTCGCCTTCGCAGATCCATCTTTGTCTAGATTTCTGCCAAAGAAGATTATCGTTTTGCTTAGATAACCGCCACAAATCAGCAGTTGCCAACTGTCTAAACATGACATCACTTTCTGTAAGGCTAATCCTGCTACCTTTAGCATCAATAAGATTGATAGCCAACAACTTATCATCAATTTGTCTATCGAGTATACCAAACTGCTCTTTATTCCAACACTTTAAGACCATTTTAAGTTTTTTTAATTTCTCCTTAAACACAAAAGACCCCTTCCACTGATCACTAGATTCCTCCACTCATCAACAACAATCTGACCAAATAGAGGATCTGAGAGACAACAATTATTTGTACGGAAAGGTTTCGGTCACTAGACTGAAGCGTCAATCTTCAAAAGAACTAGACAGTGATCTGAAAAAGTCCTTGGAAGTTCCAACTGAACCAAACTACCCCATTTTGCCAACCATCTATCATTTATTAGAAATATGTCAATCCTACTCATAGGCTTCCATTTGGAAAGATACCAAGTAAACTTCTTACCAGAGAGAGGTAGATCAAAAAGCTCCATGTCAAGGATGAATTGCACAAACTCCTCACAATCCCTTTTATAGCTGTGACTCCCTATACCTTTTCTTTTATCCATTCGAATTGTTGAGTTGAAGTCACCTACTATGCACCACAAATCGCTATGATAACTTAACTTTGCGTTCTTAGCTTCATCCCAAAACTTTTGCTTCCCATCCAAGTCACAAGGGCAATAGACATTCATAATGGTGAAAAACTCATTATGCAATGCCCATTTACCCTTAACCAACACAAAGTTTGTCCCACAAAATATTTCCTCATCTAAGAAGGAATCCTTGTTCCAAATACTCGAATACCTCCGGAGTTACCTTCTTATGGCTTAAAGTCCCATTCAAAATTATCACCACCCCATAGAGAAGAGCACAAATTCCTGGCTGAGTTCTAAATCTTAGTTTCTTGAATACAAATGAAGTCTAGTTTATATTTCCAAACCAAATCTCTGATTTCCTTCTTCTTCAATCTCCCTCCCCCAAACTCTAATGTTAATTGATATCATCTTCATCAACTATTGGGTGACTCCCACTATCAGCAATACACTTATCATGATCCTTTGTTCCATCTCAGCCAGTCTTGCAATAATATAAGCCTCATTACCATTCCCATTTAGATTAATCCTTTCTCGAATCCTCCACATTTCTTCAGCTTCTTTAAGGAATTCGTTATTATTAGAAGTTGTAGCTGTATTCAAAATATCCTCTGTCTGTCTCACTAATCTCCTCAGCAAGAGCTTGAGATCGCCCAGAAGGTTCCTGCACAATTGTTGGAATGATTGACTTGGAACTTTTGTAGTCATTAAGACAATAAATTGAGTCAAATGGTGTTTCAACAGCTTAATGATATTTTGATAGCTAGAAAAATATTTGAATGAGTTGAAATGATTGAGGAGTTTGAAGATTCACTCAAAGTTCAATGGTCAAAACAAAGTAAGTTGTTCGATTCTCTTCTTACTCGAAGAAACATAAAAAGATAGGAAGATGGGTTAGTGATAACGGTGTTTTAAACTTTGTTAAATTCAAAGTTTATTATTTAACCAAAATTTTCTACTTTTTCCTCTAACTAAAAAGAAAACGAAAAAAACCATATGGGTTATGCAAGTTACTGATGATTGTTTCCTTGTGCAGGTGTTGAAGATGTCATGAAATATCAAAGAAGGGGGAACTTTGGAAGTATGTTATTATGTAGTTTTGATGTTATTGACTTTACTTCTTTGTGGCACAGAAGGGTTGAACACTGAGGGGCAAATCCTCTTAGAGCGTAAGAGTGGTCTTCATGATCAATTTAATCTTTTGGGAAATTGGAATTCTTCTGATGAAACACCATGTGGATGGATAGGTGTAAGTTGCATTCTTAACTATTATAATAATCAAATGGTCCAGTGACTTAATTTGAGCTCAATGGATCTTTTGGGAATTCTAAATGCTACTAGCATTTGGGGTCTTACCCATCTAGCATATCTCAATCTTGCTTGCAATAAGTTATCTGGAAATATACCTAAGGAAATTGGTGCGTGCTTGAGTTTGGAGTTCCTTTATTTGAACAATAATCAATTTGATGGACCAATTGCTGCTGAATTGGGCAAGCTGCCTGTTTTGACAAGTTTGAATATATACAATAACAAACTTTCCGGTGTTATTCCAGATGAGTCTGGCACCTTGTCATCGTTGATCGAGAAAGTTGCGTTCTCGTCGGCCCCCTGCCTAATTCCATTGGAAATCTCAAGAATCTTGTAACTTTCAGAGCTGGTGCAAATAAGTGAATAACATTTCAGGTAGCTTGCCAAAGGAAATTAGTTGATGTAAGAGCTTGGCGTATCTTGGTCTTGCACAAAATGGGATAGGAGGGGAGCTACCAATTGAGATTGGGATGCTTAGCAGCTTAACAGAACTGATTTTATGGGATAATCCGTTGTCAGGATCTATTCCTAAAGGACTCGGCAATTGTAGTAGTCTTGAGACCCTTGCAATATATGGTAATGAGCTTGTTGGACCGATCCCTCCGGATATTGGAAACCTCCAATCATTGAAGTGGTTGTTTCTCTACAAGAATAATTTGAATGGAACCATTCCTAGGGAAATTGGAAATCTTTCCTCATGTTTAGAACTTGATTTCTCAGAAAACTTTTTAGTAGGTGATATCCCTTCTGAGTTCAGCAAAATAAGTGGTCTAAATTTGTTCTTTCTCTTTGAGAACCAGCTAACTGGTGTTATACCAAATGAGTTTAGCAATTTGAAGAATCTGACATTGCTAGATCTGTCAATGAATCATCTTACAGGTCCAATTCCAGTTGGCTTCCAGTATTTCACTCGGATGTATCAGTTGCAACTTTTTGACAACAACCTAACTGGTATTATTCCTCAGGGACTCGGACCCCATAGTCCTCTTTGGGTTGTTGATTTTTCCGACAACAGCTTGACAGGAAGGGTACCTCCTCATCTATGTCGAAATTCTTGGTTGATGTTTTTGAATCTGGCATCTAATATGCTTTATGGAAATATACCAACAGGGCTATTGAACTGTGATTCATTGGCACAGCTGCTGTTGGTTGGTAACAGGCTTACTGGTTGCTTCCCTTTAGAGTTGTGTAAACTGGCAAACATTACCGCGATTGAGTTGAGTGAGAACAGGTTCAGTGGTCCACTCCCTCATGAGATTGGAACCTGCCAGAAATTGCAAAGGCTTCACATTGCAGACAACTACTTCACAATGGAGTTGCCTAAGGAAATTGGAAATATTTCTCAACGGGTGACCTTTAATGTTTCTTCAAATCTATTAACCGGAGAATCCCACCCGAAATTGTTAAGTGCAAAAATCTTCAGAGGCTTGATCTCAGTCAGAACAGCTTTACTGGTTCCTTGCCAAATGAACTTGGTACACTTCAGCAGTTGGAGATTCTCAAGCTCTCAAACAATAAAATATCCAGAAATATTCCTGCAACATTAGGTAATTTGTCAAATTTGAACTGGTTGCAGATGAGTGGCAATTTGTTTTCGGGTGAAATACCTCCTCGGTTGGGTTCTCTTTCAAGCTTACAGATTGAAATGGATCTCAGTTACAATAATCTTTCTGGAAGCATACCATCCCAGCTTAGCAATCTCAATATGCTTGAATATCTCTTTCTAAATAACAACCATTTAGATTGTGAAATTCCAAGCACATTTAACCTGCTTTCAAGCTTGATGGGGTGTAATTTCTCATACAATAACCTCTCTGGTCCTTTACCTTCCACTAAAATTTTCCAAAGTGTGGATATAAGCAGCTTTATCGGTGTTAACAAAGGCCTCTGTGGTCCACCTCTCAGTGACTGCAACGCGAATCAATCTTCTCGAGCAGATCCTTCAGCGAAGAGTGTTCATTCTCCTCTTGGTAAATCTGTCATGATCATTGCAGCTACTGTTGGTGGTGTTTCTCTCATTTTAATTGCGGTTATTCTTTAATCTTTATATTTTGAGACGGTCTGCAGAGTCTGTTGCTTCCTTGAGACACATCTAAACCAACTCTGTGGAATCAGATATCCATTTTCCTCCAAAAGAAGGTTTCACATTCCAAGATCTAGTTGAAGCTACACAAAGATTTCATTAAAGTTATGTTATTGGTAAGGGAGAAACTGGAACAGTTTATAAGGCGGTGATTAAATCGGGAAAGACCATTGCTGTTAAGTAGTTATCATCAAATAGGGAAGGGAACAACATTGATAATAGTTTCAGGGCTGAGATATTGACTCTGGGAAACATAAGGCATAGAAATATAGTGAAGTTGTTTGGTTTTTGCTATCACCAAGGTTCCAATCTACTACTTTATGAGTACATGGGAAATGGTAGCTTAGGTGAACTATTGCATGGTTCTGCAAATAATCTTGAATGGCCAATTTGGTTTATGATTGGTCTTGGAGCTGCTGAGGGTCTTTCTTACTTGCATCATGACTTCAAACCAAAGATTATTGATCGCGATATAAAATCGAATAACATTCTGCTTGACGAAAACAATGAGGCTCATGTTGGTGATTTTGGTTTGGCCAAAGTGATTGACATGCCTCAATCAAAATCAATGTCTGCAGTTGCTGGATCTTATGGTTATATTGCTCCTGGTAAGCTCCTATTTTTGCATATTTAGTTAATGAAGCATGAATTTCTTTTTATACTATATATATTGTTGACATACATAGTCTGTCAAGGTGGTTCATACTTCATATTATGATTTGCAATTTCACTTCATACTTATAAATAATGTTGATACTGATTTATTCGCTTGAAGAAATTTGAGTTTGGTGAATTCAAAAGTTTTGGTATACTAAGCAGTTTTAAAATTTGCTTTTTCATACCATGGATTTTGATGATTTAAAAGAGAGTATCTGATACTGTTAAATTATAGTTTTTTGGCAGTGACCTTGTCAACTTGCCAATGCCTTAAATTTGGCCTTTACTGCATGTGCATGTACTTTATAATTATAATGTTGACTTTCAAATTTATTTTGTAAATAAATTATTATGCGTCGTTAGATCCATGTAGCTAACTCCACCGAGTGAAATATAGACTTGGTTGTTGTTGTCGTCTATGAAGTACTAATACGGATACGAGTATCAGATACGATGCATATCCGATACGTTGATACGCATTTTCTTGAAATCGTAGGATACGATACGTTTGGGATGCATATATAAAATATGTACATAAAATCCATAAAACATAATAAATATATAATTATTATCATGAATTTTCAAATAAGGAACATATCTTGCAGAGATCACTAAATATAAAATGAAATTCATATTATCATAAGATGATCAATCCCATTTGATAGATGATCAATATTATGCATATGCATTTCTTATTAATTCTCTATACAATGTGTGTGTTTTTGTTTTATTTCTCTTGCTACAAGTCTACTTGATAGATTGCATATTATGTTTCTCTTTTGTACTTAATTAATTATGTTATGTCTTTCTCTCTTTTAAAATATCATTGTGTGGTATTTTATGTTAGATAGTTTTATAATTCAGTTAGTTTAGTTGCAATACTTTCTGTTTATAGAAAGTTAATTAGTTGCTCAATGCTATAAAAGGAAAGTTAGTTTGTAAATGAAAAATTAACTTTGTTCAATCCATTTCTTCTCACTCACTTCCATATATATTCTTTCTTCTTCTGTTTTTCATATATACATTCATAACACATCTTCTTCTTCCTCTCTATCTACTCTTCTATCTCTGCCACATTTCTTCTTCTTTCACTCACACCAAGTACATCCTCACAACTTCGTTATCAAGCAACTTGGAAGCTATTCACAATAGTGGCATCAAGAGCTTTGTTCTTTTGTTTTGATTATTGGATCTGTGGAAGAAAGAAATCATATGTGCATTTCCATGGCAAGCAACAGTGGCTTCACCATGACATTACCTACATTGGATGGCAAAAACTACGAGAGATGGCACATTCAAATGAAGGTTTTATTTAGCTATCAAGAAGTGTTTGAGATAATTCAAAATGGATATCAATCAATGGGGGAGGATGCTACCGAGGCTCAAAGATCCACCTCCAGGGAATGCAAGAAGAGAGATTGCAAGGCTTTGTTCATGATCCATCAATGTGTGGATGAATCTAACTTTGAAAAGATTTCCAGTGCCATAACAACAAAAGAAGCTTAGGATAATCTTAAGAAATATTATGCTGGTGCAGAGAAGGTAAAGAAAGTTAATATCCAAACGTTAAGAAGAGAGTATGAACTATTGCAAATGAAAGATGG
>NC_032009.1:27664874-27665191 GCF_001865875.1 Lupinus angustifolius
GATGAGGATGAGGATGAGGAGGAGGAGGAGGATGACGATAGGATAGGATGAGGACGAGGATAGGATGAGGACGAGGATCGGATGAGGAATTGGTGGAGGAGGATGAGGAAGAGAATGAGGATAAGGATGAGGATGAGGATGAGGATGAGGATTAGGATAGGATGAGGATGGGGATTAGGCTGGGGATGAGGAGGATGAGGATAGGATGAGGATGAGGATGTGGATAGGATGAGGATAGGATGAGGATGAGGATATGATAAGGATTAGGATGAAGATGAGGATGAGGAGGAGGATGAGGATTAGGATGAGGATGAGGA
>NC_032009.1:27665291-27665593 GCF_001865875.1 Lupinus angustifolius
GGATGAGGATGAGGATAGGATGAGGATGAGGATGAGGATGAGGATAGGATGACGACAAGGATAGGATAAGGAGGAGTAATTGGAGGAGGAGGATAGGATGAGGATGAGGATTAAATGAGGATGAGGACAAAGATAGGATGATGAAGAGGATGAGGATGAAGAGGAGGGTAGGATGAGGACGGGGATGAGGATGAGGATGCGGATGCGGATGAGGATAGGTTGAGGTCGAGGATAGGATGAGGATGAGGATAGGATGAGGAGGAGGATAGGATGAGGAGGAGGAGGATGAGGATTAGGATAGG
>NC_032009.1:27665693-27665953 GCF_001865875.1 Lupinus angustifolius
TGAGGAATTGGAGGAGGAGGATGAGGATAGGATGAGGATGAGGATGAAGATGAGGAGGAGGAGGATGAGAATAGGTTGAGGATGAGGATGAGGACAGGATGAGGATGAGGATGAGGATAGGATGAAGATAGGATGAGGATGAGGATAGGATGAGAAGGAGGAGGAGGATATGATGAGGATGTGGATGAGGATGAGGATGAGGAGGAGGATGAGGACAGGATGAGGATGAGGATGAGGACAGGATGAGGATAGGATGAGGA
>NC_032009.1:27667084-27667677 GCF_001865875.1 Lupinus angustifolius
AAAAGTGGGTATTCACAGCTGCCCCTCTTTACTTGTTGCTTACTTGATAACAAGCAAACTGAGGTTCGTGAGATATCATAGTAAGTAACCAGTAAAGAAATGAATACTAATTTTGTCAAGGTCCATAGAAATTTCCTTGACAACATCTCGAGTGCTTATCGTCATGAAAGCGAAGTTATTTGAAACATGATCTAAGTTTGCCCTTGGAAGGTGTGACAAAGTTGGATGTGGACCAACGACACTGGTCGATGTAATGCTGAAATTTGTAGTGAAAAGGTAAAACCAAAGATGCAGGTTGGTGTACTGCCAGAATTTGGGTTAACAAGTTAAAACCAAAGACGCAGGTTTGTGTACTGCCAGAATTTGGAGACATAAGGGTCAAAGTCAAGAACTCAGGTTGGTGTGCTTCCAAGACTTGGAGTGACAAGTTAAAACCAAAGACGCAGGTTGGTGTACTGCCATAATTTGGAGACATAAGGGTCAAAGTCAAGAATGTAGGTTGGTGTGCTGCCAGGACTTGGAGTGACAAGTTATATAAATGTGAGATGTCATGTTTTTATTTATTTCATTTGTGCAAAATGCATATGACTGCC
>NC_032009.1:27667777-27668414 GCF_001865875.1 Lupinus angustifolius
TTTGTGCAAAATGCATATGACTGCCTATAAATGCATGTTATTAGATGCTTATGTATGGTAATTCTATCATTTTTTCAAGTCGAATTGGGTTGTGATTAGTATCAATTGCTATTGCTCCATCGCATCCTCACCAGTTGGTTGTAGATTGCTGTTTGCGGGGAGTGAGGTTGTACGGACAATAATTAATCCTACTCAATAAAATGCTATTTTCTTTCAAATACTAATTAGAACAACATATTTAAAGTTTCAACAGATAGTACAAGTTTAATGAGAACGAACTATGCAACAAAATGACTTCACTTCATATATGGATAAAGGAAATACAAAAGTTTTTTGGTTTTTTTGTGTTATGGATGGAGTTACAGGAGTTGGTCATAAATAACAAATCATGTTAGAGCCCCACTATTCAATCATTGACTATCCAAAAATTGCCCCAGTAAATTATCTTAATTTTTAGTCCACCAAAAAATTTGTCCCAGTATTGACTTATTAGGTTGTCCTCTTGAGAGACCTTTTTTTTTGTCCCTAATTTTTGCTTAGGTCGCCCTCTCGAGTTTTCAACCTCACGGGATTATTCATTTTTTTAAAAGAGAATTTGTGTATCGATCATGCATATATGCTTACATTTTAGAAAAAA
>NC_032009.1:27668514-27670373 GCF_001865875.1 Lupinus angustifolius
TTTTAGATCTTTTCAAGATTTGTTGGAAAACTACCCTTTCCCTGGTTTATTGGTGTTTTTCGAAGGTGTTCTGTTTTTGAATAAACTTCTTTCATATTGTCTTGGCTCAAAAAGGGTGACTAGGGATATCTTCATTGGTGTTTGGAATAACAAAGAAGCCTCGTGTCATCAACACGACCTACTTGAGGGTTTACACCATGTGAGATTTGTTTACATCATCCTCCTAAAAGTGTGCGCAAAAGTATGCAAAAATGCATGATCAACGCACAAACTTCTTTTTTTGTTTTTGTTTTTTTGTTTTTTTTGTTTTTTGTTTAAAGGTCTCTCAAGCATAATATTTCTTCACGACATCTGAATTTACCGAAAGAGGTAGGTCATTTCCATCCCGAATTTACCGAAAGAGGTAGGTCATTTCCGTCCATAGTGGTCAATATCAATGCTCCTCCAGAGAATGCCTTTTTCACCACGAATGGTCCTTCATAATTTGGGGTCCACTTCCCCCTATGGTCCTTCTGTATTGGGAGTATCTTTTTTAGCACCAGATCCCCTCTTGAAAATGGCGCGGTCGAACTTTCTTAGCATAAGCTCTCATGAGCCTTTTCTGGTATAATTGACCATGACATATAATGGCTAATCTTTTCTCTTCTATCAAGTTCAGTTGGTCGTACCATGCTTGGATCCATTCTGATTCCTTCAATCCTGATTCTGCCATGATTCTGAGTGACGGAATTTCTACTTCAATTGGGAGCACTGCCTCCATTCCATACACTAGCGAGTAAGGTGTTGCCCCAGTTGATGTGCGTACGGATGTGCGATACCCATGTAGAGCAAAGGGTAACATTTCATGCCAATCCTTGTATGTTACCACCATCTTCTGAACAATCTTCTTAATATTTTTGTTTGCTGCTTCTACTGCTCCGTTCATCTTAGGGCGATAAGGTGAAGATGTATGATGCTTGATCTTGAATTCACTGCACATCTCGGTCATCATCTTGTTGTTGAGGTTTGTGGCATTGTCTATGATGATCTTGCTGGGTAACCCATATCTACATACTAACTCCTTCATGATAAATCATAGTACCACTGTCCTGGTCACATTTGCATATGAACATGCCTCAACCCACTTTGTGAAGTAGTCGATAGCCACGAGGATGAAGCGATGTCCATTGGAAGCCTTCGGTTCTATTGGTCCGATAACATCCATTCCCCACATAGAGAAAGGCAAGGGTGTTGAAAGGACATTTAGAGGATTTGGTGGAGCGTTGATATTGTCCGCATTAATTTGGCATTTGTGGCATTTCCTGACATAGGTACAACAGTCTGTCTCCATTGTCATCCAAAAGTAACCTGCCCTTAAGATTTTTCTAGCCATAGCATGTCCATTTGCATGAGTTCCAAACGAGCCTTCATGCACGTCCTTGAGTATTGCTTCATCTTCTTTCTCTTCTAGGCATCTGAGGAGTACCATGTCATGATTCCTTTTGTAAAGAACATCACCATCTAGAAAGAAACCCATGGCTAGTCTTCTCAAGGTTCTCTTATCAGTCTCAGAAGCACCAACTGGATACTCCTTTTTCTGTATATAGACCTTGATATCATAATACCATGGCTTCCCATCTTGCTCTACCTCTAGAGCATAACAATGTATTGGTTGATCTCTACTTTCTATTTTGATGAGAGGTTGATCTTTCCCACTGATATGGAACATTGAGGATAATGTGGATAAAGCATCGGCTAATCTGTTATCCTCTCTCGGAATGTGGTAGAAGTCGACCTGCTCGAAGTGTTCAACCATTCTATGGATATACTCCTTGTAAGGTACTAGTTTGTTGTCACGAGTCTCCCATTCTTCTTTCAAC
>NC_032009.1:27670473-27672076 GCF_001865875.1 Lupinus angustifolius
CGAACTGCCTGACTCTTCCACAATAGCTAGAAGATTGGTTCACAGGTAGCTGTTAGCTGAGAAATGAACCTGGATATATAGTTTAAACGCCCTAAGAAACCTCTGACTTCCTTCTCAGTTCGGGGTGCTGGCATTTCGATGATTGCTTTGACCTTCTCATGATCTACTTCAATTCCTTTCTGGCTGACGATGAAACCAAGGCCTCGCCCTACGCCCTGATTTAACCCCAAAGCTACATTTTGAAGGATTTAGCTTGAGGCTATACTTTCTGAGTCGTTCAAACAACTTCCTTAAATTCTCCATGTGTTCCCCCTCTGATTTGGACTTGCATAAGATGTCGTCTACATAGATCTCCACCTCCTTATGCATCATGTCGTGGAAAAGAGCTACCATGGCCCTTTGGTATGTGGCCATAGCATTCTTAAGACCAAAAGGCATGACTAGATAGCAAAAGGTTCCCCATGGGGTGATGAAAGTAGTTTTATCCACATCTTCTGAAGCCCTTTTGATCTGATGGTAACCTGAGTACCCATTCATGGTCTATATGAGGTACTGGGAAATCATCCTTTGGGCTAGCTTTGTTCAAATCTCGGTAGTCAACGCAGATCCTGAGTTTGCCTCCTTTCTTTGGTACTGCCACAACATTGGCCACCCAACCTGGATATGTAGAAACCGTCACGAATCCAGCATCTAGCCATTTCTCCACCTCCTCTTTCACCCTTAAGGAAATATCTGGCTTTATCCTTCGTAGCTTCTGCTTAACCGGACGCGAATCTGGATTCAAAGGCAGCTTGTGTTCCACTATGTTTCTATCCAGACCAGGCATGTCAACATACGACCAAGCAAACACATCTTTGAACTCATGCAGAAGTTGAATCATCTTTTTGTGTTCTTCCTCTTTCATCAACGTACCTACTTTCACTTCCCTTTTGTTGTCCGCTGTCCCCAAATTTACTAGCTCAGTGGGCTCTTCATGAGGTTTAATCTCTCCAGACTCATGATCAACCATCCTTAATAACTCAGGTGATGCTTCCCATTCTTCATCACTATCTCCTTCATTGAGCTGATTAACTGGATGATCATGATTGTATGTGTGGCTCATAACATGATTATTATTTCTGGAGTTAAAGTTGGATCTGCATTAGGTTGAGGTTATGATTAGTTATTATTATTTTTATTTTTTTCATGCTTTTACCTTTTGTGTGTGCTTGCTTTAGTGTGTGCAAGTAAAAAAAAAATGAAGAATAGAATGAAACACATAATATGAAGAAAGAAATGCATTTTATTGAATTCAAAACTTGTACTATTAGATGAAAAATAAATAGATGTCCTTATTCGAAAAGAAAGAAAATAAACCCAATAGCTTTAGACATGGCTAAGGGATTCTAGCATCTTATTACATTGTTTCTAAAAACACTTGTGGAGATGCATCTTCCTCTATCCAGTTGTTGAGAGTGGTGCCTGGAGGACACTGAACAATGTAGTCTGCCCCATATTCTGAATCATCACTTCCCAAAATAGCAATCATTCTAGATTCCAAGCCTGCACTAACAAAGCTCCTGCTAATGTGTGGGATGAACATCCCTCCAGCTTCATACTCCCA
>NC_032009.1:27672176-27673513 GCF_001865875.1 Lupinus angustifolius
TTGGCCAAACTTCCCGAGCCCTTTTCCAGGTTGATAGCCCTTCTTCAGCATTACTCTGGCCATCATCATTGATGCCTCCGAAGGTTGGGGGCGTAGTGTAGGTGTCCCCCCTCCTACAAATGAAGCATTGGCAATCTCCAGTGCTTGGAAAGATGTTCCAATAGCTTCCTCTGCCGCTTCAATGTACGGAGTGTTGAGAGATCTTGATACCAACATGTCTTCTTCTCCAAGAATAGTAAGGAGCTTTCCGTCCACTATAAACTTAACTCGTTGGTGTAATGTAGATGGTACAGCCCCTGAAGCATGGATCCATGGCCTTCCCAACAAACAGCTATAACTGGGATTAATATCCATGATATGGAATGCTATTTGGAAAGTGCAGCGTCCTATTTTTATAGGCAACTCCATTTCCCCCATGACATCCCTGTTGGATCCATCAAATGCCTTTACCACCATAGAGCTTGGTCTCATATACGATGCATCAACTAGAAGCCTAGACAACGTCCTTTTTGACATGACATTGAGAGATGAGCCATTATCGATAAGAACTTTGCCAATTAGGCAATTCTGATACATTATGGAGATGTGCAGAGGGTTAGTGTGTCCCATTCCCTCAGATGGTATTTCCTGATCACTAAAAGATATGTAATTGCAGCCACAATGTTATTGATGATGCCACCCAGCTTGTCAGTGGTTATGTCGTGACTAACATGTGCACGGTTCAGTATCTCCATTAGCACTTTTCTATGGGGTTCAGAGCTCATTAGAAGAGACAAAATGGATATCCTGGATGGAGTGCGGTTCAGCTGATCCACGACCTTATACTCACTCTACTTTATGAACTTCAGAAATTCACAAGCCTCTTCATTAAATATTTCCCCTTTATCTCCATGCTTATGCAACAAGCCATTCAGATTGGCCTCCAATTCATCTTCCGCAGGGATAAATACTTTCCCTTTTCCTTTATCCTTGGTTAAGGCCTTTTCAACATCTGAGGGAACATAGACACGTCCACTTCTAGTTATACGATTGTCCCCAACAACATTGGTGACTTCTATTTGTAGCCCATTTGTCTCTGAATTCCCTATACTATAGATCCATGGTACCGTTTTATCTGTTTTGTAAGGGAAAGGTTGTGGTTTCTCTTCTGCTGCAGGCCTCAGAATAGGCTCCATCCTACTTATGACTGGCACCCATCGAGTTACTTATGGGTGTAACTGAGCATTATCCGGAATATTCAATACAGGTTCATATCGAGTAATTGATGGCCTCATAGTCCTTCTCATGTCTTCCTCACTTCTAGTGGTAGCGTTAACAGCTTGATACGAAGGCCCCCT
>NC_032009.1:27673613-27675286 GCF_001865875.1 Lupinus angustifolius
ATAGTTCTGCATAAGATATAGGTATGGGATCGAATTGTGGGCCTCTTCTTTCCGGATTTGGGTAATTGCGGTTTTGGGTTTGATTTTGGTAGGTCTGTGTTTGGTTGTGGTTTTGACGGGGTTGGTAGGGTTGTGTTTGGTTATAGTTTTGGCGGTTGTTATTGTGGGCGGTGTAGTTGGGTTGTGTGGAAGGTGTGGCAATGTATGAGGCCTGATATTTAGGGTTTTGGGCCTTATATCCCTTCGGCTCAGTGAACACCGCGAGTGTTTCTCCCTCCTTCTTCTTCATAAAGTTGGGCTTCTTGCCTATGCCTGATTTTGGCTGATCTACTATTAGCTTTCCACTCCTTATGCATCCTTCTATTTTCTCCCCAACCTTAATGAGTGCATTGAAGTTCGACGCAGCACTTCCCACCAAGTAATCATAATAGGGCTCCTTCAAAGTATCCACGAAGATAGACAACTGTTCTTCCTCCTCCAATCTGGGTATGACTTGTGACACCAAAGCTCTCCAGCGTGTATACTCCTTAAAGCTTTCTTCTGGCTTCTTGGCCATGCTCTGAAGCTGGGCCCTGTCAGGAGCAGCGTCCTCATTGTACTTATACTGCTTCATGAAGGCATTGGATAAATCAACGAAAGTTTTAATCTGAGCCTTTTCCAAGCGGATGTACCAGCCCATGGTTGCCCCTGTCAAACTGTCTTGGAAGCAGTGAATCAACAATTTGTCATTTCCGTGATGAGCTGTCATCTTCCTAGCATACATATGTAGATGACTTTTCAGGCACCCTAAATGACCCTCAGTCTCTCTTTTATAAGTTCCAGCTCTGCCTTCTCTTGGCTTGAGGATTCGTTTGGGGTACCACCGTTTATCTTAGCTTCCGCTTGGTGGAATGTGGTCTTGTTTTTATGAGGAATATCGTGAGTAGGATCTTCGTCTTGCTCATCCTCGTCTTCCTCATCTGATTGTTGTTCCTCTTGACCATCAGTTGTGTCTTCATACCTTATGATAACACCCTTACGACGGTTGGCCCTAGTAACTGTCTTGGGACCCACCTTTTGTGTGGATTGTGAAGGTTTGGCGCCTGACGCAGTGGCATCTCCTTTCGAGCCTTTTGCATATCCAGAATTATTTTCTTCATCTGACTTATTTGCGCTTTCATTTAGGCAAGCTCAGACTGGTTGTCAATGCTATTGGATCCTTGGTCTGCCATCAGCTTGGATTGCAGTCTGGTGTGGTAAGGATGCTTAGGAGCAATGTTTATATGATACCTGGGTGAGAAAATTTTCATTTTATTTAAGTGAACAAAAATGATGCATGCAAGAACAAAAATTTAAATTCCTTTTCGTATAGAGGATCGGTATAGCAAGACATTTTGACCCACATTCTATCGACTCTGAGGCGTGCCCCTATTGTCTCATTTTTGCGTTGCGTCAATTTTTAGAGTGAAACTTCAAGTTTCTAACTTCGATTGCATCTTTGTTCGTTCTCTGGTTAGAGGTTGTTAGCATTAAACGTCTTGCCCTACATTTGGTGATATGAGGGCGTACCCAACAAAGTCGCATGTAGTTGATGACAACCATTAGAGAAAACATATAGTTTTAGACCAAGGTTGTATCTAAGTAGAAGACGTTTTAAACATTTTTGGAGATAACATTTATTTGTAAATGGGAGT
>NC_032009.1:27675386-27675907 GCF_001865875.1 Lupinus angustifolius
AAAAATCACCGAGACCATCAACTAATTGTCTGCATCTCCCTTCCCATTTGTTTATCTCCCATTGACTTTCTTCGAGTACTCCCTTCCAATTATCTGACCAATTTTCCTGGCTGGCCACTAATTCATCATATGCAATTCTGAATTTTCGAAGTTGTTCTGATAGCTGACTTGCTTCTGTTAATGCATCATAGCAGGCTTTATCTGAAGCTTCGAGGCTGGCTTTGAGGTTATCTTCTTTCTGTTGTCCTTCACCCAATGTCAACTGATAGTCTTTAACAGTAGACCATGCTTGCCTTTCACTCTGTCTTATCTGCTCTATTTCAAGTTTTAGAGACTTTGCTTTGGCTTGAGCCTTGCGTGTGGCATGACTTTGAGCTTTCAACCGATCGACATGGTCAGCTATCTCTGCATCTTTCTCTTTTACTGTCCGAATTAGGCGAACCTTTCCTGACTGAGAGCACATTTCAGCATAGTCCCTTTTAAGGCTTGTTTGATCCTTCTTCATATTGGTGATGATTTTG
>NC_032009.1:27676007-27677112 GCF_001865875.1 Lupinus angustifolius
AAGACGAATCCTTTTTAGAGCATTTCTGATTGAGTCCAATTTCTTTTTGGTGGCCTCCTTGCTTATGTACCATATGGAGAATCCCTGTAGCTGTTTGGGTCGTATCGGTGTAATTCCCCATTTGAGCTGACCAAGTATTAGAGCTGGGGTGAAGGAAATGCAGCCTCGAGGTCCCATCAATACCATATTTGGGTACTCCCCGCAAGAATACATGATTGTTGAGTGTCTCTCATAAAAGCGAGTCTTTGTACCAAAATTCCTAGGAGTAACCTCGTCAAACAACTTTTTCCAGTCCAACAATTGCATTGGTTTCACCATAATATTTCTGAACCGCAAGAGGGGATGTCTGCTCCAATCTGGATACTGATGGTGTTTGAATCTAGTAATCATCCACACATACAACAGTTGAGTACAACATCGGATCTTGAAATGACCTTCTTCATTACACCTTTGGAACGATAGCAGGGTCTCTGCTATGATAGCTGGGACTGGGTTGGCTCCAAACATCCTGAACTTTGAGAACACATCAATGGCCGCTTGATCAATCATGTCATGGACAAATGGGAACAAGATCATGCCATAGACTGCCAAGGCGAATGCTGGTTTGAACAACTCCCATTTTCCTTGCTCCGCTGTTTGACTGATATGTTTCTTCAAAAATTTCCACCTGAGCCCAAAGGTCATCCCCTGTTTGATGATGTTAGTCGAACTCGGACGTACCCCAATGAGCCTCTCTATCAAGTCTTCTGTAACATTCTGAGCCTCAGTGAACAAATAGACTTTCTCTCTATCTCGAACCTGAATATCCAGCAGAACCTCACATTCTTCGATCGTAGGTGATGCATCTAAGTTAGTAAACTCAAATACTCTCAAAGTTGGACTCCAATACTGAACCATGACACCCATAACTTTCAGTGTATCTGCATCAACAATGATAAGGAGTAGATCAATCAGCCTTCCATACTCTTTGTTGAACTCATTCTGAATTTCTTGAGGGATCTGTGGGATCAACTCTATCAAACAGCTCACATCTATTCTTTGTACCTCAGCTTTTACTCCCTTTTTCACCAATAAATTATTGCTTTGACCCATAACAAGAGAATCA
>NC_032009.1:27677212-27677437 GCF_001865875.1 Lupinus angustifolius
CTGTTTATTAAGGATGATAAAAAAAAATGTTACTTGAATGCATGAACATAATGATTTGTGATGTTTTATAAAATGTAATGATGTATGATATATAATGAAGGATAAAATGAAAATAGAATTAAAAATAAAAATAAAAATTACAATCCAATTTTGCTAATATAAAAATGTCTCGAGGGTATTTGGGCCCATAGGGGGTAAGTTATAAATCATGTTTAATTAGAAAAT
>NC_032009.1:27677537-27677844 GCF_001865875.1 Lupinus angustifolius
TGACTAAAGTGGACTCGATAAAGTTCTAGACTTCTAAAGGTCACCAGACTGCATCCAATCTTAAAAGAATGGAAACCACATATCATGAGCTAGTTACGAGAAGAGACTAGCTCCCCAAGCGGCCAACTCATGATATATGGGAACAATCTGGGTGGTTCATCATGCCAATACCCGATGTGACACAAGGTCACTTACTGGCAAAGTAGATGTTCCCCTATCTTAATCTTAATCTTAATCTCTAACACCCGGTTGTAGGGCGTGTGCAACTCAAGTGTACCAAGTGAGTATGTGAGGAAGCGCATAGACC
>NC_032009.1:27677944-27680013 GCF_001865875.1 Lupinus angustifolius
AATCAAGACTACGTAGTTCTTAAAAAATTTAATTTGGTTTGATTAAAAGGTTTAGAAATTGGTTTGAATTTAATTGAAGTGGAATTAAGAGACAAAGAGTCAACATTGATTGCTTACCCTCTTCCCATTTCGATAGATAGCAGACGCAGTACAAGTGACCGCGACCGGTTCTCGGCTCGAAGCGAAGAGAAAGATGCAATACGAGTTGTAACCTCGCTATTGGATCCTAAAACAATTAAAACTTGTTATTATTTTTATAAAGTAAAGCAAAGCTTAGAAATTTGTTTGAATTTAATTGAAATGGAATTAATAGACGAAGAATCAACATTGATTGCTTACCTTCTTTCCATTTCGATAGATAGCAGAAGCAGTACAAGTGACCGCTACCGATTCTCGACTCGAAGTGAGAAGAAAGATACAATACGAGTTTTAACCCATCTATTAAATCCCAAAAAAAATACTTAAGACCCTTTAATAAGTAAACATTAACTTAATTTAGGGTAGGATCATCTCATTAATCTAATAAATCAAACAACAATCAAAGTATAACATATAATAAGTAGATGAATATAAAGAATTATTATTATTATTATTATTATTATTATTATTATTATTATTATTAGTATTAGGATTGGGGGTAACACACGGTTACCCCTATTATTATTATTATTATTATTATTATTATTATTATTATTATTATTATTATTATTATTATTATTATTATTATTATTATTATTATTATTATTATTATTATTATTATTATTATTATTATTATTATTATTATTATTATTATTATTATTATTATTATTATTATTATTATTATTATTATTATTATTATTATTATTATTATTATTATTATTATTATTATTATTATTATTATTAGGATTATTACTATTATTAAAGAGGATTGGGGGTAACACACGGTTACCCCTTTATCTTATATGAATCAAAACAAAACAATAAACCCTAAAAACTCTTAATTTGCAGAACCCTTTCTTCTCTTCTTCTTGCGGCGGCAAACAAAGTTGATGGAGGATTGCGGCGGTGTGAGAGCGGAAAGGCTCACGCCACCCATGGTTGTGGCTTTGAAGCCACGGGTTTGAGGGGCAACCTGACCCAAGAGAGGATGGGTCACGTCCAGATAGAACTTGGGTGCAGCGGTGATAACACTCGGGATTTCGACGATGGGCGGAGGAGCTTGTGTTCCTCAAGATGCGGTTGAACAGGGAGGAGCAGCGCCTCCAATGGCTCCATCAATGAGTAATGAGGGACACCATCATATGGCCATGGTTCAGCTTCATGGTTCTTTGGTTCTGATGGATGATGGTGAGTAGGATGAACCACCGAATCAGGGGTCTCCTTTTTATTTTAATTTATTTTTTTCCAGGTTTACTAGATGGGATAATGATGGATATTATATGAGTGTTTTAGTTGATAAATTAAAGAGTGAACACTATTTCTGAGTTAACTCACTGATTTATAATTCCAGATTGCTTATACTTAATTATTGGTATGATTGTGATTATGCTTTAAGGATTAACATGATGTTGTTTAATTAGGTTTGCTGTTTTGTGTTTGTTCATCACAAGGAAAGTAGGTGTTCATGAAATTTTAAAGTTTATAATTTGTACATATACATATGTTTGTACTGTTACTAGTTTAGCCCATGGAAAGATGTTTATGAATGCTTATGATTATGAACATGTAGAGTAATGGTTTTAGTTTTATGACATTCATGGAATTGACATTAAAACGCATACATGTCTATGAATATGTAATAACATGTATATTTTGGGATATATATCTTGAATGTAACCCGTGGCTATAAAGAGATTAGTGACTAACCTGAATGATGCACCTGTGATTGTTATGATAATGTATTAATCGCCACTGATCCTTTAATTCTTTGTTTGTTGTTGATTAGATGTTGCCTTCTATCTCCTTTATGGCACCTTTCCCGTTCTGTTTTTTTTTTGCCTATACTCTTTTCTTTTTTTTCTAGTTTTCACTCTGGTTTTTTCTTCTTTTTTCCCCGTGCCCCTTCTCACTGTTTCTTCCTTTTTCTTTTA
>NC_032009.1:27680113-27717128 GCF_001865875.1 Lupinus angustifolius
TATATATAGCATGTAAATGGGAAAATTAATAACTATCCACAAAACACCTAATTGCAGAGAAACACACTCCTCTAACCCTGATCTCCCTACATGACCCAAAGCTTTGAAGCACAGATTCGTCGAATATCCTTGTGTGTTGATGTCCGACACGTGTCTGATACGGATACGCTTAGATTCGCGAAGGATACGTATCTGCAGAGTATCCAAAAATTAAAAAATAAAATAAATAAATAAATATTAAGACACGTATCCGATTCATTTTCAATAAAATATGGGATAATATAGATCCGTTTTCAATAAAATAGGATAAGATAGATTTGTTTTCAATAATCACTAACTTATTTAAAGGTCACAAAGATTTATACCAACATATCGTCACACCGCATTGACCCTCTGATAGTCGGTCCACCATACTGACTCTTCGATCTACGACATCACCGTCAAGGAGGAGATGAAATTGTTAAAATAGTTGAGCTTTTGTTAGTCGGTTAGTTAATTTGGTTAGGGCAGTTAGTGTTTTCTTCCCTTTATATAGATGATTCAATGTAACTTTGGAATTCAATTCAATTCAATAACATTGTCTCATTCTTTCTTGTTCATCAAGAATCTCTCTTATCCATACTTACTACCATTTTAACAGAAATTGATATTATTTATGTTTCTAGGGTTAGACAATAAGCAATTTCATGAATTATTCCACTACATTTTCTAGCTTTGGTACTTGGAATTTTGGACGTGACAGTGATTTTCAATTTCCATTATATTTTTTACGTTGAATATTTTGATTTACACTTATAATTTTATCATATTTTATATATTTTTTATTATTTTATACACGTATTCTTGAATGTATCGTATCTTATATTTTAGAAAAAATGTGTATTGATATATCCGATACGTATCGTATCCGACACATATCCATATCCGACACATATCTGTATCCATGCTTCATAGCCCCAAAATCCCTCTGCCAGATAACTCCTTTTACTCATAACAGTTTTAGCTTTTTTACCCCATAATTCAACAAAAACTGTAGAATAGGATGAGATAGATGTTAGAAAGATGACTTCCATTGAAGTTGTTGAATCAACCGAAGATGAACAAAGGGTAAGAGAAGATGAGAGAGTTTGAAGAGTGAAATTGAAAGAGAGAATTAAATAATTCTCTGGACATTTCTCATTGATTCTAAAATAAATTTGATTATATGAAGTGACAAGAGGATGGTGAAAACCAATCCATAACTAACTTTAACTAATCATATTTGTAAAAGTTGCTTGCCACCTAAGCTAATCAATCTACAATAAGTTGCTTATTATCTAAGCTACATATTTTACGTTGGAATTACTAGTTTCTAATCTATTGTTGTTTCTTGAATTATAAGACCGCTTATTCTTCATAAATATGCCAAGATCATTACTATATAGTGATGATGATTCAACACTAAGAAATTACTATAAAATAGTAAAAATAGAAAGAAAGAAATAAGAAATGTGTGGCGATGTAGAAAGCAAAAGACAACAAATACCATTTGTTAAAAGAGGAAACTAGGTAAACATTGACAAGCATAAGCAAGAGAAAACAATTATCATATTTAATTATTATTATCTTTTAAATAAAATAATATAAATAAATAGTTGATGATATACTGGGCGGACATGAAGTCACTTACTACATGAATCTGATATCCTTATCGGACACAACATGTAACTATATTATGACTTATCACAACTTTATATTATTTTCAACATTAATAATAATACTTTTTGATTTTGTTATCTCCCTTAAATAAAAGCATTAGCAATAAAAACATTAAGTTAAAGTAAGTAAAAAAAACACCCTTAATTTTTTAACGTAAACATCCTTTTATAACTTATTAAAGTTAGCTTAAAGCTTGAATAAAAATCCATTATTGGGAAGACATTTATTTTGGTTAAGTCCTGTTAAGAAATTGTTATTATTAAATCTCTTCCCAAAATGGTTAATAATAATATATGGAAAAAATAAAAAAAAATCTAGAGTTTCTTTTTGTACAAAAAAAAAAATATAAGTTTATATATTGTCAATCCATCATCCAACATTTATATTTAATCATAATTGATTATTTAAAAAAAAAGTAATCCAATTAAATGATAGAGTGAAATATGTATAAATCTTTAACTCATATTACAAGAGTGAAATAAATTATGAAAAATAGAAATCTTAAATAACTTTTAAGTTTAACTCATGGTCTATTGGATGTAAAAAAATGAATGTGAGATTGAATGTAATTTAATTTGGATATAAATGGATTTCTTTTATATATATATATATATATATAATTATGCTCTTCTTACAAATGTATCGGTTGCTTAAGTAGCTTCATATAAGAAAAAATGAAGCATAAGGTGGGAATTAATTCATGTTAGAGTATTGTTTTTTGGTGGTGGAAATTGAATCAGTTATATTAGCAATAGAATCAATTCTATAATTAGTGAAGTAGAAAATAGAAATGGGGAAAATTCAATTTTGGCGGATCAAAGCAGCTAACCTTGTTTCTGATCTAACCACTGTTCTCTTCAATCCAATTTCTGATAACAACAAGAAACCCTCCAAACCCCTGAATTTACCTCCTTCTGTAAGTTCTTTATCTCTCCAAACACGGTCTTATTGTTATTAATTTTGTTGAATTTATAGAAATGTTTTGTTTTGTAACATTTGATTTAAGTGGGCAAGGTTGAATATATAAAAAAAATCAGTTTTTTTTGTGATAGAGTTGAAAATTATGCAAGTATGGTAGAGCAGGGAAATAATGTATGGATATGGGTATTTTTTGATTGTTTAATTATTTAATTATTCTCTGCTAAAATCATAGCCGACCCAAGCTAGTGGGATAAAGGCTTAGTTGTTGTTGTTGTATTCTCGGCTAAAATTAAAATCTGTGATTGTTGTTTCTTGTTTGTCTCAGGGAGAATCAAAAGGAAGTGAATCAGAGGGTAGTAGTAGGACTAGTGTTGATAATAATGAAGATGGTTTAGTTGATGGGCCTGATACATCATCCTTCGCAGCGTTCCTATTATCTTTGTTGTCTCCCTCGGATGATAAAGCTGCAAAAAAACGCCAGAATGATGATAAAACTGCAGTCAAAGGCACCTCAATTATGAAGGAAAACCGTGTTGCGAAGAAAAGCTTGCTTTCTAGAAGCAAGCAATCAATTGGTAGAGTTATTTACCAAACTACTAGAATGGGTGGAATTCGTGACCAAGATCGTAATAATAATGTTGAGATGACACAAATTAAGCCTGTCAAAGAGCCTGTTGTTGTGCCTTTGGTTGATGATCTGCCACGAATTTCTGAACCTTCCAAGCTCGTTTCGGATAGTATAAGAAAAGTCGTGTATGATTCGCTTCCGACACTTATTCATGGGAGGAAATGGATGTTGCTGTACAGGTATGTTAGGATTGAATGTTCATTGGCAGTGACAAGATTATTCCATTCTGTGTTAAAACTCAATAATGATCTTTGCATTTTGTGCAGCACTTGGAAGCATGGTATTTCCCTCTCAACTCTTTACCGGAGAAGCATGCTTTGGCCTGGAATAAGTTTGCTGGTACAGTTTCATTGTCCTTGAGCAGATACCGATCTTAAGCATGTATTTATTATTGAGTAGCTCGTTGAATTGAAGATAGGCTCTGCATCATAGTTAATTACAATTTACTTTAAACTTCATTTTTTTACAGTTTTTTTCAAGCCAAAGGACGTAAGTTACTTATTTTTAACATAAAGAGCCTGTTATTGATTTCCCATTGTCAGAAGCAAAGAAAATGGTTATTTCGCCTTGGTGGTGGAAGCCTCCCCTTTTAATGAAATGTACTTAACAGAAGGATGCTAACATTTGATTTCTGGGTACCTAAGTAGAATTCTCTTGCTTTTATATCTAAGATATAAGTGATAAAAGAGTTCCATAGTGACTCCTCTTATTCAAAAAAACAAATTGATGGTTGCTCACTACTAATAATAGATTGTGTTGGTTCAGGGTGTTTTTCATTTTTTTCCCGCGGTTGGTATCTACAACCTTGATGAATTTGTATCGATGAATGGCTCAATTCATCTTTAATGTGAATGGTTGTGATAGTCTTGTTTCTTTTTTTTTATCATAGCATAGTTTGTATATATTAGATACAAAGTTTTGACATTGTAATTAATAGTAGCATATTGTAGCTTAAGGTGTTTACATCTTGAACTCCTATGTTGGTAAGCTTACGGTAATCGGTTAAACTAGTTTGTGTTATCCAATTGTGAAACCATATCTTGGAACTCCAATGCTTTGCTATGGATTTCCACACTCTTCTCTGAGTTAAAATACATGCATTTGTCCTTTAATCGGCAAGGCTAATTTCTACACTCTTCAATCCTGGACCGATTCTCAATGTTAGCTATTTTTTCCAGGTTGTTGGTGACCGCAAAGGAGCAGTTTTTGGTGGCCTAGTTGAAGCACCTCTTATAGCATCCAACAAGAGAAAATATCAGGTCACTTTTTATCCTTTTTTAATGTATGAATAATATGATACTTTGGCTGCTTCATATGCAATAATGTACTTTCTTGTTCAAATCCAAATTTTGTACAGGGAACAAATAATTCATATGTGTTCACAAATATCTCTGGTCACCCTGTTATATATCGTCCAACAGGTTTCTATTTTTGATTAAGTTTTAGTGTGTTACTCTTTATCTTTCTTTTGTTTTAGTTATATTGTTTTTAGCTAGCAATCATGATTTGATATTAAATTTATCTGCATTTTGCTTTTTAATCGACAATTACGTGTATCGGAAAACCTGTACGCCAAAACCTATTGAAAACCTGTACGTTAGTTAACTGGCGTACAGACTTTCCATAGGTTTTGTGCTGCAAAACTTAGAAACAATTATAATGTTAAAAGCTCATAATCTGGCTATATTTTAGAATACCCCTCTAATTAATACTTTAAGGCTTTGTTTGGGAGTGGAGTTTTGGAGGGGAAGGAAAGAGAATGGATGGCTTTGGAAAGCCTTCCCCTTGTTTGGGAGTTGGATCAAAGAGAGGGAAAGGTTTTGGAGGGTTTCTCAAACCCTTCAAAACCCTCCATATGTCTATTTTTAAAGTCCACCCAATTTGGAGTATTTTGGAAATAAAATGTCAAAATAGCTAAATATGTTTAGTGATAATATATAATTATATATTACTGTCCATTTTCAATTGTTAATTATATTTTTAAGGGAAAATAAAAAAATATTCTTACATTATCCTTAGTTTATCTTTCTTCATCTAAATTTTATACTCCCAAACAAGGGAGAGGATTTCCTTCCTTTTCTCTTCCTTTCCTAACCCTTTGATCACTCTCCTTCCTTTTCCGTCCTAACTCCCAAACAAAGCCTTAAGGAAATGTGTTGTTTTCAACTTATAGAACCAATTTCCATTAAGAAGACTAAGATTATGCATCTGACTCCCATGTTTGCATTTGATCCACCTGATACCAGAAAGCGAATAATCCGGCTTGATTTGGAATTCCAAATGCTGCTTCTCTCCCCTTGATTACTCATGCTAAACTAACCACAATATTGCAGGGGTGAACCGCTATTTCACACTTTGCACCACTGAGTCTCTAGCGATCGGTGGGGGAGGTCATTTTGCGCTTTATTTGGATGGTGATCTGTAAGAACTTCATACTTTCATTATGCCACCTCCCCTCTCTTAAACAAGTTATTAGCCTTCCTTCTATCTATATCATGTGCCTGAATCTTTTATTCTTCCAAATTTGTAACATATCTACTCATAGGTTGAATGGATCAAGTTCGGTCTCGGATACTTATGGTAATCCATGCCTTGCACACTCTCAAGACTTTGATGTGAAGGAAGTAGAGGTGCATATGAAGCTCCCCACAGAAAATTTTTGTTACCCTTTTGACATTCATTAAAGAAAATACTAATCAGTAAATTCTTTCTCATCCATGCAGTTATGGGGCTTTGTTCTTCCTTCAAAATATGAAGAAATATTGGCATTGAGCAAAAAAGAGGCACCTGGGATCTGTAGATGGTAAATATTTCTGAATATGTATCAGATATTAGTCAAATGCTTGGGGTTTGCATTTATTGAATAATCATTCTGAGTCATAAAGTCTAACAATTCCCCCCTATAGTAAAAGGGATGCAAAGTTGATGGACAAATTTGATGTATCCACTTATGTCATTACTCTATGTAACGTTCATGTAAATATTGCCAACACTAAGCATATATATACGGTGTTCAATGTAATTACAAAATGGCAAATTTTGTGTAGAATAAAACTTGGAGCAAATTTATATGTTGACATAGTTAAAGCACATGAAGGAAAACCCATTATTGTTTGAAGTAGCTATCTTGAAAACTCTAATGGAAATGTTCTAGAAGAAAGTTGATGGCTTTTATAGCTTGCATAAAAAATGATCATAAAGGGGTCCTTTGAGAGGCTGGGCTATTTTTTGTTTCCACTGTTTCATCATATGCAGCTCCATGAACACCAATAGTAGCAGCAGTCAAGGAGAGATGATTGTTTTGGTCATGCTGCATTCCACAGTTTTCTCACATGACATACTAGGATTCTTGGAACTGTTTAAAATGATGAACGAGAGGTATTAGAGACCAATAAGGTGTTGATCTAGTTGTGTAAGGCCTCACTAGATCATTAGGATGACCAAAAGGTCAAGAGATTGATTCTTGGGAACAACACTTGTTGGGAGAGGCAATCACACACGCCGGAAGAGATTAGTTTCTTACTTAAAGCGTGTGAGGGGATACCCTTGATAGTAGGGGTGAGCAGGACCTGACCCTACCCGCTCACCCTGTACGGCTCGATCATGATGGTGTCCGAATATGGTCGGATCTTATCGAGTCTAGGACCGGGTTTTGATTCAAATATTAGACTCGGTCAATATTTATGGTCAGGTAGGATGAAGCATGATTCATCCTGACCCGTCCTATGGTTATTCACTCACCATGTTTGTATGTGTCTCTATTCAGATATTTACAGAGTATTGTCACCTTTTTGGTCGAAAGTATTATTGATTCTTTAATATTTTATATATATATATATATATATATCATTTTATATGTCAAATTACATATTAATAATAATAAATAATATTGAGAAAACTTTATCTAAAATAATTATGCATTATATTTAATAGGGTTCTAGGTTGGGTTCGGTATAAAGGTTGGCCCAATCGATATTTAGGATCGGTTAGCTTCAGGTTTAGGGCTGAGTCCAGGTTTAATAAAATTACTCAACCAACATTTAGGACTGAGTAAAGACAAGTCTTATTTGTCCTAATTCGACCGATGCTCACCCCTATTTAGTACAAAAAAGGAAGATGTTAGCATTGTTTAAGTTTATGGGAATGTGACTTGGCAATCGTACACTACGAGATATTGTGGCATCATATCAAAATTAAATTCAACTTCACAACTTTAGATTACATCTTGATTGGTACCATGATAATCTCCAAGGATATGCATAATGAGTATGCATGTGGCGTCCCAAATTAGTTAATATAAACTTATGGTAATTATGGAGAATAGAGATGGACACGATCTTGTTAACTAATATAATCATTGAAAATTTGTGGTTTTGCATTAACATAGAGAGGGTAAAACGTATATATTAACAGTGTAAATATTTATACATATACATTTTATTATCCATCATTTATTTGGATTACTTTTTTTTTGAAAAGTAAACAATAATTAAAAATCAATGGTAAATGATACAATAACAGTGTTTAAAACTCATACACCATAAGTGCATACATTTTTTTTTTCTTTCTATTTTTAAATGTTATGGTTATATCTTTTCTCCACAAAATTTCTTAAGAGAAAAATGATATGAGAGGATAAAATCCACCCACCCACAAGAGATGGTGGATAACTTCAAATCTTTTTGGCTAATAACACTCTAGTTCACGCGATATCCTTTTTGAATAAATACATATAGTGGTGTAAGATATTGATAGGTTCTCATAAAAGATTAAAAGGTTAACAGTTTGATTCATATGAGTAATATTTATTGGAGGAATAGTCACAAACCCTAAAAGAGATCACTTATTACAAAAAATAGGTGAATGGATATCATTGATAATACCAAAAAAATATATATAGAAATTCATAATTCATTCTTGACTTGAATAAAGATAGCTTATACATGTGCAATGTGTTAGTGTAATGTGTTAAAGGTTAATTAACATGGTTAAATATTAAAAAAAAACTCTAGCAAGGAATTGATGCAACTAATGCATGATAACAAAAAATGCAACTTCCATATCCTTTCCCGTATAAAAAGAATACATTATACCGTCTCGTATTTATATATAATAATTTCAGTTAGGTTATCTCTAGGCTAAAAATAAGAATTTAATTTAAAATGAGTTTACATTTTTGGTATAACATGGGATATCTTCCATGTTCGCGACTCTATTCCCAATGACCATATTATTTATCTCAAAAAATGTGTCACTTTATCTTATTAATCAGAAAAATAATTTATTATTAAAATTTAAAGTTTTATATATTTTTTAACCAATGAGAGAAAATATCACACTCTTTTAATACAACAGATATTCCCAATAAAAGGATCTCTCACATAAATCAAGATGAATTTACATATGAGAGACCACTATTTTGTTTTAGAAGTAACAAATAGTTACGCTCCATTTCCTCCACCAAACGATGTCGTTTGGTATTCATGTCAACAACCATTAATTCCTTCACAGTACCTGAAAATAGAAGAGACGTGATCATCAAGAAAAGAAGAACGAGCATTTGCAATTGCCATAGTAAATTAATGTACATGGTGCACCTTAACTGAAAAATTACAGTCTTGATGTACTTTTTGAAATATTTACCAAAATGGTGTATTCTCCACAAACTCGGCAATGCCATAGCCGAGTTTCTACTTTTTTTTTTCTTAGTCCCACAAAACTTGGCAATGGGGTGGAAGTTTCTTTTCTTGTACATATTTTTCCCAAACTCGGCATTCACAATGGAGTATTTCATTTTTTATTCTTCTCACTCCAAAATCGGCAACCAGATTGGAGTTTCTGTTTTTTGTTACTCTTTCCAAACTCGATAACATTAATGGAGTTTCTTTGTCTAGTATTAGAATAGAGTAGAGTAACGAATGTTATACATTGGACTCAAGTCTTTTGTTGTAATGTGCACCATATACAAGCACTAAATAGAAACACCTCATGGGCAGGTGAGTTCATGGGTGTGTTAGGGTTTGTAATCCTTATTCTCTAATAATATCTTGGTAGCTGCTCAATGCTCCCGGGGACGTAGACACAATTGGTCGAATCATGTTACCAAATTCTCTTCATTCTTCTCTTCTATTTATTCTATGCCTTTATTTGATTGCTTGTGGTCAACGCTGCGCAATGATAGCTTCCGCTACACCAACAATTAGTATCAGAGCCAATTGGTAGATGACTCTTGACCCAGACACCAAATTATGGCAAATGAGGGTGAAGAAGGTGTTGGCTGGACAAGATCTGTAAAAGGTATTGCATGAGGATAAATCAAATGAGTTGAAGGAGAAAAAAACATGGTGAAACTGTTGTGGGGGCGATATATATTGATCCAGAATCCAAGAAATTCATGTACTGGATTAGGATCAAAGTGGAGATAGGGATTCATTTGTTGAGTTTAACTCAAAGACAAATATTGACAATATCTCTCTAAATGTTGAGAGAATGTTCTCATTTGAGATGAGAAGTGAAATATTCTAATGTCATGTTTGGGATGTCATAGTGAAGGATGTTAATTGTTAGCAGATCCACAAAAGCACAAAGGCGCTGAGTAGCTTTGATGTAGGGTGTTAAATGGGTATTGGCTTTGATGCAAGTTGTAACACGAGTATTGGTAGAGATCTAGGGGTGTGATATGGGCATTGGCTTGGATGCAAGTATGTGACACAAACATTAGTTAGCATTGTCGCAAGGTGTGTGATGTGGGTATACTCCTTATTGTGGAGTATGATAGTTCTTTTGAACTAGGATTGTCGCAGTAGACAATGGTGGTAGTAGTTGAGGCTTTCCAAGAAAGCTCTAAGGTTCAGTTTGACTGAGTATTGAAGAAGACGATTGTTTGTGAACTTTTGTGTAGAGGTTCCAATATATCAAAAGACTTCCTAGCAATAGGTGGCTAGGCTGCATGTTCCATTTGATGGCGGTACGGGAAGCTGCGCTACAAGTTTGGAGAGTTAGGCTCTTGGTAACATCGTCAAGGATACTCATATGTCATTCTCCTTCAACTCATCCGATTTATCCTCATGCAGTACCTTTGACAAACTTTGTCCAGCCAACACGTTCTTCACCCTCTCTAGCCATTATCTAGCGCCTGATTTAAGAGCCATCTACCAATTAGCTCTGATACCAATTGTTGGTGCAGCGGAAGCGATTGTTGCGCAACGTTGGCCACAAGCAATCAAATAAAGGCATAGAATAAATAGAAGAGAAGAAACAAAAGAATTTATTAATAGGATTCGGCCAATTTTGCGTACATCCCCGTGAGCGCTGAGCAGCTACCAATATATTATTAGAGAATAAGGATTACAAACTCTAGCGCATCCATGGGCCCACCTGCCTATGATGTGTTCCTATTTGGTGCTTATATCTGGTGCACATTATAACATGGGGCTTGAGTCCAATGTATAACATTCGTTACTCTACTCTATTCTAATACTAGACAATGTAAGACTAACACAATACCATATTTCAAGCATCCCCAATAGATTGCTTGTGACCAACGTTGCACAAGAATCGCTTTTGCTGTACCAAGAACCTTTTCATCCCAATTTGCTTCTATACTACTAAGTAACTAAAAGAATAACAGTGATATATTTGAAGGAAAAATTACACTAAACTCTATTGAAGTTTAACTATCAAATAAGCGTATTGTTTAAGGAAATATAAAAAACTTACATAGAAAAACTTTGTATGACATTTTTTTATAAGAGAAAAATATTATTTCCCAAAATAATATGAGTTTAAAATGTATTTATTGTCAGTGTAAAGTTTTTTACATTTTCAACATATTATTCATCGTTGATTTGAATTACTTTTGTTTGTTTATTTGTGAGTTAATGGTAATTACCATATGAATTATGAATGATTTGTTGACAGTATAAAAAATACTTACAGTATATACATATTAAATCCTTGTAATATTATCTTCCTCATATAATGACACTCCCCTTTAACTCAATTGCATTCATGATTTTATTACTTCAAAGCCAATACTCTACTTCATTCTCTTTGTATGTTATTGAGTTAAATATTAATATGGATAAGAAACAAAAACTTGAGAATGAAAGGAAAAGTAGAGAGTGCACAATATGAAAAAAAGAGAGAAACTCCATTCATGTTGCCCATTTTGGAGTGATAAAATTAGATAAAAGGGATACTCCATTGTGGGTGCTGACTTTGGATAAAATATGTATAAAAAATAGAAACTTGGCTATGGCATTGCTGAGTTTGTAAAAAAATGCACCACTTTCATAAATATTTCAAAAGATACGCTAAGATTGTAATTTTCTAGTCAATATGCACCATGTAGGTCAATTTGCCAAGTTGCAACACTGCGAGAGAGTAAAAACGGATGATTGGAAGTTCAAAATCCAAAAAAAGAACAAAGTCAAATCAAAGTCTTAAATGGCGCCACGTCAATCTAATGTGATGAATGTAAAGGTTTTGTTCTATACTTCTATTCGATTCTCCTCACTCTCCAATATGGAATTCAACCTTTGATCTCTAACCTTTTGTTTGGAAAGTTAGAGTTAGAGAAGAGAGAAAAGAGGAAGAGAAAAGTTGATGAGAAATGCGAAATTTCTCTCATTTGATTGAGAGGGGATAAAGAAGGGAGAGAGAGAAAAAGTGGGCGAACCCATAAAAAAATTTCTCTCGACTTATTAGGAGAAAATGATAAGAGGAAAAAAAAACTTTACTCATTTGTCCTAAATGATCTCACAAACTATGTCTTAAATCATATGAATTGAAAATGTTAATTAAAATTATAATAAAATTTAAAATTAAAACATTTATTTTTAATTAATAATAAAATAATATTTTTTTTGTTTCTTTTCTTTATTTTAGAAACATTTTTGTAATTTGAACCACATCATCACTCTTTTCTCATTTTCTATCCAATCAAACAAAAGAAAAAGAGAAGAAAATATTTTTTTGTATTCATTTTCTCTCATTCTTCACTTGTAACAAACATCACAAAAATGTATTATATTTCTCATCTTTCTCTTTCTCATCTTTTTTTCTCTCACATATTTCTTTCTTCTTATTTTCTTTTGTAAACCAAATAAAGCCTGAAGACTTCATTGGGTCACATTCGCCCTTTTATTTTTTAATCCTAGTTCCATATTTTCTGCTTGATTCACAATCATATTAACATAATTTTTAACTGGCTAAGCTAAACATGCAGCTAAAAACAAGGAAAGAGAAATAGACTACATGTAAATAAAGATTTAATTCTACGTGGGATTTGTAATCACACTCACAACTAAAGCAATGCAAGCCAATATTCATATATGAAGGAATTTATAAGGAAAACACCATCAAAATACAAAATTGGTTGAGATGAAGGGAATAAATAAATTTTAGAGTTAAACGGTTAATGCAATAATATTGTTATATATACAAAAATAAAATAAAAATGATATAACAATTGATATTAAAAATTTAATGAATTATAATATTTTATTATTATTAGTTTAATATTATGAGAGATTAATTTCCCAACAGTTTAAGTTTAAGGGAAAAATAAAAAGGAAAAATTTGACACAATCATTCACTTCTAATTAAAGTAATTTATAGTTGGTAAATTACAACAAATACTGTTATTTTGATGGGCCCAGTCCAATAGGTAGTTGCAGAAGTTGAAGAATGTTTTGTCATTTTATGAGGGTTTAAGGTTTAAGTACACAGGTCCTAAAGAAGGAGAATCTACGAACAACAATCATGTCACATCTTTCAAGCTTAGTACCCCTCGTGCCTATACCCACGTCCACTTCTCCTTCCTCCAACAACAGCGTCAAAGTAATCGCTTTTAAGACAATCCCTTCAGCTACCAAACTTGAAATCAAGAATTTCCTTCAATCTTTCTACAACTTGGATGTCCAAAAGGTTCGAACTTTGAACATGAAAGGTAAAAAGAAGCATCATGGTGGATCATTGATTGCTAAACCTGATTATAAGAAAGCTTATGTCACTCTTAACAAACCACTTCCTGTTACATCAAACCTCTACCCTTTGACTATGCAGTACTAGGTTGTAGTTTTCAGAGAAAATATGTAGCTTTTAAATTGATTTGGTGTTAAAGTTTTGTCCTTTTGGGATGTTTTTAATGTTTATGAATTGTGGTGATCGTTTTATTTTCGTATGGTCCATTGTTTTTAGCATTTTTACCAGTTGAAGTCAATGTTAATGTTTACGATGGTGAATTAATGTATTTGTTAATTGTTTTTGAATTATGATAGTATATTCTTTAATCGTGTAGGAATTGCAATAATCCAAATTTTAATTACATCACAACTTTTGTTACATTGTGTGTTGTTGTGTGGCTGTAAATGAGATGGTAGGATCATATTATTTGATGTGGTCTACAAGTTTAATCCATGACAAGAATAATATACGACCAAGGATTTTCTGTATGCAAGTTTGAGGGTTATTGCAGTTTTGTTGTTTACCATAAATGTGTAGAATATTGTGAAATCAAATTTCTGTTATTTAGATGTTCAGGTAAAGAACAGTGTGACTGATTCCTAGAATCAAGTATTAGTGCAATGACTGAGTGCTCAGTAGATAGAAGGAATTTTTTGAGTATTAAACCATGGTAAGCAAACATCCTAAATAAAAGTTTGATTAGGAGTTCTTTTGTGTAGAATCATATTTCCTGTATTTTGAATTCTGACATTATTTGTTTTCCAGCCTCATTTTTTCTACAAAGATACCATATTCTGTTTTCCTTTCATCTTCGTCTTCTATGGCCTTTCGCTAAACTTACAAGTTAATGTTGAATCTACTGTATGTTCTACAAGTCGGTGAACTTGAATCTGTAATCTAGTCACTTAAGGAAGTATCCATTTTCTTTTTAAGTGTATACTGTATTGCAAAATTTTGAAGCCTTTGTATATATGGAAGTTGCAAGGAGCATTTATTCTCTTTGGAGTCAAGTAGATAAACTTTAAGATCATATGTTTCAAATATGAAATGGCTAGAAAATGGTTTTTGCTACAGGACTTTCTATGTTGAAATACTTTATGACATGGAGAGCCTTGTTCTGGGGGGTCCTCTACGGCAAATTGGTGACTTTTTCCTATCATGTTCGTCTCCAATTTCATGTCTCGTTGGTTGTGTGAAAGGAGTTCTTAATCTTCCTCCAATTCTTACTCCAGCCCAATGAATTCTTTGGCTTGTTGCTCAACTTTTCATACTCCGGTTGCAACTCGAAATAGTCATTCTGCAGTTCCACCATGTCAGACTTTACATTCTCAAGTCCTGCTTTGAGTGTTTTAATGTCCATAGTTGTTTCAGATGGTTGGCCTCCATCTTGTTCATAGTTTATTCCACTTTGTGCTGACTCTTTTTCTTGCATTAAGGCCCTCACCTTTACATACTCTGAAAATAGAACCTGTGTGTCTTGTATACTTTCATTTTAGATGACAACTTTTAAGATGAATCACCAATCTCATCATATTGGTTCTAAAAGTGCTATGTGATTTTAATTGTCATCGGTTGTGCTACGACACATTCTTAGATGCTATTTACATTATGTGAATTATTTCCTTCATGCTGTTTTGTAGAATTCAATTATCTTATAGAAATGGTGTTGGGAACATTTAATACTTTCTATTGATTCTCCTCGTATGATTATGTCATATATCATCATTTTCTGGTTTTTTAAATGCTCCTCCAAATAAATTCAGTTTTGCTGCATCTGAGATGGAATAAATTGTTTCTCCTAAACTGGTTCTAATGTTTGGTTATGTGTTTGTTGATGGTCTTCTAATAGATGCTGCTAAATCTGTATTGTTATTCTTGACCATCTCGTTATATTTTTGTGTGGAATCTGAAATTCTTAACCTATGCCTGATGACCATTTCTTAATTTATCATGCTGGAAGCTGAAATAATTGAAAAATAGATTCCATAGTTTCAGAAAACTTTACATGGACAACCCTACTTAGAGGCAATCGATCGTTTTGTGCAACATGCATGCATCAAATGAGAGTTTCTCACAGTTCATTAGTTTGCACAGTCTTCCGGTCATGGTCAGTCAGTGAAGGATGAGTCTGGAGAGATACTGATCTCAGATTGTCAAAACATCGTTTTGAAATCCCTTTTACAATTCTTAAAACATGAAGGTGAAACACCTGAAAATTAATAGTGAAATAAATGGATAACCTTGAGGTAGGTGTCAATGGCTCTATATATCCCGTCATCACATGATCGAGGGTTTCCTGATAGCAATGCAACTAAAACTTGGAACTTGGTAATTGAAAGATTTGGAACTCTTGCAATTTCAGCTAGGTAATTATCCAAGAGCCTACTAATGTTGAACTTTCCAGATTTTTGTTGCTGATGCATCTGTTGTTGTTCATGCATCAAGAAGTATTCTACAAGTCATTGCACTACATTTATGTCTTGTATAGTGAATTCTTCAGATAAATTAGGCATGTTAAATGAAAAAATAAAAAATAAAATGATTGAGTTAGATTTAACCTTGGGAATTAATGTGAATTCTGATTGGGTAAAAAGTGACAGCATACTGACTTGGCCATTTTCCCCTAGTCTCCATTCTGATATCTTTGAATTAAAAGATCGTTCACCTTAGCGTCTTCCGACTCTCTTTTCGAAGTCTGAAGTGAGAGCTCGTGATACAGAATACATCTTAGCCATATTTAATATCTTCAACAAGAAGTTACATGACACAACTTCTTGTTGAGGAGGAATTATGCTTACTAGGCTTTCAATAATTGACTTTTGGTCCTTGTTATGTCCAATGCTTTCTTCCTTATTCCCTCTAAAAATACTGAACTCTAGGTTACTCTTTACATTCCCGTATCCTCATAGCCCTTCTAATTCCACAATCCACATCCATTCCTGGTAGCCATCTCTAGACATAGTGCATGATGCATTTACATAAGATCTCTGCTTTGGTTCCTTTTCCTCTTATTGTTGAAATGATCCGCATAAAATGATCTATGCAGAGGGTGGCCACATCATTGGACCACTAGCTTTCTTGATTAGCTGATTCATCCTCACTTGTGGGATAATCTTTATAAGTCTTCCAAGCAACGGAGTCGTAACATCTTCTGACAAATTAAACGTTTTCAAGCGATGGAGATAGGGTTTCACAAGATTTCAGAACAGTGGCAGTGTCTTTCCATGAAGAAAGCACAACAAATGTGAGAAAGGCTTCAGCCTTGGAAATAAGATTTCCATCTTCTAGCTTTGCAATCATCCCTACGACTTCTGATGTTGATGCACATCTTAGTGCAGCTATGTTGTCTGGATTGACATATATAGGGAGGCCATAATAGATTTTTAGAATTGTTTCAAATGGTTCAGATCCACCTGGATTGTTTTCAAGCTTGAGCAAATTGCCGAAATTTGAGAACAAAGTTCGAACTTCCACTCTCCCTATGTAGCTGCATTTTGCTATTACGGGATACTGTCACAGCAAAAGTAGCCATCATACAAATATGGTTAAGGTGCCCTCTGGATATTAATATTGACATCCCTTATTTTCTGTTGTTTTGTTTTCTACCAAGGAGGAATCCTAACTCATGTCTGATGCTATGTTCTTTTTCCAAGGGAATTTTGTTTTCATAAAACAAAAAACAAACATCGGCACACACAAATACACTCCCTATGATAGAATTGTGCTCTAGACCAGTCAGTGTCACTCATTGAGATGGGAATCTTCCAATACATTAGTAATAGACAGTGTTATGATGTTATCACTTTGTTTCCTCTTTATGCACTGCTGATGATACTGTTGAAAAAATGTTACTGAACCTTTCTAGAAGGGACAATTGTTTTTTGCATTTTATGTATTTCATGTGTGCTATATGGTATTTATCTATACCTTGTGAACACCATATGCTGTTTCGTCCACTTGAATTGAAAAATCTGTTGAAATTTGAGGAGCAATGAACCTGCACAAACCCAAACCAGGAAAAAATATCACAAGTAGTAGAGGTTAACAACATAGGAAGTTAGGAACTGGAAAACATAAAGAAGAGGGGCATGAAAACCTTACTTAGACATACACATTTAAATTCATTAAGACTTGGATATTGTTACTACTGATTCTTAAGGTGTCTACTTTATAAAATGTCCTATTTCTTGCTATACCATGAATGTTCTCCTTTGAAACTGTCAACAACCTGTGAGTAGTTTTTTGGGAATTACAATTCTTTTCTCTGAAACTTGATCGATGGCATAAGTTTGAGTTCCTGGGTCTTGAGCTTGGGTCAGTTGAAGAGACTTCATAGTGATTCTTTAACTACTTGTAGGCTGTAGTATGCTTATTAGTGTGACACTTCATGTGAGGCCAACTATACACATGACAATCACCAATCAGGGTTTTGAATGATGCCCATATTGTAGCCAATGTGGTCCACAATCACAACCTAATGTGGTTGCAGTAGTTGTCGCAACCGTGATGTTAAGATGACACCAAGTAATGTGGTCCACATTTTAAAATCTTCGAGGTACATGGTTTTATCGAGTTTTAGTGACTTTATTTCTCTTAAGCTTAACGAGATGATGTGTATAGTTTTATAATTTGTAACAGTGTCAATACTAGCATCCATTTGAAATGAATTGAAGCACTTTGCTTATAATGACATGGGTTTAACTTTTGCTGCTAGCAATTTCTATTGGTCTGTAATTTCTTATGGTATGTCATAGTCTTTTGTATAGGGTTGTTACCTTGCCTCCTAAACTTCAACTGTGCCATAAAAAGAAAGATTGAAATGTTATAGAAGTAGCATGTTGCCAATCACCTAGGATAGGTATCAACTAGTGATATATAAGGTGTGAAAACGATAGACTTCATTTCTTTCTTATCTCAGTAATATCAATGTTTCTTAAGAAGGATTTGGGCCATGATTTGTCCCTCTTTGACCCTACAAAATTAGTGACTTGTATGATTCATAACATCATACCTATTGCACATATTACATCTATTTTCTACTCATAGAATCATAAAAAAAAAAGTATGTTTCTTTTATTACAATCCCTCTTTTTCCTGAAATGTTGAATAACATATTGAAAGTGTAAAAATCTTATATTAACAATACATAAATATTTAACTATACTTTTAAAGGATTTATTTATTAACAATTTTAAAGAAGTTTATATAAATTTTAAGTTAATTAATTTTTTTCTTTTGTCTTCCATCTAGTACCTTTGTGTTCTTCTATATTGGAGGGAGTTAGTCGGAATTTGAGTTTTCTTGTTGAATCTAGATAATTGTCGACCTTAGACACCCTTCAATGGTACTTATAAAGGGATTTTGACGTTCAAGTTAGTCTTTATAAGTGTATGGTTAGAGAAAGAAAGTAGTGAGTATACAAGTCATATACCTATGAGTGACTTCACCTATATATATTGTAGAGTTGAGTAGTACTCCAAGAGGAGGCTTGTAATCATTGCGGATAGCATGTCCTTCTCCTTTCTCTGCCTATTAGTCTGACATTACTACATATTTAGACTAATTTTGCCTTGTAGGCAACATGAACCTCTACTACTAGTGCAGTGTGGCCTTACCTTTAGTTTGAAGGAAGATTTTTCAACATAGGAGGTGGTAATTTGATCTTCTATTGTTGTTGGTGTCATTTCCTCTAACTATGAAGACCTTTTGAGCATGATTAAGAGTCATGTAGACCAAATCTTGTCTACCTGGTTATTGGCATATTCCTAGTGGTCTGTGTTGATTGGTCTTGACAAAGAGATGGAACACTTGTACACAGTCTAATAGCATGGTTGTAGTCAAGCATGTCAACAAATTCAAGTCTTCATTCTAGGACATTGATCTTAGTATGAGTAGGTCGTTGTGACGATTTATTTTTTGAGGGAGTGGCGGTAGCTAGACATATCATAAATCCATTCGGCCTTAGTTCATTTTTTTATTTGTGTAGCTTTTCTGGCAAAAACTTTTCAAATATTCGAGAAGTTCAGTTTGGTTGAGTGGTATCTTTTCATTTCTTAATAAGCTTGACTAATATGTGCCACATGTGTGACCCTCATTAATGTGGTTCCGGTACTTGACACATGATTGGTCAGGAACTTATGGCAATGGTTCATTTTTGTGTGGCCTATGCATGTAGTTGTCTTTTGTTTGTCACCTAATATTGTTCGCTTTAGTCTTTGTGTCTACCATATATTTCAAAATTAATGGCTATACTGAGTGGTTAGAGTGCATTTATGTGTCACTTTAGGGAGTTGATGAGTTGTTTTGGACCATTATAAATAAGGGGTCACCTCCACTTCTCATTTCTTTACTTCTCCACTCCTTCCCTTGCTTTGTGAATTCAACCTTGCCCCAATTTATTGCTTTTACTTAGAGATGGTAAAATGGGTTATCCGATCTATTTTGTATGTGCCTGCAACAATTTAAGTGGGTGTAGGCATGTTCGTATTGGCTTAATAGACAAAATGGTATGTCTTGCCCATTTTAAAACGGGCTAACGGACATGTGAGCGATCCACGAACATTGATGAATAATTTTAAAATAAAAAATAATATAATAAAATTAAATAAATAGTAAAAGAGAAAAAAACATTAAAAACTTTGATATTTTCTATAAAGTTGACTAAATCATATTGTATCACAATTTTTTCCAGACATTAAATCATATTACATCTTAATTTATTAAAAAAAATCCTTGCATTATGCCCATGGGTAGTCTGCATTGTCCATTAGAAATGTCTGCGGGCTTTGCGGACAAATGGGCCGGTAAACTTTACATGCCATGCCCACAAAAAATTGGTGGAATATTCATTTTGTCATCTATTATTTTACTTCTTCAATATTTCAACATAAATGCCTTTTAGGTACACCATTTCCCTTTTTTCGTCTTCTTTTTGTGAGAGTGTGAGGATAGAATCATTTGAGAAGAGCTACGATTATGATAGCTTTGTGAAGATTCTTCCTAACCCTTCCCATTTTTTTGTGATAACCTCGACAACGACGAGAACGGGATGCGTTATTCGTTTCCAGCTCATAGAATCATAAAAAAGAAAGAAACATATACTTCATTGATCACAATCTTTTTTATTTTTATATGATCAATATATAAATATTTAAATATAATTTTAAAAGGTTCATTTATTAATAGTTTTAAATAAATTTATATAAATTTTTAGTTGTTCATTAAAATCAATTTCTTGCCTTCCCATTAATACCACTAGTTAAAATTACCCTTTTTTAAGGGTGGTTAAAATTAGTAAAAATAAATTTCTACTCAAAGAAATATAAGTTGTAAGAGAGGTGGATATTAATGAAGTGATCATGCATGTTTTTAGATGAATAATTTAAAGTAATGTAATTTGTGACCGAAATGAATATGGTTGACTCATATTTACATGATTTTTTTTTGCTTTTCCAAAATATTCTTAGTATATTTTCACATACATGAATCATAATCAACAATACAATGATCTAATGGTGTAAGGTTTTACTAGATTTTCAATGTCGATGATCTGATTCCTGAAAGCGACACTTATTGGGAGAGGCAATCACAAAATCTGAAAGTAATTAGTTCCTCAACCAAAAAACAACATATATTCTTAATAATACAAAAAAAAAAGTACATCAATCCCAAAGTCCAAGTAAATCAAAACACAAATTGGTTTTACAAATTTTGCAACAATATTAGTATAATTTGGTATTTACTCAATATCCTTACTATTCTTTATTTGGGAACCCCTCTCGTAATTGGCGGTTTCTGCTACCACATATATAAACACACACTCGAAAAAAATGCGTTTCATTTGTTATTCATTCATTTTTCTCTTTCTTCATTCTCTCTTGCTCTCCAGAAGAGAAGTTAGGAGATTCATATGTGAAATACCGAACTGAAAAGAAGAAGAAGAAGAAGAAGAAGAAAGAGATTTGAGATTTGTGAAATAATAAAATGGCGTCGGTTTCTCCACTCGCCAAATATAAGCTAGTTTTCCTCGGTGATCAATCTGTTGGTAAAACAAGCATCATTACACGCTTTATGTATGACAAATTCGACACTACCTATCAGGTTTTCATTCTCGTTGTTTATTTCAATTTCGTTTTTGTTTTGGTTTTATTATTATATATTCAACCGCGTTTAAATCAAATTGTAACTTATTTTATTCTCTTATATGAAGCATTTACGACAATGTGTTATTGATTTTATGTTTATCAATCTATGCTTTTGTGTTTCTTACGTGTATGATCTGAATCAATTTGTGCTGTGATTTTGAAGACATGTTGATCTATGATCGCACGTGATTAATTAGGATCTAGAATCATGGTTTGAGCTTTAAATTGCGTTTATGCGGAAATTTACATCAATTACTGACAATTGTGGGAAAATATGGCTATAATTCTGGTTGCGAACATAGCTAAAATAGCAATACCGTGACCATAATTGTGGTACCACAATGGGAAATCATGCCTAGGAGTATAAGGAGGAGATAGGTATTCTACAATTTTCTACAAGAGATACTTTTTCTCTGAATTTTGTAGGTGTTTAAATTATTTTGATTCCCCTCTAAATGTGAGGGACGAGTGTTTCCTGTAGTTTTTCATTTAAAACACGTTTGCTGAATTTTTGTTCACATTTTTAAGGGTACACCAAACTGGCAGGTTTAAAATTTTGTTGTCACATTGACCATTTAGGAATTAGGATCAAAAGGACCATTTCATAAGATTTGAGATGAGTCAGTGTAGCGCTAGAGTTGAGATTGTATTCATTATTGAGCCTTGATTACTATTGTGTTTGATCTAAATATATTTTTATGGGGCTTGCAACTATGAAAGTTCTGGCATCTTGTGACGCTTTGTTTATGTTAGTTATCATATAAGATTAATTTGTTTTCTTTGTTATGTTTCCCCCCTTCCTTCTTCTATGCTGCTGACAAAAATTTTGGTCATCTAAAATTCAGGCTACTATTGGTATTGACTTTTTGTCAAAAACAATGTACCTTGAAGATCGAACAGTTCGTTTGCAGCTTTGGTAGGTTGAAATTTTCTTAAATTATATCTACGAGCTCAATCTATTTATATTTATGTATATTCCAAAAGATGTATGTAAAAATTGCTGGTGGTGTAGCCATGTAGCTATTTTTTATAAAAAACTTCACTCTATCTTGGTATGATTTCTGAGCTTAGTATATTTTAACTTCACAGGGATACTGCAGGGCAAGAAAGATTTAGAAGTCTCATTCCAAGCTACATAAGAGATTCTTCTGTTGCAGTTATTGTATATGATGTAGCTAGTGAGTTTTATATTTTCTATTTTCTATTTTCTAATACCATTTTCATTAGCTAATTTGTATCTTCATATGTACAAGTTTTCTCATGACGTAAGTTTTTCAAGTTATTTGATCATGTTACTAAGAGAAAAAGGTTTTTTGACATTTGAATGCTTTCTTTGATATGTAGGTGTTTGAGTGACTGTGTTGGTCTTATTGTACTAAAACACATTATGTTATTATGAATATATCCCTCTCCCTAGAGTATAATATGTATGTGTGTGCTCACATGCATATTATACTCTAGTGAGCACTCTTCTTTTTTATTTTGTTTGAACTGTGTTTGTATGTGGATATGCAACTGCAAGTGCTTTTTTATTCATTTTTCAGATGACTAATACTCTATATAGCCAAAATATATAATCATTTGAATTCCTTAATCCTTAGTTAGTTGTTCCCATGCAGACAGGCAATCATTTTTGAACACTAGCAAGTGGGTTGAGGAGGTACGACAAGAGCGAGGAAGTGATGTTATTATTGTCTTGGTTGGAAACAAAACTGATCTTGTTGACAAAAGGTTAGTTACTGAATTAGGTTTATATGAATTTCTTTTAAAAATGCTATATTCATGTGTTTTGTTAGCTTAATAGTTATATGCTTTAATTTGTTTATTCTCTTAAGGAGTTTCCATATTATATTGCAATACATCTTGTTTAGTTTCCCAAATCTTTGGTCTACAAAGGATTTATATTTGATCATGTTCTTTTTGGTTACTAGATAGAGTAATAGTCTAGCTTTAGCCTGGAGCATAATTAACATAGAGAGAAAAGGGTGAGAAAGAAGTTGAAGAGAAAAGGAGACTTTCTCCTGTTTGCTATGAAGAGAGGAAGAGAGGAAGGAATAAAAGTTGTATGAGATCCAACATAAATTCTTTTTCTTCTAGTTTGTGAGAAAGTGGAAATATGGTTTTGCATGAAATTTCAGAAATATCCTTCAAAACAGTCTCTTGGAGTTAAAAAATAATGAATATTAAAATGAATATATATATAATAAAATTTATAATTATTAATATTATAACCTTTATTATTTAATTAATAAGAAAACAACATTTTTCTCTATTTTCTTTAGTTTAGGAATATTTTTATCCTTTGAAGCAAAATATATCTTTCTCTTATCACTTTCTATCCAACCAAACAAAAGGGTAAGATGATAAATATCTTTTTGGCCTTTTTTCTTTCTTCTTCTCTTGTACCAAACATTACAAAAATTTATTTTATTTTTCACCTTTATCTTTCTCCCCACTCTTACTCATCTCTTTCTCTCTTCTCATTCTCTTCTACTATACAATCAAACAAAGCATTAGTGCCTAACAACAATTGGTTGATTAATGAATTTCCTTGAAAATAGGTTACAATCAATTTGGTAATGAATAGATTAAATAACATGAGAATTCAGAGAAGTTAACTTCAATTATTGGATATTGTTAGTATCATATCAAAAGCCATATTTGCAGGGGAGTTCATATCTACTAGATGTGTGTCTTCGTTTATTTTTATCCTTCAACAGTAGATGTATGTCTAGTAGACTAAACGTAGTTTTAGAATGGCTGAATTACTGAAGTTAAAGTTCATTTCACGGCGTGAGTTATGAGTAGTTACAAATAGTAGAAACATAGTTAATCCAAAATTACCAGGTTGCTTGCACTCTGTGTTTGCAATTCATGTACTGTGATGTTATTTCCAAGTCTTTTACATGGCCTTTGTGACACTTAAACAGACAAGTTTCTATAGAGGAAGGAGATGCCAAGTCCCGTGATTTTGGAATCATGTTTATAGAAACCAGCGCAAAAGCAGGCTTCAATATCAAGGTGAAAATTAAAGGATTCTCTTTATAACCCTTTTACTTTTGTTTATTAGAGCCTGATTCTCTTCAGTGATGCTTGTGATCTTTATTCTATCATATCAATCTGCGGAATACCAGATTGTTAGTCTTGACGCACGGGTAAGGTAGCTACTCTGTAACCTGGTCGCCTTCAAATCCTAGAAGCAATTCCTCCATGTGTGGGGTGTGGCTACAATACATACATTTACCCTCCCCATATCTTGTCTAGTGGGAGCCTCATGCACGGAACCACCCTTTATATCTCTCATCTAGAATCACTTCAAATTCATGATGAACTATCTTGGTTTCTCAAATTTACTTTCTTTCAAACATTACTTCTTGTGTCCTTAATGTTTCATGTGATTGTAAAATTGCAGCCTTTGTTTCGTAAGATTGCAGCTGCCTTGCCAGGAATGGAAACACTTTCTTCTACAAAACAGGAAGACATGGTGGATGTAAATTTAAAACCCACAGTGAATTCATCCAATTCAGAGCAGCAAGGAGGAGGTTGTGCATGCTAGAGAAGACTATTCTCAAAAGAGTAAATACACTGAGCATGATTCTGAGAATGGCTTCTTAAATGAAGAGATGAAGGTGGAGAAAACATGCTTTTCATAACAATGATCCTTCAGTTTACCTGATGAGGGTGGCAAATTGCAGTAATCTGGTTTTGATGCAGGATACGAAGTTTGAGTCTTTTTTGGTTTTCTATTAATCTGTTACAAAATTAGACAGTTGTTGATGTAAGAATGCGGGTAATAAACAAGCTGGTGCCTAAAACTCTAAATTGTCTTTACTTGGGTTTATGGTGTGTATTAATCCGTGAAGAAACACATGTGTACAGGGCCAAAAGTATATAATCTGTCACTACATCCAATTCTTAACTTTTGGTCAAAAAGGCAAAGAATATGAAATTACCATTTTGATATAAACAAGTGTCTTCATTTTATCAAATCTTATTTTGTAGTAATATATAATCTTTATTAACATATTTTCTTCAAATTAAACGCATTAGTAATACTACATATGTTATCCCTCCTTTTGTATGAATGTCATATTATATTTTTTATTTATTTTTAAGGTTGTTTAGTAAATTAAGAAATTATTAAGGAAGTTTGAGTAAAATAATTTCATTTAATTTGAATTGATATGTAGAGCAATTCTCCCTATTAAAAATAGATAGATATATATATTAGATGAAAAAGATGAGTGATAAATTTGGAATAGTGAAAACCTAAAATATTAAAAAAATATGAAATTGAGGAAATGCAATTTTATCTTCCTAAGTTTCTTTTGAAGGATTTATAAATCCATAAACATCTTTACTATAAAAGATAGAGTAAAATAACTAAAAATACAAATCAAAGCTCATTCGGTGCACTCTTTTTTATTTGTCTGTGTCTGATTTCATAACCTTATTTCATAAGTGCGGCGGTGTAAGCTATGCATCAATCAAATCAAATACTCACTCACATGTCTCTCTCATCTCAATCTCTCATTTAACTTTCCCTTTAATTTTGTCACATTCCTTATTCTTCTTCTTCTGACAAACCAAAAAATGTGAAAAACACAAAACAAAACCAGATCTTTTTCATCACACATAAAACCAAATCCTCGTGCTTTACAAAACACAATCCCAACAACAATGTCCCACTTCATAAAACAAAATGATCCCTCTGATTTATTCTTCCCAGGTGGTCTCTTTCTCAATTCTGACACGTTTCCCACCTCCTTTTTTTCCTTATTTCCTTCATCATCTTCTTCTTCAAAGGCTTCTACTGTTTCATGTTTTTCATGGGGTCCCACTTCTAGAACAAAGGTGGTTTCAGTTTTTTCTGTCATAGGTGGTGGTGGTGGTGGTGATTTTTTGTCTTTGAGTTTGTCCTTTAATAGTAGGAGTAATGAGGATCATCAGAAACATGGTAGAGAATCAAGGGAAAATGTGGAACAACATGAGAAGAAGAAGGTGTGTGAAGAAGAAGAGAAGGAGAATAATAATGTTGGGTTGGTTAGTCATGGATCTGGTGCTATTAATATGACCAAGCACCTATGGGCTGGTGCTGTTGCTGCTATGGTTTCAAGGTACAATTCCTTATTCTCAAGATTCATATTTGGCTATTGTACTCAATCTTTTTTGTAAATAATTTGTTTTTTCAACCTGCCACTTTACTTGATAAATAAGCTATCGGGAATTGAATTCTTGATCCGTTGGTGTTTCAGGGATCTGACCTTACACCAGTAGACTAGCGCCTTTAGTTTTTGGTTTTTATAAAGTATTATCAATTTGTGTCCTTTAGCATTTTTTTTTATGTTAAGTACTAAAGGCTCTGCTAATAACCTTGATTGAATACGTGAGTAAACATTTATATATAATGATGGGAGCAACTCTCCTTATTTAGAGTTAGAGTTATGCCTATTTATTTAACATGGTATCCTAGTCTCTCTCGATATTAAGCAACTCGCATATGTTCAACCATGTAAACAATTCATGTTCCAAATGTCCCAAACTTTGGCATGAGAGGGCTTAAATAAAGAATCATTTATAATATTAGCAACCATCATTATAAATAGATGTTTACTCATATATTCAACCAGAAGTTGAACCTAATTATTCTAATATTTAACAAATTTCACAAATTAGAACCTACACTTCCAATTGGAAAGTTAGTGAAATAAATAAATAAAGTGCAACCTTGATTGTACATTGTGATTTCATTTTGATACACCATATACAGTCTATTTTATCTGGTGTATGCTCTTTGTTGTATCAGAACTTTTGTTGCACCACTTGAGAGACTTAAGCTGGAATACATAGTACGTGGTGAACAGAGGAACCTTTTCGAGCTTATCCAGGCAATTGCAACTTCTCAAGGGTTGAAAGGCTTTTGGAAAGGGAATTTTGTAAATATTCTTCGGACGGCACCCTTTAAGGCTATCAATTTCTATGCTTATGATACTTATAGGAATAAACTGACGAGGATGATGGGGAATGAAGAATCCACAAATTTCGAGAGGTTTGTTGCGGGTGCTGCTGCAGGGATTACTGCTACCTTGCTCTGCTTGCCCATGGACACTGTGAGTGAAAACTTGGGATTGCATTAGTTTTATCTGTTACTCTCTGATAGCTTCTTGATTTGTGCTTTAAGTGTAGATACATTTTCGTTGAATTGTGGGGCTTTGAGGAGCAATTGAAAAGATGTGTATTTAATTGCTAGTGTCCTAGTGTAGTAGTACATTTTCTTTGGACTGTGATGCTCAGAGAGTGAAATATGATCTGATGGGTATGATTCAAGGCAGGCTTATTTAATGTTTGTTGTATTTGTTAACTGATTTGTTGGATCATATAGACTCTAACCAAAATTTGCAAAATGCTGTTGCTAGCTACACTTCAATCCCAGTCTCTTTTAGCTAGGGTTCTTGTAGGCTTACTTAGTAAACAAAAAATAAAGAGGATTACTTGCCTCTCTTCTAATCTTCCCATCTCACTGAACTTCATCTATGAGTTCAGTGGATGATTAGCCCCGCTCTTATCGGCCGACCAACTATGGATGCTTAGAGCCTGTAATATTTGCTTGATAGATTTATGGAAGTTGTAAGCATGTCTTTGGTCATAATTGTTGCATTATTGCGTTTGATATATATAACTTCAGGATGCTCCTTCAATTTTGATTGTAGTTTTACAACTGCTAACTGTTTAATTAAATGGATAGATTAATAAATAACAATAACCTTGAACTATAATTTTAATCATGTTATTAAAAAATAGTGTCTGCTTACATTACCTTTGAATACCAAAGGTATTGTTCATGGTCTATGCCACCTTTCTTGTCATCTTTTAAAATTTGGAGTACAAAAGGTCGACTTCTCAAGAATTTCATGTTACCTATGCAAAACAAACTATTTCAATATAGTACAACTCTTAAGTCAGTTTTGTTGTGGTTGCATTCTAAGAGTGATTTCTTTCAGATCAGGACAGTAATGGTAGCACCTGGTGGTGAAGCCTTGGGAGGTATAGTCGGTGCCTTGCGCCACGTGATCAAAACTGAAGGCTTCTTTTCTCTTTACAAGGGTTTGGTACCCTCCATTATCAGCATGGCACCTTCTGGTGCTGTCTTCTATGGTGTCTATGATATCTTAAAGACAGCATATCTGCATTCACCTGAAGGAATGAAAAGAATAGAACATATGAAAGAAGAGGATCAAGGGCTTAATGCGTTGGAACAACTGGAATTGGGTCCCTTTAGAACCTTACTATATGGTGCTATAGCTGGTTGTTGTTCTGAAGCTGCTACGTATCCCTTTGAAGTTATAAGAAGACAGCTTCAAATGCAAGTTAGCACAACAAGGATGAATGCGATGGCAACTTGTGTCAAGATTGTTGAGCAAGGAGGTGTTCCGGCTCTCTACGCTGGTTTAACTCCCAGCTTATTGCAGGTATGATGACCTATCTTCTGGACTGTATGATCTGTGAACACTTTATGTTAAATTTCATTAAACTGGTAAAATGAGTGTCTGATACAGTGAAAATTTACAACAACTACAGCCAAGCCTTAATCTCACTAGTTGAGGTCAGCTATATCGATCGAACGATAACATAATGCTCTATCATAAATCATGTTCATTGACAAAACATTGATTTGATTAATTTATTCCAAAGCATCCCACCCAAAGTTCATAGGATAATGAATTTGTATACATTTATTTCTATTCTCTTTATTTCACCAAACCGTGAGAATAACTTTTCATCTTAGTCCATTTATGAAAAGTACTTGGCACTGCCCATTGGCAATCTTTTTATTCATGTTTTCAATATAATGCTTTTCAATTTTATGATTTTTCAGGTGTTACCATCAGCTGCTATTAGTTATCTTGTTTATGAGTTCATGAAGATAGTTCTTAAAGTAGAATCTTCATAGATGATTATGCTAACAATTCAAACAGAAGATGAAGTTTAAACTTTGAAGATCCATGAGAGTTTTCCCCTCCTTTCCTTTCTCCATTTTTGTGTGTGTTGGGAGTTGGAAACATTAGATTTTTTAGGGAATCAGAGATGTCTTACAAAAACAGTTTAATGATACTTTGAGATAGATTTGGATCTTCTAATGATCTTATAGGATTTACTTAATAAAAATGGGGTAGTGGGACTTGAAAAGATTTTGATACTTGCTTAATTATCTTTTCCATTTGGCTTTGTTTTGATACATTTCATGGTGAGTAGAATGAAATGATATATTATGTAATGTAGAGGGAATGAGATGAATAATGGTTTTGTTCCATTGTTTGAATTTTAGTAGAAGTATAGAATGACAAGAATTTCATACTTTTTTCTTTTTTCATTTTGCCCTTATCTTAAACATATTAAATATCAGTATAAAGTAAACTTGTAACTTTATAAGGTGTTCCATCTCATTCTGTCTTCAAAGGAAAAATTGAGAAATTGAATCATTTGTTCTCATTATTTCCTTCAATCCTATTTTAGAACATTTAAGTAATGCAACCGTATGTTATTCTATTGTATTTCACTCCATTTCATCCATTTCCATGGACAATAACATAACCATATCCTTTTTATATTGCTTACGAGAAAAATATATACAGTAACATAAGACAAGTGTCTTCAAAGGAAATAAATACCACGTAATAATATTATAAAATTAGTTTTTACTATGTTCTGGTGTGTAAAATATGTTGTGGTGTCTTAGAAGGTATTTTATGTGTTGTAGTAATTATTATATGACCAGTTATATGAAGTTATGTATTAGCCTATTAGCAATAGGGATTATTTGTGCAAAGGGAATGTGTATGAAATAGAGATATCTTATCTCAGATTTAGTGTTGACAATGAAAACTGAATTTGTGGGTATCCATTTAAATCCAACCCAAATAGAGATATGTTATCTCAGATTTAGTGTTGACAATGAAAACTGAATTTGTGGGTATCCATTTAAATCCAACCAAAATTTAATGGGGAAAGCCTGATGTGATTGAGTTCGGGTTTTGCTCGAGTTCAATTTTCGGGTTCAGATTTAGTATAGTTGATATTTTACCTCAAACCTAATTAATAATGTAAAACTAAAATTAGACATAAATACATATATAAAACCCATATATGTAGAAATTTGACATCTATACATAGAAATTCATGTTTTGGACAGTTTCTATCGGGTTCGAAGATGGTAGCATTGCTTTCAATCTCGCTTAATTCGGTTTGGATTTTGGATTGCGGGTTCCGGTTAGGTAAACACAAACCCGACCTCGACCCGCCCCATTGTCATTCCTACTTGGATCATGTCACATACGTTGTCTTACGCCAAGATTTGAGATAGCAGTTCTATGTTCATGTGTATGTTGTAATTTCGGAAGTTTGATGAGAAAGTTCATGAAAATGATATGATATACAGACATTTGTGATACCATTATCTTATGGTACACAAAATTGTTGCCTACTAGTTTGCTTCATCCATTTGTTTGTAATTGCTCTCAAATCAGATTGGAAGACAAATTTTCTATCCATTCTAGAATGCAGTGTTGAACTGAAAGTCTGACTTCAAAATTGGATTGAAGTGTCTTCACAGTTAGATTAAAGTATCTTCACAATTGATAATGGAGTTTTATTCACGGTACCCAATTTGGCACATCCACACCCTGGTTAACTTAAACAAAACACAACACCATCTGAAACCAAATCAAAGTACATGACTGGTAGTAATGGTTGAGTTTTCCAAACTTGATCTGGGTTTGTTGCCCGATGAAGACATGCTTATTAGGACCAAAGAATGCACTTATATCAAACCTAGTAGGGTGTGGGAAGAATATATGTATATAATTTTACTCTCACAATTAAAAAAAGAGCAACCCACTATACAAGACTTCCACTTAGTAGGCAACCTTATTCTCTTAAGTGAATATGTCATTTCTAGGATTTGAATCTGCAACCTCATAATCACGATGGAGCAAACTTACCATTGCATCAAATTCACCTTCTTACCCTTACAATTATCAAGCTGAAATTATCTAACATGAGTTACGAGCAATTTCAATTTCATTGTGTTTCTAATGCTGATTGAATATTTACACCCGTGAATACACACTATTGGTGAAATTTTCACTCATATAGTCACATATATATATACTGCTCTTATTGCAAAAGAAGAAAAAGAGCATGGGTGATAAGGCAGTGCTACCACTATTCATGCCAAGGACCCCAAGTATACATTTCCACAACCAGAGAAGGATGTAACAGCTCCTCCAACAGGTTGAAACAAGAGAAAACGTTAGAAGGGAAAATAAATGTGGAAATCACATGAAAAAGTTAAGTACAAATATTCAAGTGCTTAAAACTCAGAACCAACTCCTCCATCAAGTTCACTTATTGTTACCGAGGCCAAGGCTCTCATAGAACAAAATGTACCCATGGTCTGTGTTACTGGAATATTCCTGAGCTGATCCAAAGAAAGTCTGAACAGCAGATTCTTCAATCATATCAATGTTTTCGTCATCAAAACATAACCAGTGGTTATGGCTTTTCACAAGGCTGATATAATGCCCATGGTTGGGCCCACTCCCAACATGGACAACTACTGCAAATAGAGAATATTCAATATCTGCATTTTCAACAGTGTTGCTCAGCTTTAGCTCGAGGGGGAAGACAACCCGGTAAGACAACTTCTTGAGGCGGCCTAGCTGTTCCATGTACTTAAACCGCTTAAGATGGATGACCAAGATGTGAGGCGGTTTCTTTATCTTCATCCTCTTCTGAGCTTCTTGCAAACTAATATCATAAGTTCACATCTTGGTTATCAGACTGGTAAAATGAGACATGAAAAAAGGATAGAGCACATTTTATTTTTTACACACTACACGGACGTGGCCATTGAATACCCTTTCACATAAAATATGGAAAAAAGTTAATCATCAACAGAAAATGCACATATCATGGATTGCTTCATGTAACAATGTAGTATGAGTGAACAAAACATACATAGCATGCTACTTTCTATAGAGAAGATAAGGATTTCCATACACTGATAAGCATTCAAGCTATTTGACATCTGTAATTCGTTACAGAAACTATTTCACTCGGTTAAAATAAGAGAAAAGACATAAGAAAACTTTGGGGGAAACTCTTAAACACGACCTTGCTTTAAATGGTTTTCTGAAAAATTGGTTTTCAACGAAGTCACATGGCATCAATCACATCGTGCAGCCAACTCCATCTAATGGGATAAGGCTTGACTATGTTATCAGATAAACAAGCAGCAGAATGCTTCAGATAAGCACATCGATTCAAAATGGTTGGTGCCACAAAAGTAGTACTCAGGGAATTTTTGAAACGAAATTTTAGACTAAGAGCAAAAGCATATACCTGCAGCATTTGTCACAAAAAAATTTGTCTTGAGCGTTCAACATCTCAGTGGAACTGAAATTTTTCAAGCAGCTTGTAATTGAACTATTCTGCTCAATATCAAGGCTCAAGTCCAAAAATGTTTCATCCCTAGCTGTCACTGTTTCACATTGTAGGCACCTTGTTTCGTTGGTGAGAATTCCCTGATGAGATCAGGTTACAAGAATGAAATTCCTCGAAACAAAATCTTATTTTTGTGATCACTACAGAAAAAGGTACAATAGTGTGATAACACTGTTCGATTACAATAAATTAGGGTGCAGAGAATGGATAAATTGAAAGGCAAAATTACTATTATTTTCATCAAGTATGATAACATTGTTCATTTACAATAAATTAGTAATAATAAAATAAGTACATAAGTATCCTGGATAATGTGCAGATTTCCATAATAATTCAGGTAAAGGACAATACCAACAGGTTATACATAAAATGTCAGAAACCTAAATTGGAAAAGCAAGACTATTGTCTTACACCCTTCAGAGGATGCAGTAACATGTAAGAGAGACATAGAAAGATAAGAGAGAGAAAACAATAGACATGATTAGAGATGTGATGTTATACAAAGAATGATAAAGAAAGTGAGATATAGTGTGAAAGAAGGTGTAAGAGAAAACGTTGTGGGATATAAGGATTGATTGATAAACAAGACATGCGCACCCAAAAAGAGAAAACTAATTGACTGGATTCAATAAAAAGTTCACAATTTGTGGTCCTTCCAAAGTTTTGCTGCAAGCAAATGCCAAAATCAAAGCATTAAATTGGCACAGCAAGGTTACCTGGAAGTTTTTATGCACCCAAGTAACTAAATGCTCTTTCTGAGCACCATTAGCTAGACCATTCTTGGGCCCATTTGCAGCCTTTTCTGAAGGTGGCGACATCTCTTGATCAGTTTTTTCAGTTTGAGCCTCTTTCTCCAGAAGGTCAACAAGTTCATTCAGCAAAAAGTTCAAGAACTCATGGGCATCCTACCACAAAGAGAATATCCCAAATAACATTGTTGTTTTAGATGAAAAATCTTGACAAAATAAGAGGCATTGTATGCAACCAATACATTGAGTTTAACAGACAGAATTAACAATCGATGATAATAAGTATTACACTTGTGACTTGTATTGTTCAGTAACATGTATAGTAGTCAATTGAGATATAAACCTCATTCAAAATTAACAGACTGCCATTATAAAAACACTAGTCAATTTATAATCGATGAATATCCAACATTAATTACACAGTATTTCCTTACAATAAAACATGAGTACTAATTAGCTAAGTTACCATCTGTATACCAGTGACATACAGTCAAATCATGAGCAGACATATAAAGTACTGTTTCTATATGCCAAAGTGATAAAGGGGTTGTTGCCATATCAAAATACAGATTTAAAAAAATTATAGACACTGTTTATACTCAATATTTTGTGCCACATGCACTATTGTCTATATAAATCATAGATATCAATCTCAGATTGCAGCAGAGTGACCAATCCTAAAAAAGCTATAGCAGAAAAGTGGTAGTTGGATGGCCACTATACTGATGATTGTGTACTATTCTATATAAAAAGGGTGCCCAGTCTCTCAACAAGTAGGGTAAGGGGAGAGTATACTTATACAACCTTACCCCACAAGTGGAGATGATGTTTCCGTAGTAACTTATAATACACACATATAAAGATTCAACACAAAATTAATCAAAACTTCAAAATTTAAGACACTCGTCATTAATAAAAAGAGTGGCTCAATGCACAAGGCTCCCACTTAGTGAGGACTAGGGAGGGTAGATGTACACAACCTTACCCCACAAGCAAAGAGGTTGTTTCCAGAATTTGAACCCGTAACTTTATAGTCACTAAGCAACAACCTTACTCTTGTGCCAAACTCACCCTCTACACTCATCATTAATACCAGAGATGGACCTTTTAAGGGACAGGTGGGGTACCTGCCCCCCTCACAAATTTTCAAAGCTCTCCTAGGGGCAATTTTTTGGGTATAGTTCAAAATGCCAACAACAAAACTCAAGAACAACACTTTTACATGACTTTCTGATCATGAAGAAATTTCTTTATTCTTACAAAAAAAACCCCACCTCCAGCTCTGTGGAACTTCGTCCTCTTCATTTGTGGCCCCTTCCCCTCAAACACATCTGATAAGTCTCATACTCAAACCTCATTTGCTTTTCACCTTAAAAAAGTCATATTTACTCTTTCTAAATTTGTTTCTTCAATTTTACATTAAACATTTATTTATTCTAATGATTCTTTATATTGTTTATGTGTAAATCATGACCTTGCACCCCCTAAAATTATGGTGAAGATCTGCCACTGATTAATACTCAATTAATAATCCTAATGGTTTTAAAAGATACATACCTTAAATTAATGAGCAATAAAGGATGTTTCAGTACTCAAAAGAGTTATAGATTTCTAGAATAACTAAACCACCTTCTGTGAAGGAAGCTATTCTTGACAGTTTAAGCACACACCTGGTGCATGTAGCTACGGAAGATTTCATTTTGTTTTCTCAGCCTCTGTACAAATCGCTTGGGAGCAATGACACCAGTTTTCTTCTTCTGGGAACTTATCTACACCAAAAGAAATAATTAAATGTTACACATTATATTTACAACCAGGAAAGAATTAAATAAATAGGCATGCAAATGCCAACAATTGGACATTCCATCTGAGGTAATAATTGGAGAAGAAAATAATCAGGACATCCAAAATGGAGACACACAGAAAAAGAACACTGCAAATAACTTGAAGCAATTTCTAAGGCACAAGAGATAGTCATGTAAGTTCATTGAATGGACATTTGAGTGAATAAATAAGACAACAATGTTACAGAGATACAAAAGGGAAACACTTATAAAACCACAAACGAAATAGCTTGAAGCCATTTCACCAGCATAAGTAAGACATATATCCTCGAGCATGCTACACAGCAGATTGGGGCAAGCAACCTCTGCCAACTGCTTATATAACTCTTGATAGCTTATCTTCTCTGCATCAAAATTACACTAGCAGCACTTTGACCACAGCCCTTCCTTCTGTGGCAAGTGTTGATGCGGAAGACATATGGAGAAAATATAATAGAGAAAATGACACCGAGAAATTAACGTGGTTCAGCAATTTGCCTACGTCCACGGTTGAAGAGCGACAATGGTATTATCATTATGATAAAAGAGAATTACAAGTTCACTCAAGTGTTTCACTCACTTCCCAAAACCCAAGTACACCCAATATCACTCTCACTCAAGTATATCTTAAACACTAAAATATTCCTCACAATATTAGAACAAGAGAAGAAGAGAGAATATGCACTAAGGCTAGAATATTGGTGTGTCTTACAATGGCTTGGAGCATTCCTATTTATAGCCAAAGCCTTGAAGATTGTGTGGCCAAAAATAAAGATGCTTCACCACAATCTCTTCTTCTCATTGGCTACAAAAGAGGTTACACTATAGCCACTCATTTTACTTGGCCACAAGAATGTTTCATCATAGCCACTTCTTTTGCCACATCATTCTCTTTTTCTTTTAAGCCAATATTTAATAAATCTCCACCTTGACTAAAAGACTATCATAACTATTTTCATGTTGCTCTTCTTCATGCCCGCTAGAGATTCTGGACATCAATCAAGTCCAGACAATGTTTGAACTTCGTTGTTGGAACTGGTTTCGTCATCATGTCAGCAGGATTATTTGCACTGGGTATTTTCTCCACTTTAACAATTCCTTTCTCAATGATATCTCTGATAAAGTGCATCCGAACATCAATATGTTTTGTTCTTTCATGATACATTGGATTTTTTGTGAGATGTATAGCACTTTGACTATCACAGTAGATGGTTGTTTCTTCTAGTTGTATACCCAACTCTTCAATTAGACCTTTCTCCCAAATGGCTTCCTTTACAGCTTCTGTTACTGCGATGTACTCCGCTTCAGTTGTAGATAAAGCAACAATTGATTGTAGTGTTGCTTTCCAACTAACAGTACAACCACACAGTGTAAAAACATATCCAGTGAGTGATCTTCGCTTATCCAAATCTCCGGCATAATCTGAGTCAACATATCCGATGACCTTACTTCTGACAGCTTTGACTTTTCCATACAATAAGTCAATATCCATGGTACCCTTTAGGTAGCGCATAATCCACTTCACAGCCTTCCAGTGAACTTTACCAGGACTTGCCATATACCTACTTACCACACTTACTG